>NC_044016.1:32829331-33132361 GCF_900496995.4 Aquila chrysaetos chrysaetos | reverse complement strand
CTTGAGTACAGATTAGCAGACTGCAGTAAACATCAAACCCAGAATGTCAGGCCCAGTGAGAAATAATAGAAATAATTAAAAATAATAACCCAGTTGCACAGAAACAAAGGGAAAAGACAAGGGGAAAGACCCATTCAGGTGGGCTTTTGGATGTGCTGCCTCTGAAAGTGTTCTGGGAAGAGGGGCCCAGGTTTCTGTGATCAGTGATACCTGGAATCCCAAGTTCAAAATGGATTCATTGCTGAAGGTATACCTGTATCTTAAACATAAGACTTATGGTATCTGGATGGTTTGTGCCTGAGCCGTGATCTATGCTCAAGCTTTAGGCTATTGTCTCGTAAGTGGCATCAAGGAGAGGAATGACTTGGACTCCTTGCTGTTGAATGCAGCAAAGCCGTTGGGCTTGTAGGTAGACTTATTACCGATTTTCTTCCTCTGTGGACTCACAGAACATGGGTTAGGAAGGTGCCATGTTTAACTCGCCCTACGGACAGAGCAGGCCGTCTGTGTCAGGTAGGCAGTGCAGCATCTGCTTTCACAGTTATTTCTTCTACAGATTTGATATTTTCCTTTTGGAGAGCTGGAAAAGATCCTTTAAGTGGAATTTCTGTCTCAGAAAATATTTAGGGTTTTTTTCTCATGTGTAACCTCCCCTCCCCCGCTCCAAAATGTGCATGCAAAAATGACACCACGGTTTCTATGAAAGGAAGCAGAGGGAAAGAGAGAACTATGCCAATATACCAAAACAAAGAAAACAGTCTAGTGAATTATAATTATTTTGCTAAATATACTGAGCAAACAAAAGGAAATAATTACTCTCCAGCTTATGAAGGTATTGAAAGCCCAGAACATTATAATTGTGTATCAGCAGTGCTAGCTTCAATTTCTGAAGTAAAAAAAATGGTGTTCTGACGTAGATTGTATAAGAACGACAGGAATATCCTCTGCATCCTATCCCTCCCCAGCATCTTCTGTATAAATAATCGCCACCTCTACCTGAGCAACAAGAGACGGAGGTTTGGGTCAGTTCCTGCCATCAGTGTCATCACTTTGCTGCTGAGGTCCACATAGCTTTGTAGCTGTGCTGCTGTTGACGAGTGGAAGCCTGGAGACAGGGAAGATGCCCTGCCTGAGCTCAGGAGGTATACTGCAACAAATTCAAGGGTACTCACCCGCCAAGGATATACATGAATTCCAGAAACCAGAGGAGCTCAGGAAAATAACATCAGTGCGCAAATATCCTTCTGTGCCTGCTGAGTATTTATATGCTTGTCAGTGGGATGTGACTAGACAGGATCGCTGTCTCTGGCTGCCCCTGACTGGTGTGGGAGAGGTCAGGAGTACAACTCCGGGCACTCTCCTCCTCCCTCTCGCTGCAAAGTACCTTCTCTTCGGCATTTTGGAACCAAACATTTCTGTATGTGCCCATTGAAATGTCAGCTGGGAACGGCCACCTGAAGTCCTTACCTCAGGCAGCAATGAACTCCCTGGCAAAAAGAGAGACGTAACTCTAACCTCTTGCTCCAAAGGCATGGTGCTAAAATATGGCCACTATGGGGGCTTGTTTGTGTTTCGCTCTTGGTGCTATCATAGGGTACAGCTAAGCAGTTTCAACATAGTTCTTCCAAACCAGCTCACAGCATGACACAACAGCTTCTCTGAAAACACCGAGGGGCAAAACCAGGCTGATGAACTCGTAGCTCTTTTGTGTCCTCATCATTAGATGTTGATTTGGTATTGGGCATTTCCGAATTACAAGATCTTGCTCAAGTCACACCTCTATATCTCACTTTTACTGTTTTCAGAATGATTCTTTGTGAGTAAGGATGCTGGTCCCAAACCAGGACTGTTCTGTCTTAGGGCTTCTGTGAGGGCGACACAAAGACGTAAGTATTCAGAGGACGACGGCCAAGTATAAGACGTGGAGTAAGAGAAAGGCAGACAGAGGAGCAATAAGGATATTGAATAGCAAGGTAAATTTCTGATGTCCTGTAGCTCTTGGCTTGTTGATCCTCCGGTGAAGCCAGATTTTAGGGAGAGTTTGACGGCAGAAAATGATGAACCTTTAGGGCTATTTTTAAATTACCTAATGGTAATGGAGTGCTGTAAGAACTGATTTTTCTTTAAAGACGGTCAATTGAAGACTGAACTAATGGGCAGAGGAGCGTGAAATCATGGCCCCATCAGAGGTGGGAGGTAACCTTTGAATGATGGCAAAGGGGATCACTAAAATGTGGATAGACCAAACAGGTCTTTGAAAGTGAAGAGAAAGAATCTGTCTGATACATTGGAGAAGAAGAGCTATCAGAGAGAAATAAAGAAAAGCGATGTGGCCAGTGTGATGGACTAGGAGAATGGCTTTCTAGCAGCAATCTGTAGGGCAAGATTGCTTTACGTTGAGGCCAAAAGGAAAACTGTTGCAGAATGGCTGTGGGCTTGGATGAAAACCTGACTCAGTGGGTGGGTTGTTACTCTCAAATGAATAAAATTTTAGAGCTGTTACTCAGAAAGCATGGAAAATGCAGGCACTGCCTGGCTCGGAAGACCTTGCATGGAGTTGGAGGTAAA
Source organism: Aquila chrysaetos chrysaetos (assembly GCF_900496995.4). Taxonomy (NCBI): domain Eukaryota; kingdom Metazoa; phylum Chordata; class Aves; order Accipitriformes; family Accipitridae; genus Aquila; species Aquila chrysaetos. The sequence goes on along the minus strand of NC_044016.1, from coordinate 33,129,793 downwards.
GACTGACATTCAGATTCACTGGCCAGCGAGATCTGCAGCAGGAGGAGAGGGATGTCTGCAATGACCAAAAAAAGACATAGTAAGGGATTATCTTAAGGGAAGGGAGATGCTCTCAAATGCAGCGTAATAAAATCAGAACTGACAACTAGATATGCAAGCAGAGATGTCAGATACTAGCAGAGAATTTAGTTAAGACAGGAGGAGCTTTGGAGCAAAGAAGCAGAAGCACAAGCTACTATTGCAGAAGCAACGCCTGAATCTGTGCATGCAGGTGCATGCAGGGGACTCTGCAACTGGATGGTACCCACCAAAAGCCAGAGACAAGGCAAGCTGAGGCAGTTTCTCCAGGAGATGGGCTGAAGAGGCAGCCTGTGTTGGGAATGGCCATGGAGCTAAGAGAAGATAAGCTATCTCAAGGACATGTTGGTTCATTATCTAAGGCAGTGGAGTCCAGGAAGTCCAAGTACAAAAGAGTTAGTGGCTCTGGGCTTTGCCTACAAGCCTGTTTGGGCTGTGGTGAGAGCAGGATGGGTGGAACTGTGGAGTAGAAAGAGCTTTGGAGGTGATCTAAAATGGAGAAGAAAGGCAGGCACTCCTGACAGTGGCTAGCTGTTTTGTTCAGTGAATGAAAGATGTTGTGAGATGGAGCAATTGGTGGAGAGGGAAGACTCCAAGATGGGACTCCAGCACTTGGAATGCATGTACATATTGAGGGGAAAACAAAGAGTTAAAGCTTGGCAAGAAGATCTAGCAGGGACGAGAATGGCTATAAAGAAGAGGGAAAAAAAAAAACAATGGGATAGCTGTGGGGAGCAAAGCAACTAGATGAGGAGCTTCTTAGACCTGAACAAAACTGGGGATGTGAGAGAAGAACATGGGGATGATTTCTATGAAGAAATCCACAAGATATCTTGCATCAAAGGAATTCAGAACAGGAAGAGGGGAGGGCTTGGGGAGTGAGTCAAAGATGGTGAAGAGGCAGCCAGGAATACGTGTAGGAGTCAATTAAGCCTGGAATTAGATTTTTATCTAGGAAGATGAGAAGCAGGAAAGAATATGCCATGGGGGCAGTAAGCTCACTCTAGGAAAAGCAGTCATTGCTGCGACAGCAAGAATGGGGAATGGGGAAGGAGCAAATACCACTTTGCATGGGGATTTGGCAAAGAGGTGGATTTGAGATTACAGGAGGAGCGAGGAGGCTGAGAATGGAGGAGAGTGAACAAACTAATAGGACTGGCCAGTGGCAACAGGGCTAACTTTTGTCGTAAGAAAACCATGTCAGTGCCAGAAGCAACAAATTGCCCCCTTTGAAAACAAGATGGGGATCAGCTGTTCCAGCAGCAGGCACAGCCCATACAGTGCCTTGCTTGCAAAGTCCTTTACAGCTGTTGAAGCAGTGGTTGCATATGGAGGGGTGACAACAGTTGTCTCCCCACCCGCTCTGGAGGAAGCAAGAAGAGCAAGATCCAGGGTTTTCGGTTCAGTTTCCCTGCCTGTCCACATCGCTTCTTTGCAGCAACAGCAAATTTTGCCCTACTCTGTTTCCATTTTTGTTCCTGCTTCCCAGCAGTTCAGTAGGGACTTCAGTGGAGCATTAGTCTTCTTATGGAGAAATAGGAATGACTTAAACATTCACGATAGGGGAAAGGAGGGGAAGCTCTGGGTCCTAGGGGAAGGCAGGGCAGAGCGTGGGCAGGGAGAAGAGGAAGATGGGGAGAGGTTTTAAAAATTCAGATTTGTTTTCTAAATTTAAGGCTGACAGGCCTTAATGTGTCTTAGAAGGCAAAAAGAGTGTGAAGGGTAAGCAGGATGCAGTAGAGCTGCTGTGAGAAGAGCTGATGCTGTGGCGCAGAGGGACGGAGCTGAGCTAATGACAGAGGGTAAAAAATGTCCTTAAGTGATGCTTATACAGCCTTTTCTTTCTGCTGCTCTCCATCCTACAGCGGGGGAGATTATAACAGTTGAACCACACCACTCAGTGGGATCTGGCAGGTAAGAGGGCCTTTCCAGAAGCTGAGGAATTCTTATTGGTGTATCCAACCCCATCCCAAAGGATGCGGTCCTCCCCTCTGCACAGAAGAAGCAGAAAGGCAAAAGCAAATAAGGGCACGTTTAATATTTGCAAAACGCTGTCAGAATTCCCTGAGGTGGAAATGTGAAATGCCTCAGGTGGCCTTCAGAAAGGAAGAGCGGTGTTTCGTGTGGACCTTGACAGGGGAAGAGGATTTGGCTTCAGTGGGGAAATGGGGCAGCTGCAGCTTTAAGAACAAATAGCTTTGTGTGCAGCTCTCCTTGCTCGCATCTGCATTTTGGTGTATAATTTGAACATTTCATGAGAGTGCTTTCAGATGGTCCTGTGAATGTTTTATGAGCCGTTAAGAAGTGGAGTGCGTATAAAGGAAAGTGTGCAGCCGCCACTGCGTCGAGAGGGCACGGGTGCCTATTTTGGGCTAACAGAGTGATGTTCAACAAACGTCTTGTATTCAGGAGGCCAGCAGCTGCTCGTCACTGGTGCTTAACTGCTTACCCACCACATCTCTCCTACGAGCATCGCTCCCAGGTTTAATGCAGCTTTGTTCTCATTTCTGCCACTGGCTGCATGCAGATGTGCACAAAAGTAACACGCATGCAGATGTGGAAAGGCTTGGTCTGAGGGTGAGGGCCTCTGCACTGTGGATACCTGTATCTGAGCCTGTCTCTTGGGGTGATGGTCACTGGAAAAGAATGGGCTCCTTTAGATCATAACCCATCTGCCTTATTTTGCACGTCTTTAAAAGGGTGTGAATGATGGCCTCCTGGGACTGCTTTTCCCTCCTGTACTAGGAGGGGAGCCTGCAGTGGCTTGCTCTAATTTAGATGTAGCGGTCTGAAGTTGATCAGCATTCATCAGCTGAGACTTTTCAACAGTTTCCAAGCATTTGTACTCTCACAAGTGACTTGCTAGACAACTCACGCACCGTGCAGTCAGGGGTGTGTATGTTATGCATAGCTACTTGTGAGCTGCAAGGAGGTAGCAGTGCTTTTCTGTAGGTGGGTTCTATGGTGTAAAACCTAGCAACTTTGCTACAGAATTAATGGAGAGAAGTGTAACAAAACAGCTATAAGGAACAGGGAACCGCTTATATCATCTGGATGCAGAGTGCAGAAATTGCTTCACTTTCACAGATTTTCATTACTTGCTCCAGTCTGCCTTGTCTTTTTCTATTCCTGCCTCTGGTCCTTTATCTTTCTGTCTCTTTTTGTCAAATTTTTCAGCTCCTGAGGCAAGAGAGGCTTCCCTGAAGCTGCTGCCACCAGGAAAAATGTTTTCTGTCTCTTCACCACCTCCTTAAGTGGCACTAGAAGATATCTTTTTCTCCCTTAACTTCTCTCCCTCTGCTGTGTGTTTGCCTTTGCTGTAACCAAGGAGTGTACCTTACAACATATTGTAGGGCATGTTTGGGTAGAAGACATTCTGCCAAACAAGACAAAGCTGATGATGAAGCTTGGAGAAGGATGCTGCTAACAATCTCTACCCACCCACCCCCATCCCCTGCCTCATTTTGAACTGTAGCTGATAGTGGGAGGTAGAGGCCACATTTTGGAGGGATGTTAAACTGTAGCTGATAGTGAGAAGTGAGAGCCATGCCTTGCAATGTTTGCAAAGCACGTGTGGAGCAGCCATCCACAATGGAGTGTGGCCAGGCTTTGGTTTTTGGTTTTTGTTGGATGGTAGCATTGAACAAAAGTGGGTTTGCTCCTTTGTATGAGGTAATGCACACAAGCACAATGCAAGGTTTGTATTTCCTTGGAAGAATTTAAAGCACCATTTTTTTCAGCAATCACGTACTCTTCTGTTTCTCCCCCTCGCCTCTTTTCTTGCCACTTGCAGGTACTACATGAGCCCCTGATTGACGAGGATCCTGTTTTCATTGCCACATGCACAGAGAGGGAGCTGCGCAAGAGGAAAAAGAGGAAATTCAGTCTCTGGGTTCGGCAGTGCTCATCCACCGGTTTCATCTGCCAGGTGGGTTTTACCTCTTCCGATGTCTTGATGCAGTTCCGGCAGGCCCTTAAATGTATTGCAGGACCACAGGTAACAGCCACTCCTCTTCATTGCCTTGCTGGGGGCTACAGTCTGAATGCAGCAGGCCTCTGACTGCTGCAGATACTAGATCTGACGGACGGTGACGACAGGTTCCTGATGCTCTGTTTGCTGTTTGATTTAACTGAGGGTGCCTGTCTCTAATACTGTCCATCTGGCTGCCAGCCCTCAGCTAATTAAATTGAAATGGAGTTAAAAGGTCTGTCTGTTTGTACATCCTAAGTTTATCTAAATGTCTAGGTACTGTGACTTCTGTAATTTTTAATGAGTCAGCTTCTCTAAGTATAACGCTGCATCTGTGATAGCCAGTGGTATCCAATAGACTAAATCAATACGGTATCAAGATGTCCATTTTTCTGTGAGAAACATTAGCGGGGTTTCCTATTACATCTCTTTTCACACCTCTACTTCTCTAACAAAGGAATAAAATCTGATGTGACTTCAAGGTGAGATATGAGCTTGAGTAGGAGACATGTTAAAGGATTTGTTTTTAGTGTTGTAAAGCATTGGGGACAACTTTTCAAATTCTTGGATTCCCCAATTGCTGCTGTATTTTGAGAGCTCTTGAAAAATCCAGCCATTTCTTTTTGATACCTAGAGGTGAGGGGGCAGATATTTTCTGATAACTTCTTTTTCCCAAGAGCTTCTCTGAAAACGTGATGTCCTGCATGCTCCAGAGCAGCAGTTTGGAGGTGCAGGTAGGACATACACACTGCCTGCTTAGACTGAATACATGTCAAAACTGCAGGGCCTGTGGATTTGCTGTCGTTGAACATTTGTTCACAGTAAAATTTGATCCGTGAATCACTATGACTGTTTGAGTAGCTATGCAAGAAAAGAGGCTCGCTGGGAACAGGGGTTTGCATTTTCAGTAACGCTATTCACTCTAAGAAGAAAATTAGGTTCATACATCTTCCGTCCAGGTTTTAAAGCAGTTGTTTTCATCCAATACAAAATAGATTCACCTTGTGAAGCATCCTTGGAAGTTTCTGCTCTCAAGGCTTTTGGAAAGTCATTTGCTATACAGAGGCAGTGTCCTTAATCGCCAAGGTGAATTCCACCAGTCCCACACGCAGCTTATTACTGAAGAGTAATGGGTACAGCGAGCACAAAGTTTGCTGATCTCTCTCACCATGCTCCCCCCAGCCAACTGCCACCAAACTAATAAGTCTTCAGACATGCCAGAGGTTTCACATTCGGAGCTATAATTACGTTGCGCCTCCCGTCCTGTCCATCGAGAGAGTAAATTAATGGAATGTCAAATTGGACAGAATGGATGCTCAGCACCACCCTAATCCTTCTGCTCCCTTAATGAATTAAATACTCGTGCTTCACTTGCATCCGGATGACGTCCAGGATCATCTTACCAGCTGCCTTCTATTTTCATTCCATGAGTTGGCTGTAATTATCATCATGCTAAAATGACTGGGTGAGAGGGACCTCAGGGAAGAGTGAAAAAGAATATACAGGAACATGAACATTCATGCTAAAATGGAAAAACCTTTTCTGGGGAGGATGGGGGTCTTCAACTATGGTACGCTTGAAATGCTACGTTCAGTTATCCGTCACACTTATGAGGGATCTTGCAGAATCCAAAGCACTTATCTGGTAGTTGTTTGGTGTATTGACTGTATTAAAACAGAGAAGGGGGTGTTTACTGTGTTTAACATATGGAGAGAATTGATCTAAATAAGAAAAAAATCCAATGTTTTCCCCCTTCATGTGCACACCTTCCCCTCCATCTCTTGTGAAACTGCCATCATGAAGGAAAGACTTGTTGCCTGATAGTTAAGGACTGACTGGTCTATCACCAGTATGCTGTCAGAAAAACCTTACAGCACCCACTTAGAAATATGCAGAAATTCTGTAATATGGTCTGGACGAATTCCCTCCCTCATTGTTTCCACATGATGACATCAAGGTCATTTTATTCAGGATAAAATATGACTATAAACACTTCATAAATCAGGCTAATTCGATTGCAAAAGTCTGAATAATATCTATAAAAAGGTGAGGCAGCCCAGGCAGAAGAGGGAAGTGAGCTACATATGACTAGCTCTCAGAAATGGAAGGAACCTCAAGAAGGCTGTGATGCTTCTGGCCAGAAGCAAGGTCCTCTGAACCTGAATGATGAGTTGAAAAATGTCCATTTGAGGACATCCCCATTTTCCCTGTGATCTGCTTTTCCTACGATGCAAAGGGTTGGTTCGTTTGTTTTCCTGATGTAAAATTGATATCAGTGTTTTGAAGCCACATGCTGAGCTACTCTGTGAACAGCTCCTGATTGGCAGCTCACAGGGCAGTTGTTAACGTTAGTAGTTTTAGCTGTTTGACCCCCCAAATTCCTCTGTCGTCTTGTTCTCATGAAAAATCTCTGAATCACTTTTTTGGGGGTGAGTAAATCCTTCTGTTTGATGGTTCATCGTTTGCTTTTTTAAGCAAATGGTGTTTGGTTAAAAATCCAGCCCAATAAGCCATTCATGGAACAGAAGTGGCATAAAACCCAAATATTGCTTGTGGATATAAGAAGGTGCATAGGCTTATATATGCATAATATAAATAATGTGTATATATTAGACTACTTTTCTGTAATACAGATAACCTGGCTCCACACTGACAGTTAAGTCTCTGTTTTAAGATGGATGCACAATTTCAGATCATATCTCTGCTTTGGAATTCCTCAAGCAAAGCATCTTGTTGCAGCGAATAGCTTTGTTGCTGATTATCTTTGCACGGTCAGCTGGCCAAGTGGGAACATGCAGGAAGGACACATCATTCAAACAAAGTAAATATACGTCTACAGCAGCTGGGAACATGAACAAAACCTTTCAGAGGGCTAGAAGGGCTCCAGGAGAGCTGACTTTGGCAAAGCAGGCAGCAAAACTGCCCTGATACTGTTGCTTTTTTCAGCCATCCTTGATGCTGGACATCAAGTTGGCAGCAGCTGCTGCTGCAGGAGAGGGCTTGGGCCTTCTTGTTTCTTTCTTTCTAATTCAATGAGAAGAGCAAACTCAGCTTGCGGGACCTCAGATGTCCATCTCTGCTCCATCTTCTCTTTGCTTTCCTCATTTCCCTCCAATATATTTCCTACATATGTGTTACCCCTAAGACACTTTTTGAACCAGTATTTTAATATCTTGATTGCAGTTTAAATGATCACAGTAGCTTAGAAGTGTTTCTTTCTTTCTTAGCGTATTTGCTGAGTAAGTCATCCTATTTAAATCAAAACTCTAGTTGTGTCAGTTTTACTTCTCTCTTTTTCTCTCAAAAAGTCTGGAACACTTGCTTGTAAAAGATGTTCATAAATATGAGTGGTAAGACTCTTCATCATTTTAGATATAGCAATAAAGCTCATAAAAACCTGCTGAGAGTTCCCAAAAATATGATCAGGGCTAGTTATTTTGTCCTGGCAGGGCACATCATGCTCTCTCTTTCTTTTCCTTGGGTAACTGTTCCTAAGTGATGCCTAGTCCTTGTTCTTCTGCACAAGAAGGTTTTCTGGTCATTTTGCAGAAGGAGAAGGAAGCACAGGAAGCTGGTGCCATGCGCTGGACCCCACGGGGAGTCAGGCAGGATGAGCTGTTCCTTTAGTGCCTCCTCCTGAACCACAGGGCCATGGCACAAACATAACCCGAAAGGCAGTCCCTGACCCAAAGAGCCATCAATCAGCAAAATGGAAGGCAGTATGTAGATGGTAGAGAGCACTGCAAAGGGACCGTCAGGCAATATTAATCACTATGATAGGCGGTAATGGAATTAGCTCATCAACCTAATTATTCACTTAACAAACCTGTGATGATATGGTGGAGAAGAAATGACTTTATGGATGTGTGTATCCTTTCCTATTCCTTGGGATGAAGCTTGTTCTCTGAGGCTATTCTGGACGCTCTTCCCTTCCCACACCCCCTCCCTGCCCCCAAACTATATATGGGCTCTGCACTCGCTTTTATTCACTGGGAGAAAGTTCTTGCAATAATGCATTTCATTTTCACTAATATCCCTGTGAAACGTGTCACTCAGATTTATGAAGTCCTTTAGATCCTTGTGCTGGGACTGAATTTGAGATTCCACCTTCCACTGCTTACCCTGAAGAAGTGATGAGTCACAACAGATTAAGGAAAAGGACTGTGTCTCTGTAGCTTGAGTCTTCCCACCTTACTGAATGGTCAGAGACTTGCACTATAGCAGTATTTAAAGACTGCAACCTGGATCAGGGTGGCCCCTGCATGAGAGGGTAAGAAATGGCTCTCTCCCTGAAGAGCAGCAGTTTCACGAAGAGAGATGTCTGAGGTTGCTCCACAGATCAGTGGCAGAGCTCTCAGTTGCACAAAAAACCCCCAATGTAAACACCATGCTTTTTTAGTAAATGCTGTAGCTCATTCTTGCTTTCAAACAGGGTAAATACAATCAGCTTGAATACTTCATAACCCTGTTGGTTTTACAGAGTAAGAACTTATTTCCAGAATTTAGGGAAACTGAGATGGTGCCCCAAAGAATTTATAATTTCACAACACACCACATAAGTGCATTCAGTCACTGGGAAAGGGAGGGGTAAATAAGCCTGGAGTGAATTTTGTTTTCAAGGTCAGAGTTGCAGGAGAGTTGGCCATCTGTGCATTTGTTTAATAAAGCTGCTCAGAAATGTTGGTGTTCAGCCTGGTTTAAGTTCTGTTTAGAGATTAGTCTGAGCCCTTGGGTTTCTTTAAACAGTGCCCTGATAATTTCTCTGTTGCTGGAACAGTTGCATCTGGAATGCACAGATGTAGCGGCTGCTTTGAGGAGGTTTTCAAGGTCAGGCTTTGGCTGCAAGGGGATCCCAGGAAATCTGATCGCCTTCATTTGTCAGTCACTGGTGGCTGGAAAATCCTATCTGCTTTCTTCCTCTGGCTCCCACCAGGCTCTGGCTTTTTAATGCATGCAGTTCTGTATTGTCAGCATCTGAGAATCTCGGATCTTGATTAAAAGTCAATTATCCTCTTGCTTGCCAGTATTAAGTGGTAAGGTAGTTTTGCAGATGTGTGATGGGCCAGCCCCGTTAATTTCTGTGGAGTTTACAATCTTACCGTGTTTCCAGATGAATGGGAAAAACAAACATCTAAATGTGACCTAATGCAAAGATCTCTCCCCGAGTTTACACGCAGTCTTAGTGTCTATTTTCAGGTGGAAGTGAAGGTATTTTTTAGTTCCTGCCTGTGGTGCTTGGAGTTGCTGATGATAAAACTACCTGCGTAGTTGTCTCCTTTCTGCAGCTGCTCTCACTCAGTGCTGCTCTGCCTGAGGAAGGAGGATAAAAGCACCAGAGCCTCCTCTCTTCCTCACTTAATAGTCTTGCCATAGGAACGACCCTCAGGGATCCCATGCCTTTGTGCTGTAGGCAGAACAAAAAGACAATCCCTGCCCTAGCAAGCTCAGCATCTAAATGCAAGATGAAGGCATAAGTTTCCTACAGCGAGTCACTTTAGTTCGGGCACCTTTCGGCTGCCTGGAGACTCTGCAAGCAGGGTGGTACAGCAGTGTTTACTGGGTAATGCACACAGCAGATTGCTGGGACCAGCACACTGCTAGCTAGGCACCAGGGTACTCCCTGCTCCTGGTGAGCCTGCACAGGCCAGGCGGTCATCAGCTTTGCGGCTCCTTGGAAATGAGCTGGGTCCTTGGTGTTACTGAATTGTCTTCTTCTGTTTTTTTCTTAAGATTTTATAGCTTTTTATGTAAGTATTTTCTCCCCTGAGCAACTAAATATTATCTTGAGCACCTAAATGTTATTTCCTCGACAGTTACAGCACTCCTGATAGTTTTTACTTTTATCTTGCATCGCTTATACCTTCTCACTTACATACTCGCACTTGTACACCTTCCTATAGCTCAACAGTAATTTTCTCAGAAAAACTGAACCAAGGCCATGCAATTTTGTGCCACCAGAGTGAGGCCTCCATCCTGGACCAGAGCTGGGCTGCCAGTTACGCAGAGGGAGCCTGGCAAAGCAGCGCTAAGAAGGTAGCAGCACCAGTGCGTAGATTAGCAATTGCATTGTGGGGGTTGCATCCTTTCTAAGAAAGGTATCAATAGAGGCTGGGGGATGAAGGGATTGAGAGCAGCCCTGCGGAGAAGGACTTGGGTGTACTGGTCGATGAAAAGCTGGACATGAGCTGGCATTGGCTCTGTCAGACATAGGGGAAGCTTCTAGCAGCTTCTCACCGAAGCCACCCTTGTAGCCCTCCCGCACCCCTTCCCGCTACCAAAATCTTGCCATGCAGACCCAATACATCTTGTAAGAAAATTTGAAGAACGTGTGCAGACAAAACAAAGATTTGCCAGTCCTCAACACAAAGGTTTTAGCTGGATCTGTGTGTTAATGCAGGATGAACTCATTCAAAATAGGAGGCAGAGGGAGAAGAGAGGGGGACCAAGGAAAGAGCTTTGTAGAGAACCCCAAGAGTAGCTGGGAACAGAATGGGAAAGCTGCATGTCCCTTGCATGCATTTTCAAAGTAGCCTTTAGAGGAGTAGGAAGAGAATGAAGAGAGGCTCAAGCAAATGAAAAGATCCAGTCTTGGTAAGAACACCATTAGTGGTGCCAACAGCTGCTGAGGAAGAGCTAGACCTAAGAGCTGGCTGGGAAGAGGGCGTTAAAGAAGGGGGGAATATGGGCTGCAGAAGGTTTGGGGTGGGACTGGAGGGGAGGATCTCCCAACAGTGATGGTAATGGCAACAGAGATGAGGTTTAGGATAAGAGGGAAAGAAAGAGTGAAGCAGTGTCTAGGGAGTGGTGTTGGGAATGAGCAGTTGAGTATTTGTCTGTGAAGTCTGTAGAAAAATTAAGTTATTTTTTCAATAGCTATTTAGGATCCGAAAACTATGACAGTACCGTTCTTTGTTATCTTGCTTTTATAACTGTGTCTGTTTTATAACTGTTTTATAACTAAGAACTTGGCTTCTGTTTTGTGGTTGTTTAGGTCTGCCCTTTGTGAGATTTTTTGCACAATGTAAATTTTCCTCTTGTTTATTAATACCCTTGCCCTTTTTTTTCTTCCAAATGTCACCTATTTTGTTTGAGAATTGTACCCTGGGGTGCTTCAATTATGCATGAATGTGGAGTATTTGGGATGTGCTATTCACAAGTGCTTTCAACTTGCCATCTGAGCTTTGAATATAAGCAGAATCACCAATATTTTAGTTTCTAGGGCACTCTTAAATGTGCACTCAAGGTGCAGCTTTTGTTCCTAAGTGCTCAGTTTTTTACCCAGTTTCTAGTGAGACCTTACAAACCTTCCACATGAATTTTCCATAGAACAAATTGCTAGCACAGAGCAAGGAAATTCCTGTTGGCTTGTAGCACAGATGCCTACTCTGAAATCTTCCTTCCAGACTCTCTCTAGCAGTCTGTCTCTGTAGCTGAACATACTTGTTTGAGTTTCTGAATGACAGGTGATTGACTTGCCTCTCATCTGTCAACATGTGAAATCTCCTGCTCAGAAATGCGATGTCTTTTCTGATTGCCTCTGTGTAGGCAAATGGTCTTTCCAGGCCACTTTGCACTGTTTTTCTTGCTTTGGAAGAGCTCAGCACAGTCGGGCATTCAGGTATATTGATTGATACCTACCTTTGTGTTTGCGATGGGAGGAGGCAGAAGCAGTTGTAGGTGGAAGGAAAGATGAGCCAGAGACTGTGAAGATCTTTTCTTACTGTCAGGCTTTTAAAGGGAAGAGATTGTTAGGATGCTGCATGGAGACTGAAGGCAGAAGAGAGGAGGGTTTGAGGGATGAGTTAAATGGTGTGAGAAGAGAGAGCTGGTATTGTGTGCATGGCATTAAAACATGTTGGACTGAAAGTATCTGGTGCAGTAGGGCTGCAGTAGATAGAGAGATGGCAGAACTGAATGTGTAGCTGTTCTGGTAAGAAACAAATAATTGAGGCATGACTAGAGAAAGCTCCGTTTCTGTCCCAGCACTGCAGGATAAAGAGCTTGAGCCTGTAGTTGTCTGCTAAGACAGATGATATCACATCTATAGAAGTTATCCTGTTTGGTGCTGTAGATTGAATGGATCAGTAACCACTAGAAAAAGATACACAGTAAAAGTGATCTTTGCAGATATTCGAGAAGCATTGCTTTGACTGTCACCCGCAGAAGCAGAGGATGTTGCTGCCAACATCTCCATCTGTTGTCCAGCAGCAGTTGTCGAGCCTGTACTTCTGATGACATTTTGCTGTTGGAGCACATGGAAAGGGCACAAAGCTCTAACGCTGTCACAGGGCAAACCAGGAGCTCTGATGAGTGGTTTAACAAACGGTTTTTGGGGAGTAGCTTCTGACTGTGCTTGTGAAAGTCTTGCAGCCATTTTCTGGCAATTCTGTGCTTTTTCTGCAGACTGCAAACTGTTAAGTACCACTTCTAATGCATTACAGAATGGGGAGGAATGCTGTGGGCTTCAGTAGGCAGGATCTTAATGATTTGAGGTAGAACGAAATAAGCTGGATGAGAGGATGGGGAGAGGGAGGATAAAAGCCATATGGGATCCTAGGCACTTGCAAGGAAATTTGAAGCTATGCCTTTGCCAGTTGTCTGTACCCAGCCGCTGTTTCACAGCAGCCTTTATATCTTCCAACATTATGCTGCTGTCACCCATCTTCCCAATAGAGCAGAGCATGATAAAGGTTTGAATGATGCTTCTCCAAAACAAGAAAAATTGTGCCAAGAACCAAGGCTGTGCTTGGATAGGCAAGGAAGTGCCCAAGGAGAAAAAAAGGGGATATATTTAACATTGGAGGAGGAGGGAAGGTTCAGCGGTGGGTATGGATGTTTGAGTAAAGGGCAATGGGAAGGTGAACAGAGCAAGGGAGGGAAGAGAATCACAAGGTGGCCATTACAAGGACCCTAGAGAGAGAGCAGAGCGCAGAGGGAGGGTGCCAGGTGCACAGGAAACTCTGCTAACAAAACCTATGGAGCGTGTAGATTCCTAGTAGGAAAATAGTGGTATCTCGGTAGAAAGTTGCATGGTGGGCATGTGCTTTGAAGTAGGTGCCTGCAGACCCAAACCAACCCATGGTGAGAGACCAATTGACTCACCAGCAGACTGTCTCATCTCTTGGGGGATGCTCTGTGGGGAACACGAAGTGAGCATGGAGCAGGAGAAACTCTTGGTTGGCTAAGACTTACTGCAGTAGGGGAGGGAAGGTGTAAGACACTTTCCTAGACTTAGAGATTCCTGCTTTGTTTTCAGCTCAAGTGGTAATCCAAGGTCAAAACTAATGTGTCTGCATCTTTTGTCTCCACTGCCTTGTCTGTAGATTTTAAGGGCTTGATGTGTGGTCTCTGTGCTGTCATACTAGTACCCTAATCTTAATTTCGATGCCCATAATCATGAAATACCTTTTCTGTAAATTTGGAACAGTCTGCTCTTTGTATGCATTCCACTGTTAAGCTGCTCTCTGGAGCCCTAATTAATAACCTAAATGACTTATCATAATTAGCTAGTCCTCAGCCTTAGCATTGGGGAAAGCACAAATTTGACAGCTTTCAAAAGTGAGTGGAGCATGATCAGAGAGTCTACAAACATTCCTGCCTTTGTCCTCATCTGGAAACTGTTTCTATCAAAATAGAGATTTTTTTTTTTTTTTAAGATAAATAATGTATATTTAAGACTTCCTTTTAATATATGCTGTACTTCTTTTTGGAATTAGTGTGCATTCGCCTTGCACCAACATCTTTGTTTAGCATGTCAATTACTTCAAAATACAAATTATGTCTCATTTCTCAGAGATTTCCTACATAACACACTCCTCTGGGGTCTGTTCTGCGATGCATGAATTGCTAGGGAATATTACATTAATATGCCTAGAATACCAGTGCTAGGAGATACACCATCTAAAATAGGGAGAAGCTGTTTAATTGAATTTTTTTCTTCTCTAAGATCATTGAGATAAATTAGTGGGAGCACTACTGTAAACATGAGCATTTTTGTTCTCTGAGCATTGTAATGAACTTTCCTTTATGAAGGAGTGTGTTGGTAAGAGAAACAGATGCATATACAGGAAAGCAATGCTGTATGTTCTGGATGGTTGAAGTCTCAAACAAGTTTAAGAAAATCTCCTTGTGGATCCATCACTCCAACAGACAAGGCAAAAATCCTTTTCCCTGCTCCTAAGTACTGAGCAAGTTTCAGCTTTTTCTCTGACGGGTAAAATTTTCTGGAATTCCTAAAAGATTTGAGTATTTCAGAGCCAAAGTCGTGAAGGCAGGCCTGAGCAAATTTTTCAGAAAATTTGCATTTGTGTGTGTTTTTAAATCTTTACAAGCTCCATGGTGTTACAGTGCTGTTTGAGTGACTGAGCACAGTGTCTGCTTCTTCTCATTTCTCTTTCCAGCAGGTTATTTCTGCTGACTTTTAGAACGAGATGAAGGTCAGATGCCTAGTTGATTTTAATAGATGTTCAACTTTGGTGAAAGTTATGCTTGTAAAATACTGTCAGTGAAATAAAACCAAAGGCTTGTGTACAAAAGAAGGGTGATGTGTTCTCTCCCTCTGCATGACAATGCAGAAGACTCCTCTTCTAGAGGGATCACTTGTAGGAATGAAGCAATAGCTTTACTTCAGTGCTCTTTCAGTTGGTGGGACGGTGTTTGGTTAATTATAGTCACATTACTAAGGCATAAATGTTCCTGCACTCTAACACAAACATGTATGTCCACCTACAGATGCTACAGATGATGGTGACAGCTCTCTTGAAATGCATAGCGATGTGGAGTGTACTGCAGCAGGATACACGCTAAAGCTACTGCAGCCTGCTACAAATGAGCCAGGCATTTCTCTATTAATTAACAGCAGCATATTGCGCTGTACCCTGCTTCCTGGTTCAATCTGGTTTGGTGGGTTGTCTCCAAATTATGGTCTAAGTAAAGGATCTAAGAATTAGCTCTGTGCCTGGCGAGTTTGGTGAGGATGTTCTGGCTGGTTGGGTATGTGTATTGCTGGCTCCTCTCATTTATGGGGGTGCACACACACTTGCATCACAGCCTAGGGGTTGCTGCCAACAGAAATAAATCTGCACATTACTGCAGTGAAGCTAATGGGCCATTTCCTTCTGGTCATCTTGTAGGGGCCTTTCTTGAAACTGAAGTTCCCATGCTCTCCTTTTGCTGGCAGCATTGAAGCCTATGCAGATTCAGTACAACACATAATCTCAGTTATGACTGGAGTCTTTTCTTGCCAAGCAAACAATCTTCAAACTGCACAACAGTGACAAGAACCTCAGGAAGCCCTTAAGCTGAGGCGAAGGACGCTGTATTTATCAGTAGCTGTGCCAGCTAACCTGAGGTGGTTTTAAAGTAACAGCCCCTTGAAGGGGACTTTAGATTAATTAGCAGTTTATAAAAAGTACCTGCTGCCTTGATTCTCAGCTTGCCTCCAGCTGAGCTTAGCAGGTATGTTAGCAATTGCATCTGCTCCCTCTGGATTCCTTATAACCTTCTGACTTTTCTTACCATTTCTTGTTTAAGATTTATGTCCACCTCAAAGAAGGGAGTGGTGCTGACGGGCTGGATGCTTTGAAGAACAAACCACAGCTTCACAGTATGGTGGCCAAAAGCCTTTGTCAGAACGCCTCTGGGAAGAACTACATCATCTTCACTGGCCCAAGCATTACCAGCCTGAATCTCTTTGAAGAATTTGAGAAGCAAGGTGTGTATCGGGTGACTCACTGGGTTTTAATGATGACAGACCTAGAGGCCTCCTGCCACTGAATTAAAAAAAACTCCCAAAAGGCTTCACCGATATTTCAATTCCTATCTATAGAAAGTTGGTCATCTCTAAGAAAAGTTCTCATTCATGAAAAGGTACTATACAGAGGGCTTTCTAAGTTGCTCTTTAAATCTTCCTCTTCAAGCCTTCTTGAAGTTCAAAATGAGGATGTAAAAACATTTTAAATAAGGTTATTAAAGCCCTAGCTTTTGTTCTTTGCCCTAGAAATGTGAGGTCTAATCTCCTATATGGCCTGGGGGACTTTTCAAGGGATTTCCTAGCTGCCTGTGATTTTTCTGTTCCTGTGGTGAAAGACTAGGGATGGCATGAATCCTTAAAGGGCTGTCTTAGAAGTCCTTGCTGGTTTTAATACCTGTTAAAGACGTGACTTCTCTAGATGACATTTTATGGCATTGCAAAAGCCTTAGCAAAGTTTGCTTTAGTTGCTGGTATCGACATGCTTTGGGAGGGCAGTTTTTAGTTTTGAAAGCATAATAAACTCTACATTAGCAAAAACACACTTGCCAGCAAAATGTCTGTCGATATGGCTCTCCCAGCCAGTTTCTTGCTAGTGCAGCGAGTAATCCCAGGTCATCCTCTGTGTCAAATGCCCCCTCATGTTGGGTGTGGAAAAGCCACGTGTTACTTTGCTTTCAGAAATGCTGAGGACTTGTGACTCCCCTTGAATTACAGGCTCCTGCACTCTTGACAGTTATAAGTCATCTCAATGTAACTCTCCACTCGTTCTTCAGTCAGCATGGCCTTTCAGACTCCGTGTGGTGTGTAGAATAGGTCCTTCGTAGCAGTAAGACTGGAGGCTGCCATTATGCATCACATACGAGGAGGCTACGGGGCCATTTCCCTTTTCAACACACCACTGACGACCAAGTTTTGCTTTTGGCATGGTTTTTAGGCATTGCGAAAATTAAACCCACTTAAAGCATTATATTAATGAAACATGGCCAAAAGCAAGGGGAAAGACTGGGAATTGAGACAATATCTTGATTCTCATTTCGAATAAAAACGCCAGTGAGCTGCACCAGTGCTGTAGCTGAGCATTTTAGACTGTGCTGGCACTGAGGGCTGTCTCTGTTGAGCTCCATGCAGGACTTAGCTCCTATATTATTTTAGGTAAGCTGGAAGCTCACAGGGTACAGTGGAATACTGCCATATTCTCACAAAAGAGTCATGGTTTCCCAAATGCTGCAAATAGCCAAATGGGAAAGAAGTCAAGCATATTTATAGTGTACTGGAGTTTTTCCTCTGAGCAGAGACTGTTCTTTAGTAAATGACTCTTTTCACAGCTGATTATAAGCATTACATTTTTAAGACTACCAAAGCAATGATGCAAAATGTGGGTTCAAAAAAAGGTAGAGGATAACCCACATGCTCCTAGTACCCGAGGTGTATCAGGTTTAAATGTAAAGACTGACAGACAAAAACTTGAGCTTTATGCTCAGCTGGGGCAGGATAAAGACAAAATGGCATGACCTAGTTGGTCCATAATCCCAGTAAAAAAGATGCAGGGCTACTAAACCAGCTTAGTGTTCATTACTTACAGATAATTCCGATTGTTCACAGAGGTGAATTATTCATGGTCTTTACACTGAACAGATCATTCAAATTAAGAGTTTCTAGCAGGTAGCAAATTCAGTAATGTCTTTTTAAAGCATGTTTTTTGACTTACTATCTGATCAAATACGCTAATGCTATACTGAGATTTCAGTTTGCTTCATGATTTGTTATATGGCTTCATGAGACTCTTTATGATATTTGACAGCTGCTTCCAAAATTAAATTTCAGATCTGGTACGCACCATCACCTTCCTAGGAGTGAAGCTATGGGGTGGGGGTGGGGGCGGACACTAAGCTAGCAGGTTTATTGGCTTTGCAAAGTAGTGTGGCACTCCTATATAAAGAAGATCACGAGGAGAATGTGAAAGTGTTTCTGTTTACTAAGGCCATGGGATTGTCTGTGTTTGCCAGGAGTTACTAGGAGCTAGCTCAGAGGTTTTGCAGGGGGATGTTGAACTGGAAGGCCTATGAGACGCTGGGAGAGGTGAGATGCTAGAGATGTCAAGTAGTGGTGAAGTCAGTAAGAGCCCCGGAGGAGATGATGGTGTTTACTGACTCTACTGCAAAGCAGCTAATGTATTGCCAGCACTTGCTGGGATCCTACTGCATTAGCAGTATGTTTGGGGACAGGCAGGCAGAGAAGCCTGGACTCAGCAGAGAGATCTCTCCTAATGTATCCCACAGGCACCCTCAGCTATGACCTTAATGCCTTTTTTGGTATGTGGCTTAGCCACCTAAATCTGAACAGGGCCACACCATGACCAAGAAGTGTCATGAGAGCCTGTTGAAAAGCATCTATGCTCAGGTGCTCATGACAGTTCAAGACCCATTCTTAAACTGACGAATTTACTTTTCTCGTTCAAGAAAATATAGTTTCTGGGCTACAGCAGGATCAGTGGTGGAAAGATCCCATTGAGAACTGAAAACAAAAAGCAATCAGTATTGACCTTAACTGCTTTATGCTGGGGGGGAACACTATCAACAGAGAAATAGGGGGAGATTTAAATAATCTAATGCTTAGAAACTGTAAACTTTTGGGGAACCTAAACTGACATTTAAGAGAACTAAAGGGAATTCTGGAAAATCTAGAAAGGGGCACCCACTAAAAATGTATTAGTTCCTCTCAAAATTCTTGATGAAAAGGACCTGGGGTCTTGGTAGCCAACAAGTCAAACATGATTCAGCAACGTGCCCTGGCAGAAAAGATGGTCAGCACTACCGCGGGCTGTGTTAACAGGAGGGTAGCCTGTAGATTGAGGGGGGTGATTATTGCCTCCTACTCAGCACAGTTTTGCACAACACTCCCCCGCAGTACAGGAAAGGCATTGATAAACTGGAGTAAGTTCAGCAGAAGGCCACCCAACCTGACCAGGGGCTGGACCACATGCTCTGCTATGGGGAGGGAACTGTGCTTGTTCAGCCTGGGAAGAGAAGGCTTTGGGGGGACCCAACAGCAGCCTTACGCTACCCTAGGGAGGTTATCGAGAGAATGGAGCTGGCTCTTCACGGTGGTGCATCGTGGAAGGATGAAAAACAGCAGACATAAGCTGAAACAAAAGAAGTTCAAACTAGATGTAAGGTTTTTCCTAAGGGCAGTGGAGCAGGATGCCCAGACAGGTTGTGCAGTCTCTGTCCTTGGAGGTTTTCAACACCAGACACGATAAAGCCCTGAACAGCGCTGTCTGACCTCAGAGCTGACCTTCCTCTGAGCAGGGATGGGACTAGAGACCTCCCGAGTTGCATTCTAACCTGAATTATCCTTTAATCCATAGGATCCTGTGATCCTGTGAAGACTTTCGTGGAACCTTAACTATCGTTTGCTTTTCCTAACCCTAACCCACACAGGCATTACTGCAAAACCCACAGTGTTCTTTATTGAAAGCCTGCTGTGTAGCACCTTCACTGTACCACAGGAAAGAATAAGTGCCTAGTAATATAAAGGGATGCTGGTGAACATAATTCTAAGATCTATGAAGATACCCAGAGCTGAGAAAACTTCAGAAAATAAGACAGGTCACTTTGATCTTTTTCAAAACCCAAAACCTGAATAGACCTCTTTTTTTTATTTTTCAGGGGACATACAAAGCGTTTCTTTCTCTGGCTTCTGAATAGAACTGGAAACCTGCACTGAAATGTCCCAAATTCTCTGTTCTGCAAGCAGACAGCTGTCATTATTTGCTGTGACATTCATTCATAGTGCATATCCCTTTTTCCCCCTCTAAGCATTAGTGTTTTCCATTACAGAGGACAGCACCTCCTAAAGCCCTGTGTCCCATGCTTCCCTTAAACATATGATCCCCGAAAGTCCCTTTTGTGCTTTCTGAACCAGTTGGAGCAGCTGGCTCTGTCCCGCAAAGCCGCAGGGGTTGGCAAAGCCACAGGGGTTGGCAAAGCCACAGGGGTTGGCAAAGCTGCAGGAGTTGCCAGCCTGGGCAACCATGGCACTCCCACAAGCTTTGCAGGATCCTGCAGCTCCAGCACATGGACTAAAGCAAGCTTTCATCTCCTTCCCACAACAGGACCCCCCGTTGCCCTAGCTCTGACTTGACCCAGCATTGCATCCAGGATAAATGATTGCAGAATGTGTATTTTTGCCTGAACTATCTCGAGCCTGGCTGCCTTTGCAAATGAATATGTGGTGAAGCAGGCTTCAGCACAAGCTCTGCAGGGCCTGGAGACCCTGGGAATGAATCTTGGGTGACTACACCACATTTCCTCATCTTTGCTAAGCTAGTTTACGTGTAGGCATTTATATTGCAGTTACAGTTTAAGACGACCAGCGGAGGACAACCTGTCTCCACCGATTCCTGTATATGTGGCAAACACCTGTTGTGATTCCGATTTAATTACACACAAAAACTTCATTGAGCCAGATGGGCATAATTTTTATTGCGTCTATTGCTATAGTAACTGGGTGGTTTTAAAAAACTCTACAGATTAAGGGCGTCATCCATGATGAGAGATGCTAGTAAATCTGCAGAAGTGCTGCACTTCTCTAGGCTATACAGCAGGAACGTTACACAGTGTGTTCCTGAGAGAGGAAATGGTTCCCATTATTCTGTATGAGGAGTGAAGCATCTGCTGGAAGCTTTCTGCAGGCTTATTGCCTGAGCTAAAGGAAAGGCTACAATTAATTATTAAGGGATCTCAGAGATGACTGTTGCTATTTTGAAGCTCTAGCACAATAATGTAGTTATTAGCTTGGTTTTAAACCATTGCAGTCTCGTGGAGAGAGTAAGTATCACCCTTCAGTGAGTCATAAACTTTAGACAGCTAAGGAAATTCTTCTCAGGCTTGTTTGTTATCAGAGCAGGAAGTTCTTAATATTGGCTAGAAGAAAGCTTTCTAAAAGTTTGCTATGTTAATGCCAAAGTTTGCAGGTATGTGACCTACACTGTTTGTGTTCCCCTTAGCAAGAAAAGGTTAAAAAAAAGCCTTCCACTGGAGGTGCAGTTTCTCCTATATTGATTGTAAGCCTGTTGCCATCAGGCTTTTCTCATTGTCTTTTGTGGAAGGAATGTACAGATTTCCAGGGACTGATATATTCATTAGAAATAACCGATGGAGTGCAGATTTACTCCTTCAGAATGAAGTTGCCCCATTGCTGTGTTGGTTGACCTTCTTCTGACGTAAGTGTCTTAAATTTCTGATGAAAGTGCCTTACCTCCTTGTAGACCTGCCCATAGCAACTGGACCAATCTATGAGTATTAGCAATTATTATATTAGTATTCCTGTAGTATCTGTGAGCTGTTGAGGGGATGGTCACCATGCCAGGCACTATGAAAACCAAGGACAAAGGCTGCACCTGCACTTAAGAGCTTCCGTCATTCCAGAAAGACAGAGGCAGAAGAGCCACATAAATGGAAACCCAAGAACAGAGGTAACGCGCTCAGGGGAAGCCAGACGCTGTAGTCTGACTTAGCATTTCCCCTGTAAGGATATCCAGTTACGCAATGTGCGAAATACAGCACAATGAAAAATTTGATCAGACTTAGCTGACAGATGAGCTCTAAACTACCACCAGCCTCGGCTGCCATATGAAAGATGTGCACAGATGTCACCTGCTTCCATGCCCATCGTTGTTTTCCACTCAGGTGGGTTAACCTGGGGAGACCGAGGAACTTTCCATCCAAGATTTCCTTGAGTTCAATTAATTTGATCAAGAAGATCTTCTCTTGGACTAACAGAAACAGGCCGTTCTTATTTCACAGCCTAATGACAAATTCAAGCATTGTCGTTATTAATGTTGTTTCTAAACCTTGTTTGTGCCCACCTGGCTGCGTTGAGGCGTTTTTTGTAGTGTTAGATTTTATTCATTGCCTCTTTCATGTATGAAAAGGCCAAGAAGCTGTGAACAGCAGAATGTGTTGCCTGTGGAGCCTCTGATGTCTGTGCAGGACAAGATCAGTGCTCACTCAGCTAGGGCACTGTTTGGTTTATCTCCTTTTCCTAAAATCTGTTTTCATTGAACTTGTATTTCCATCTTCTCCATCGTTTGGGCACATGCGTTTTTTAAATCAACCAGTGGTTTCAGTGGTTCTTAATTGCTTAAGCAGCATTTCCTTAACAAACCAGATGATGGAGGTGCAAGGAGTAGTGAGGTGAAACTCAAGAACTGGGCAGCACAGTGAAACAGTAGATTAAACGACAGTTTGTCAGCTATGTATAGTGTGATTAAAAGCATCATGGGAGTCACGTAGGAGAATTTATTTCAGCTAACATCTAAGATGCTATAGCTTTCCCTACCTCCCCGCTCCCTCCACGATTTATTCTCTTTGTTAAACATCAAAGACTCTCTTACGTCATAAATTCTGATTTGTTCCATAATACATATCACTGTCAGTGGTTTTTTTCAGTCCAATTTTAAACTTGTGAAGACTATTACACAGATTATAGATGTTACTGTTAGCAAGATACCCTGAATTCTTTTCCCTGTCATTTCATCATGACTGTGCAGGAGGTGTCAGTACCTTTCATCAAGAGAGCAGGCTTTCTGCACTTGTCTCAGTTTCCAGACACATTCCTGTAGGACACAAATCTTTGGTATTACAGGAGAAGGACAGTTGGCTAACATATCTGTTGGATGAGAAAGTTGTAGGACAAGCTCTTCCTCTAGTCAGGTCATTCAGACTTGCTCCACTACTCTTGCTTTCTGGGTCCGTGCAATGGCTTGCTGATAGGGAATGTTTTTGTTCACATGCAGAGATTTACTGCTGTGGGTTGCTGAGCACCAGGAAGAGTGACTGCACAGGCCTACCTCCATCCATGCTGAACAACCCTGAAACTCCCCAGTCCAGAGGACAGTACAGAATAAGAATGAAGGGAAACATGTCCTTGATCTGCTGGTACAATAAAGGGCACTTTCGTTTTCTGACCAATGCCTATTCACCGGTTCAACAAGGTAAGCAACATTCCTACTGCTCATCTCGAAAGTGCACGTGCTTTATGTGAAAAGGCAAAATGAGTCAGAGTTTGATAATAAGCCTGAACAAAGAGCTTGATCATAATATCCTAGATAAACAGTAGCAGTAGCGATTACTTCCCTTTTGTGTCTTCCTACAGCTATTCTTTTTTCCCATACAAATGTTAAAAGCCTACTGCTAATGCAGCTTCCTTTGCCTGAGCTGGTGGAGGCAGTATCCTTTTAGGTATAAAGATTATATCTTTACTGATGGTCAGAGCAGGGAAGATGGTTGTTGTATAACCCCATTTGCAAAGCATCTTGCAGGATTGCTGCTACAGAAAAATTAATAAATGTCATGGTGTACTTAGAACTCTGAGCAGATCCTACAATTAATTTATCTTATCCAGTAAAAACTTAGTCACAAACAAATGTCTTTTTGCCAGAAGTGAATACGATTAAGGCTTCCTGCTGTATGTTAAATTGGTTTTAGCAGTTGATGAAAAGAAACCAAAACAAATAACTTGGATAGTTCAAATAATTGCAAGAGCGTCTTGATACTGAAATCTTTTCCTTTTTGAAAGTATACAGATAGTTTTAGGAAGGTTTGGAAACTTCTGTAAGATGCAATATGATTAGCTAGCTCTTTGAAATTCGTCCTCAAGTGAAAATATTGTTTCAGTTTCTTTTCATTTTTATTATTCAGATTTATGTATAACTGCCTGAGACAAATAAGAATAACCTAAACCTTTAAATGTAAAGCCACCAATTCAAAGGCATCTTGTACACTCATGTTCTGAATCCTGAGTGACTCTCTCATGTGTACAGGCTACAGAAGCAAAGTTAAGGCCTTGAATTACTGTATGGTAAGCTGAGAAGTTGCCTTAGTGTGTTGTTCAGTGCCTTGCCAGAAGGCTCATTACCTTAGCAAAGCGTGGCTGATCCCAAAGAATTCTGCTGGGCACCCCAGCAGAATGAAGACTTGGTGACTCAGATGGACTGGCGTCTGAGCACAAATGCTGAAAATATGTACGTGAAGGAAATAGGACACTTTGGGGACCCTGCTGAAGCCAGTCCCTGGAGCAGTGTTGCTCCCCATGAGGGGCCTTCATCATCAGGATTTGTGCTGTTCCCCTTGTGTGCTTTGCTGGATTTAGCTTATTCGACTGCACTAACTGGACGAGAGTTATCACTACACGTCACCTGGGTTTTATAGGCTAGCTTGGAGCATTTGGTTATAATTCATAAATATTACTAGAAAAATACTGTTTGTAAACATCCGTGTTAACAGCCCCGTTAAAAGAAGGAGCAAAAGCAGATTCTGCCCTGGCAGCATCCTTTACAAGCAGCACACGGAGGTGTGAGCTGTTGTGCTTGTGATTGACCTTGGGTTTGTTCTGGCATAGATGGGATTGTAGGTTGCGTGTGTGAGGTAACTTAACGTCCAGTGATGAGGACCTTTGTGTGATGGGCAAGACATGCCCAACACATTGCTCACCAAATGCCGGCTGGGACAGTTGACATCATAGTTCACCGTGAATCAGAGCAGAAAACAGAGACTGGCTTTTTAAAGAGTGGTGCTGGGGGGAAAGAGAGTCTCTAGTGGAGAGCTGGGAACAGATGGAGACTCGGTAGGAAGGCAGAAGACCAGATTGCCTGCCTCTAATTTGGCATCTCTGAAGGCAGTGCAGCAAAGCTAGTTTAAACCAACTTGAAGCTGGACCACCAAAGTCTCCTCTAAGGCATGCAAATATAGAGGAGGAAGAGGAGGCAATCCATGCTCCTTGAGGCAAGCCTGTAGCACAGAGCTGCTGAGCACATGTCTTAGACGGGAGAGGAGGTGGGGACAAAGGGGAATAAAACCCACGCCAGGTAGTTGGACAGAGACTGGTACCAGTGGGATCGCCTGACAATGCGTGGTGGGTGTTTGCACTTGGTTGAGCGTAAATGTTGACGGGGGTGGAGGAGGCTGTGAAGAGAAAACCTTAAAAACAGAAAGCAAGAGATGGTCCAAACAAAACTTAGGATGAGAAAAGAGGTGGATGTAGCTAATAATGAGCTATTTATTGCCATTTAAAGGAAAGTCGAGAAGGTAGATCTTGCCTGTACTAGGAGTGCAAATCACACCCAAGCCAGAGGCACCAGGAGGGCAGTACACTTGTCAGAGCTGATCTATGAATACTATTCTTAGGTGCAGCAGCTTATTTATTATGGATGTTTTGAACCAACATGCCATAATACATCATCTCAGATGCTAAAGCATGAGTCTTATTCCTTTAGTCTTGCAAAAATGTCCTGCTTACTCTGCTATCAAGTATGAAGTTTCTGCCTAGAACAAAATTCAGTGGGGTTTTTCATTTCCCATAAGCTTTAACTTGAGTTTAATTTTTCCTTGTGCCTGTATTACAAAAGAACTGAGAAGCCAAAAGAGATTGGGACCCCCAGAAAGTAAAAAGTTACCCCGATTCTAAAGCAGGTTATGTATGTACTCCCCATCTGTGGGGCAAGGCTGCATTTTTGGTTTTCCACTCTAGATCTGGTGCCCACTTTCCCAGCATCTCCATTAATATGTTCTAGAAATAACTACAATCTTTTCCATATTTCATATGAAGCAGGATGGAGCAGGCAGCAACCTCACTTGCTGCACAGCAGGATGACCAAAATTACATCTTTAGCAAAACTTGTTGAACCCAAGATCTTTTTAAGAAGTAGCTTCTTTCCGAGAAGAGCTTTCACAGCTGCTCTTCACCAACCAGCTCTACTTAAAAGCTAAATGTACAATAGCTAAGGATAGAAAACAAAGCTTGGGTCACATATGCAAGGACTAAAGCGCTGCAAATGCCTTGTTGGCATCTCACAAATGACTTGTGAGAAGATGGGAGATGTTGTGGAGGCATCGCAATTGTATGAAGCAGTTGTGTAAGTCCCTGTGTGGTTCTTAGCCCAGGAGAAGCTGGAGTGAGGAGTGTCCGGTGACAATCTAGTTTCCTGAAAAAATCAGATTGTGAGATTGGCCCAGGACTGGAAAGACTGGGGAAAGAAGTATAGTGTTAAAAAGTATGTTTTAGGACAGGGAAGCTTAGGGTTTTAACCATGTGTCCTTTGTGACCCCTACATTCAGGGGGTTGTGTCCAAGTATGGTGAGAGTGGGGATGGGGCCAGAGGACTCTGATGGGAAGACCTTGAACATTAGACTTTGTACAACGCTGACTGTCTGCAATTCTGATAAAGAACTGTAACAAATCTAAGTCCTGATGAAAAGCCATGTAGCACTTGGAACATGCAGTGCTCCCCCGGTTATATTATGTTATGCAATCTCAGTGTTTGCCAAGGTGCTAGTATTACTGAGGCTCCATTTTTAAAAATCATGATTCTAGCTCCTAAAATCACAGATTAGCTTATAATAAGGGTTTTGGGGAAACAAACTAATATACCCCTTTATCTTTCTGCTTGTTTCATTTGGGGTGGTATTTCCCAAGCTTTGCTTGACAAGCATACAGCTTAAAAACTAAAAAAAAAAAAAAAAAGGTTAAAAAAAACCCCAAACCCAAAAACTGATGCCTGTCCACAGCGGCAGCATGGAGGGCGGCAGCCGGCACCCCTTCCAGCACGCAGGCAAAGGCAGGCCGCGGCTGCAGCGCAGGCGGTGTGTTCCCTGGAGTGCTGCCAGGGATGGGAACAGAGCGATGCTGGGGGAGGACCAGGAGGGGAAATAGCTCATCGGATGGTGCCGGTGAGTCAGCTGGCTTGGGACCGCTTGCCACGGAGACCCGCAGCTAGGAACGACCCAGCTCTGGCAGTTGTCTTCCCTGGAGAGGTGGCCTACGGCTATGAAACAAGCCTAGGAAAGGCTATAAAAATAATCTGCCTATAAAGCAATTTATATTCTCAAAACAGAGGAATGTTACGTGGAATACAATAGAAAATGAGAGGGTACCCACATAGCTGCCACCGCAATGCTTTTTTTTAAGGATTGTGAATACAAAGCAAATGCAAAGGAAATATAAATCCTCCAAAGGAAGAGAAGGGGAAGAGAGGAGAGCAAGAGGAGAAAGAAGGGGATTTTTTTGTAAAATGCTGGCACCAGGAACATCCTTACACTTTCCTGACCTGCCCAGGTGGGATGGCAAGTGATTTTGCAGCACTGAAGCAGCAGGCTCGTGGTATATCAGCCCTTTTTACCTCATGCTGGCCAGATTTTTCTAGGACTCATTAAAAGGATAAAAAAAGCACTATAATAAGTATGTGAATGTAATGAAGGATTTATTTATTTGATTGGGTTTTTTCCCCTCCCCTTGGGCTACACTTACACTCAGCTTGGGGAGGCAGAGGTGAAAGGAGAGTGTATTGAACAATTTAGAGGTGATATCATTTTGGACTCTTGAAAAATCAGACTTTAAAGACCCCAAATAAATTGCTGCATGGCTCAGCTGTAACATGACATTTAGTATGTGTCATAAGTCTTGCTTCAAAATAGAGCCTGCCAGCTAGGAAAGCACAGGGGGCTTGACAGAGATAATGGATGGAATGAGACTTCCAGCTGAAGGAATGAAATGGTGAAGTCTGTAATCAAAACGTGAGGAGCATTTTAGGGATGACTGTAAAAGAGTTGGCAGAAGGAAGGCAATGAGAGTTTGAAGGCTTGAGAAATGAGAAAGCCCAGAATTGTACCTGTACTGAAACAATGCTGAGAAAGGACGTGACCAAGTGCTTCTCTAGACCCGGAGAAAAATGGCGTTGTGCCTGGGAGAGAGCAGGGATCCTCACTAGACAGTGTGCCATAGACATGGAGCAAGAGATGGTCCATACCCTGGAGAGCTGACCATCAAACCCTGCGGGGACATAAAGTCAAAAGTTAGGGAACAGACTCCTATGCTATAAGTTTGTTTTACTCATCCTTCCCTCCTACAAGGAGCTCCCCCCTCAGCTAGGGAAAACATGGAGGACGGGAGCAATAAATCAGAGAAGAGCTAGGGGAGTTTCTTGAGAGAGCGTTGGACTTACTTATAAATACTGCTGTAGTGTTGGAGAAGGCAAGGTCAAAGATGCACCATGTGAGGGAATGGGGCCCGTTCTTGGAGTAACCTGCTCTAGGCACCACATCTTTGTGCAGAGAGTGGTTGGCAGGTAGTTGCAGGGGACTTGTTGCCTTTTACCACAGATTTCTGCAGTAGGCAGGATAATCATGCCCCGTGGTGAGCTGAATTACCTAGCCAGCTCACCAGGCAGGGCAGGAGACATCACTTGCAGGCAGAGAAATGGGTGCTTAGCTCCACTGAGCAACCTAAGCGTACATCTGAGCTCTGGCTCTCTACAGCAGCAAATCAGGCTGTTTCTCATTTCAAAGATATTGTGGCTGTGGCTCTTTCAACTCACCCACCAGCATCACCACGGTCTTGACTGGGTTTAGCCAGTTGGCTCCTTCTTACTGTATTTTCTTTTCTTTGTCAATTCGCACCCAGTAGAGTGGAGCTACTGTTGCTCTTGGCCCCCACGGGTGGAGATAAGCAAAGGATTTAATTTCAGAGGACTTGTTTGGGACCTTCGGAACTCAAAGCATAAAATAGCAAGTCACAGCTCTAGAGGTGACCACAACTCCTTGTGAACCAACAGAGGAGAGACTAATCCTGGCTGCAGGGGGCTGCTGGGGGACTATGGCAATGTATGGGTTTTTTCTGAACAGATGGTGAAAGTGTTTGTGTCTAACGCTTTTCATTTCCAGCTGAAAAATGATTCCTCTTCTTCCCCATCCACTTGCTCAATTGTACAACCAATGAAAAAAAAAAAATGAAACTCGCATCTCTGTTAAGATAACGTCCCAGTTTTAGGGCAGAAACTGTCAATAAGGTTTATTTTATAATAAACCATATATAGAAACTGTATCTTTTAATTGCTAGACCTATGATGTGGATTTAAAACTGTTATGTTTCTAATTGATGCAGGAGTTATAATTAAGAGAAAAAGCGGAGAAATTCCATGCCCGTTGGCAGTTGAAGCCTTTGCTGCTCACCTTAGCTATATCTGCAAATATGATGACAAATACAGCAAGTAAGTAAGAATATGTGCATGTGTGTGTGTTTGTATTTCTTTCACTCCTTCTCTGTTGCTGCAATGTTTGAGTTCTCCATGTTGAGCTGCAGCTGAGGGCCCAATCCTGCTTTCATGGAATTAATTTCTGACAAAACTCCTGTTTCAGTCAAAGATCTGAAGCTGGCTCTGCACAAGGGCAGGAGCTGTATTGCTAGTGTTGTTTTGGCTCTATCTACCCATCCACCAGTCAAAAAAAAATTGAGACTTATGTTCTTATCTTGTAAATGACTTTTAAGAAGTGTTGGGAAGTTGAGCCAGTAGGCTGATGTTCTTGGCCGCATCAAATTGAAGGCTAAATAGAGAATTCAACAAGGGTCTACCAGCCTCACGAATCTCGCAAGCTAGCTCAGCTCTCCACCTCTATCAGCAGGTGGTGTTTAGGTGATTATCTGTCCCGTGATATTTGTGTCACCTGGAGCCAGAAGAAAAGGATGTTCAGTTGTGGATGTAAAGCTGATCTAGATGATCTGGGAGAGCAGAATGTAGATCTTTTGGCTTCTGAATTCCAGTTAGAGTCCTCAGTGTTAGCTCTTAATGTAGCAGGGAGAAACAGAAACGAGTAAGAATAGCAGTGGTGAAGCTTGGCTGTGGGAATAGCAATGAGGTGCAGAAAATTTTGAGAACTAAAATTGAGGAGAGAGAAAAAGCAGCACGGATTTTTCAAGCCAGTTCTGGGCAAGGCAGCAAGAATTCAGTAGAGAGATGAAAGAGGAGGAGGTGGTTGCTGGAGACCGATGCTGGAATCTGGTCTGAGGAAATCAATACGAAAAAGAGGTGAGGTAGTAGATGTAAATGGTTACTAAAAAAGTGAAAGTAGGAAAGTGGGAAATCTTATGACCGAAGAGCGAATATTCTGGCAGTCCTAGAATTTGTCAGTACCTAAATATAAGGATGTCAGTCCTTCCTAGTTCTGCCTTATGGAGAGGTGCTCCACATACCAGCACTGCACGCTCTGGCTCTACCCCCATATCCTCCCACCTACTGTTGACAGCAGCAGAAATCATTCTTTGCTCGCAATAGAGATAAACAAGAGGAGAAGCATCAGCAATCTTCCCTAAACTGTAACGTAACGTGCCTGAGGCTTTTTTTTTAGTTACAAATTGAAGGGATTCAGACCCACAGCTCCCATCACGTGGATGTTTGTCACGGGTAAGCTCAAGGACTCTGTATCGGTACTCTTACTTATGTGGAGTGGTACAGAGGTGAGAGTGTTGCTGAGGTTTTGCTTCTAAGGGCAAGGAAGTCTGTTCTTTTAGACACTACTAGAAATTTCCAAAATTGAGCAACTTAACTGTAAATGACTGTCCAATACATTGTACAAAATTTCTTAAGATGATACTTGCACTAGGTGTTAAGTCCTGGGCCTGCTTCCCCTTTGTGACTGCAGAATCTTTGTCTGGGATTATTTCTTGCATCCCAGCTGCAAGTGTTTGGCTGAACAGTGCTTCTACCTCCCCTTCTCTCTTGGCTTTTTAGGTATTTCATTTCTCACAAACCAAACAAGACCTGGCAACAAGTATTCTGGTTTGCCATCAGCATCGCTATAAACAATGCCTACATCCTCTACAAAATGTCAGAGGCCTACCACGTGACAAGGTATAGCCGCGCACAGTTCGGTGAAAGACTTGTAAAGGAGCTTCTGGGCTTGGAAGACACCTCACCCTCCCATTGATGCATTGTTCTTGGTGGCATAGGCAGGGGGTGGAGGGTAAGCAGAAGAAGATGCCACACCTGGAATGGCAAAGCAAGGAACTTGTGACACCACCAGTGCTGTCCTTATCCAAAAATGCCAAGTGATGCCACTAGAGAGGTGGAAACTTTGTTCCTAGTAGCAGCTGGATGTATACATGTCCTGCAGAAAGTGCCACTGGAAAAGCTGACACAGAATTGCATATGTGAATGCCCTGTGGGAATCTGTACACCAGAAACAGACTCAAGTTAGTCGTCATCTCAATACTATTTGTTCAACAGGGTCATCTTGTAAAGTTCTTCTTGGGCTAAGAGCTTGTCATAAGCTGACGTAGCTCAGCAGTCCTAGGCGGGTGTTACAGAAAACTCTGTACCTTCCTTGGAGTTATTCAATCCTGGGACAAACAACGTAAGTCTACACCGTGGGCTGTGGGTGAGAGTGCCTGCCATCCTGTACGGCCTCGCTGCTGTCCTCCCAGTGTGCTAAACGAAGCAGTTCAGATACACGAACACTGAAGCAAGCGTATTGACAAACAAAACCTTCGCGGGCAGGCAGCCAGGAACTGAGGACCAGTTAAGACTTTTTCTTTCTGTCTTTTTTTTTTTCTTTTCTTTGTTTTTATTAATGTAATGTAAAGCAATTTGATCCCAGTTAGAACACAGCAAAATTAGGAGAAACCAAATACAGTAGTGAATTTAAAATGGAAATATATTACATTGATTTTCTTTTTTAACCAGGACAAAACATTTTATACGCAAACAGTGAATAATACTGTAAGTATTAACAGTGAGTAAACCAGTAAGTAATACTGCCTCACTTCTTAACTGCCACAGTCAGTGTACAGGTGAGAAATCAGAGTATAACAATGATATTTTTTCTTGATTTCAATTGTATCTTAAATGTTGCTTAAAAATCTAATGTAATGGACTGTTAAGTTCTTAGGAACAACAATTTCTTTCTTTTCCTTTTGTAACTGTCAAGACTTGTTTGGTCCATTTTAGAACTTCATTTGGCACACAGTTGGCAGGAAAAAATAAGTCACTAATAGCAGTGTGTTTCCCATTATCACTGCAGGGTGTTCTGTAGGAATTCTTCCTGTTAGAGTTTGGGGCTTGTCACAGTAGTTGTAATTAAGCAGATTACATGTTTAGCAAAATAACATAGCATTGTGTTTTACAACAAGAAAGAAGTCCAGTTGCAACCAGTCCTTAAACCTCACAAAAACAGAGCAAGCCCAAAGAGTTCTTTTGTTCTGAGTAACACTGTAGAGGCCAAGCATCGTCATGGAGCTGGTGCCCATGGCTGAAATGCCACGTTTTGGTGCTGGTGGAATCTGAAGGTCGCTGAAGCTTTGGAAAACAATGCCGAGAGCGAGAGGTATGATTGAAACAGGGGAGAATCAACACTGAGGTAAAATACTACCCTGCCCTCTACACATTATTGATTTCAGTCCACAACTCAATCAGCAAAACCCTCTGTATTCTAAAGGTTAGCAGTGATGGACACAAACAGAATTGCATTAACTTACAGGGCAGAAACCATCTTGCTTAGAGGACCTGCTGGTTTTAGGTCCCCAAGCCTGAAAAGTTTTACCTAAGAATGACTTAGGTTGATTGATTCAAGAGGAATGGAGTGATTGATTGATTGATTGATTGATTTCTTTATCAGTGTAAACCTCACCAGGTTATAGGTGTCTGTCTGGCAAGAGGCAATAGAGGCTAACCAATACAAATTTGAGAACTCCGCAGATTTCATCATTGTGTGATATGCAAATACACAGCATGTAAATCACACCAGAGGAAGAACCCAGCAGAGGTTAGTAAATTACTGACTAGCCCAAAGAGCATCCTTGCACTGCCATCTTTCTATTTCCACCAAAGTCTTACTTTTTTGGCGTAGACTTAGAGGCAGATCTCACCTGGTTGCAGGGAGAGGAAGGGGACGGCCAACTTCATACCTTTCTCTCTCTGGGCATTGTTTCCCCCATGGCCTGCTCTGCCTGCCAGCTGCACAGCGTACAGCAGTGGGTTTCCTAAGCATCCCTTTTCACTTCTCAGTCCACAAGGTGTCCACCCAGGAAACGTGGGAGAAAGGACATAACCTTGTGCACCGAGACCTCCTAGCCTCAAAAGGAAGGAGAGTTTGTACCACTCTAGTCCTTGGCAATGCCAAGCTGCATAGGAGCCCAAGGATGAGTTCAAAACTTCTTGGCACTGCAGAGAATGGAGACCACCCCTCTTCAGACTGAGCGTGTGGGGTAGCTGCGTCTTGTCAGTCTTGTAAGTATTCAAAGGGGGAGAGGAGCTAGCATGAGGCATGAAAAACAAATGTTCTGCAATATAAGCCCACAGTTTCCTTTTTTTAGGGAATTCCACAGAGGTACCTGAAGGCATATGGCGTTCTTATTGCTCCCTGCTTCAGACAACGCCAGCCTATGTTGCAATAGGAAGAGTAGCTACAAGTTCATTACGTCCTGTGAATTTATACAGTAGTCAAAATTGGGGCAGAAAGGAAAGGTCTGGCTGGAACTTTGCTGATGGGATGGCTTGAATGAACAGTAGCTGCTGGGAGCCCAGCTTCCTTGCATTGCCCTGCAGTGGTGGAGCATTTGCAAGGTGCACATACCCCAGCAGGGATGGGGAGGTTTGCAGGACCTCCTCGGAGCCACTTGGCTCTCCTGAGGAGTGAGCACAGCCCTCTCCAGCTCTGTCGTAGCCCCCCAAGATAGATCTGGAGTCCTTGGCCAATTGTTATGTTACTATATATGCTTAAAGGCTTGGATCTAGGCCATCCCATACAGAAAATGCCTTTTCTTTTTCAGGTGACAGTAGGTCCAAGGCCTTGGAATGTTTAATTTTCCACTAATGTATGCTGTTATTTATACGGATTACTTGAGCTAAAATCATGAGGTCCTAGCTTTTTGCCTCAGGGACTGGGTCCTGAGTAGTTTTCCCTAGAATTGGTATTAACGGGGGATTACACAGTGGCTAACTATTACAGGGAAGATGCTTTAGTCTCCTTCGTAAAGGAGAAAAATGGAGACAAAATTATAGCTTTGCAATGAATTTCATTTTCTTAGCCTTAACCATCCCTCATCGTTTTGAACTGGTGCCCTGAACATGCACAAACATTCCATAAGTAAGCAAAAATATTTATATATATTTATATGTACAAAATGCCTGAATTTTGGCTCTCGAAGCCAACAAGCAAAAGCCACCAAAGCATAGTCTGTATCCATAGATGACTATACCACCTCATCTTCTCCATTTATTGACTAGGAGTGGATAGGGTTGGGGAAAGTTAAGATTTCTCCTTGTTGAAAAAGCATCTTGCACTTTCTTTATGTTACTACAAATGAGGCAAAGTAATTAAGGAAGAAATTGAATAATTTTTAAAAGGCAAAAGTTTGTTAACTGCAGCTCAGCGTCTGTAGCATTTCCTTTACTGCAAACTGGCTTACTCAGATTTGGTTCCCTACCTGCTTGTAACATTAAGGCTTCCCCCTAGTTAAAGGGAAAAAAAAAGGGGGGGGGGGGGGGTTAATCTCAAAGTAGTGCAAGGATGCTAGTTATAGTGTGCACGTGTGTGTTAATTGTGCAATGGCTTGTGAAATGATAGCAAGTTTGGGTTGTTTGGGGGAGGGGGGGTTGTTGTAGCCTTGAGACAATCTGGGTAAAAGATCTTAAAGTTCAGCAGTAGCTGAAGTGCAGTGGAAATGCCAACCAGGTCACAGAGGTAACATCTCTAAATTTTTCCAGACAAAAAAAAACCTTCTGAAAACTGAAAATTACTTCTTTATGGTATGCAAACTTTGTTTCAAAGAACCGAGTCCATCAGTAGGACATACTGACCACCTTCTATGCACAGTACTGCTTTCAAGAAATGTCTGTCGTGCCATGATCCATTCTTGGAAAACATTTCTTTTCCCAGTGCGTAATAGAACACCCACTAGAGCTTAGAAGCCACTGTGAAATGGTTTCCACTGCTGTTATCTCAGTTGAAAAATGCTTCAAGGGCTTGCAGAAACTCTGCCACTTTTTTACTTCAGTCCATTTGTGCACTTGACACTAGGGCACAATTTAAAGAAATCTCATCTCTGTTTTCCATTTCTATTCTTTAGCCCCAACCCTTCTACATTTACAAGGTAGTCCGAGAATCCCCATTTATAGAAGTCTCAGTGTCCCTAATGGGTACAATGTTGTTTTCTTCAGACAATTTCTAGAGAGAAATATATTTAGCTGTTTCCAGACTGACATTAAGGACAGCAACTCAAAACAGCATTCCCATTCTTTACCTCCAGCTACACTTCTGTGGCTTTTTTTTTTTTTTTTTTTTTTTTTTTTTGGCTGAAGAGGTTTTTTCCTTCCAAAATTTAGTAGTCTGTCTTGAGCTGGTGAGTAGTGAAAGAAGCCTCCAATATCTCAGTCTTACATGTCTTAGTCCCCTAGTTCTGGAGCTGATTTTAGTGATGAGTGGGGTGATGATAATTCTGCACATCTATGCTACTTTCCATGCAAGGATGGCAAAGTGCTTTAACAACCTTGACACTCATGAGACATCATTAGCTCCTCAAATAGGAGCTTCCCCTTTCCTAATCAGACACCAAGGCACAGCCCAGGTAAGGGGGTGATGAAACTGTGAAGTGGAGTTTGCACTCCTGCTGATTTAAGTCTACGTTCTGCATTTCCAGTGACTTAGTTCTTGTTCAAATGCACTTTTCCAAACTAGAAATGAAAGCATGCTGAACGTTTTGACACGTTCAGTGGAAAAGTAAGGGCTGTGGGACTCTGTCAGCACAGGTTCTCTTGCTCCATATAGGCCGCTATGAGTCAAAACCAAGTTGCACTGAAGGCAAGAGAAAACTGGATAAAACATAGCAGCCCAACCTGCCTAGAAGAGATAAAATGGAGAATCTGAACCTCCACTATAGTCCAGTAATCAATGTGAAATTCAGTCAAATGATTAACTAAGACTGACTTGAGAAAAGTCACTGAGGCTCAGATGGAATATGAAGTCTTCCATCCATCTCCGTTGGAGTTTGCCGTGGCACTTTCTTGTTGCTAGGACTGATGTAAGATTAGTTGTTTGTAAAACAAGAGCTCATCTCGATCTGGTTGAGAACATTCAAGTGTCAAAGGACTGTTAGCAACACTTTACAAAGGCAAGGAATTCTAAGCTCAAAACATGTATATATTTGGCCTCTCATTAACTGGGATATTTTGCACAGACAGATCACGTCATCATCTGCTCAAATCCAAGCCTGTCACCAGTGCTACTTGATATATGTTCCTCCTTGTAACAGTTCTTCCCAAACCTACCTTTGTTTCCAGAAGCATTATGAACTGGAACTGGAAAAGCCCCCGTGCCATCATCTCGCTGTTGCGGAACAGCTGAGAATATCTGTGCTTTGTACAAAAAGGGTCTCTTCCTCTTTTGAGAGACAGCTCTGTGTCTTCAGAAATCTAGCCCTGGAGAAGTTTCCTGCCCTACGCTTTCCTTTGCTTCCCTCATTCCATGGATTTAGAGCACATCCAAATCAGCCCGCAGGTTCTTGGTTAGTCTGGAAGAGGTGACAGCACAGAGTTGGCCTTTCAGTTTACTTCTATAGTATTACTTTGCTGATCCTTTCTGCTATTTCACAGATCTCAGATGAAACAGGGTATTGTTTCTGAAGCCTACACTAATTGCAGTCACTGTGACGGTGTTGCCTGCTTTGTCCCATTAGTGCTGCCCGTCAGGTTCGTACGGACCCAAAACAGGTATCGGCATCACCACACCCACTGCTCCCATCGGAATGGCTGTAACGTTTCTCAGCTCTGGATCGCTGTCAAAGAGGGGCCTTTGACATGGTCTGGGGAGGTTTTTTGGTGTTTTGGGTTTTTTTTAAACCCTTCCACTCTGATGGGTCTGGTGAACAGCTGTTAGTTATCACGAAAAGGCCTTAAGTGGTAAATCCTTTTTGTATCCCTCTTCTGAAGTAATAATTGCTTGTATTAGATGTCAAGGTGGTCCACACGATGTGTAGTGCAAAAATCTTATCCATGAAAACATCACTCTGCAAAAGTGCTCATTTGATGTAACTGTAACAACCCCTGAATGTGTGGGGGACCTGGCTGAAGAACCTAGTGGGAAAGGACCATAACCCCGTCCTGCAGGGCCATGGTGTGCAGGACCTGACTGAATAAACAAAGAGGGGAAAAGACAACCGCAGTGTGGGAGCCAAGCTCCTCGAACAAACACACTTCATAGTCAAGCTAGTCTCATACGTCTTACTGGGGAAGGGAAGATGGCAGGCCCACACAGTTTGCTCCCAGCCCTGGCAACTGCACTTCTGAAATAAAGAAGCTGGCAAATGCTTTCCCTCTTCAAGTACAGTGCGCTCTGGACTTCAAACAGAGCATTTTGTCCTATTTTCCCTAGTTACAAAAAAAAAAAAAAAAAAAAAAAAAAAAAAAATCCTAGAAATCAAAAAGCAAAGCCCAGTACACTAGGTTCATCTGTCCAGAACTCCAACCCACTTGGTGTCAAAGTAACTTTGTGGTCTTGTTCTCCAATTAATCTGTGTCAAGGTGTATGCAAAATGTGACTGCTGAACAATTCACATGTCTCTATGAAACGGAGTTACTCCTTTGATGGAAAACAAATCCCAGGTCTCTTGGACTTACTTTTGCAAGCTGGATTTTTCTGCTGCTTGTAAGCCAAATCTTTGCCTGCCATTTCAGTACTGAAATTAAAAATAACTTGACCCCATGGTCTGGTGTGAGATTAGAGATAGTAAAACTCAGATTTATGCCAGATATTGATCTGACCCCATATAGGTGAGGCTGATCAGCACAGTCTGATACAAGGAGGATTTTAAGGGGAACAGCGGGTTTAAGGAGGCAGAGGAAAGTTCAGAGGTTGGGCATGCAGAGGGAGAGGAGCCAGGCGATCCCTCCTAACTCTCATCTTCCCAGCATGTGTACCCCCCTCCCCTGCTGCCTTTGAATTAAAAAGAAAAGGCTGATGTTTAACACAACCAGTCTGCACAGCTGCTTTAGCAACATAAACCCTGCTTTAGCTACATCACCAGCCTCACTCCATGCCTTTCCTTATACTATACATGTTCAGTAGTCACCAACCTTGGAGTCAAAGCACTGCTGCATGTCGGCACAGCATGGAAGCGACAGTCTGAGGAAGCGCCACAGTAGAAACAGGAACAGTGGGGATTAATTTTCATTTATTTTCCAATATGTGCAACTTACATTCCATCAAATGCAGCGATGGTACCAAACGCAGCGACGGGCCTTAGCTGGCCGCGTGCTTTCGGGACGACTCCATTGGGCTGTGCTCACAATGTCGGCGACTGCAGTTCTGTTGCAAAGTTCCATGTTCTTTATAATTCTAAAGATTTCCATTGAAAGTGTAAATTCCAGAGGTAAAGCATACGCTGCAATTGCTTTTTTTTTTTTTTCCTTTTTTTTTTTTTTTTTTTAAAAACTTCTCAGAGCAATTTTGTAACAGCCAAGTCTTTCAGGAAATGCAGGTGTGTGACCTCTTTGCGGTAAGAGATACACAACTGTGTTTCTGTGGGGGACAGGGAACTACTTTTGTGACACCAGTTTTGTTCTACACAAAGGCACGCTTGCAATAAATTTTTACAAGTTTTGTACACCATGAGCTAAATTCCGAGTTCCAAAAATGTGAAGTGTGGCAACAATAACAAAATGGATTTATAGTATCACTCTGATATCTTGTCATGTGATTTTATTTCTTCAACAAAGTTTGTTTACAATCAACAACTTTGAAATACAGTCAGATATATTACCGGTTGCTTTTCTGTCTCGTTCTTTTCTGGAATAGGTTGGGGAAGATGCTTGGTAGTCCTCTGCGTGTGTAGGTGAAAGGACATGGAGAAAATGCTGCTAGAGAAATTACAGGTTCTCGCTCTAAGACCATTAGAGGCAAAAGCCTGACGTCTTTATCCAGCCATTGAGTACAAAAGCATTTTCTTTAGAAAGAACTGAGTTTAAAAAGCATTTCAATGTGGTCTAGGAAAGGGGACTGCTGCCCCCCCGGCACCCACAAGCGATGCTTCCCAGCCATCTCAGGGCAGGGATGGGTGGACAGAAGGACACGGGCGTCTGTCCCAGCTCTCAGAGATTGTCTCTGCTGAACGGTACCGGCCCTTTGTCCTCACTGCTCTGACTCTTCCTTGCAAGGTTTGTCTGTGCCACCAGTGGTACCCACCGAAACCATGACCTGCATGCCAAATAGGTGGCATTTGCAGGCAAAACCAGACATGCATCACCTCCGGATGACGGCTGTTTCACAGCTCCGAGTCGACAAGTTACTACGACCTGGTTTAAACCTTAATCCACAAAGGGAGCAGAAACCTTGCAGGAGAAAACATAAGTGGGGTTAGAGTGGGTCTTTGCCAACAACACAGTAAAGATGTCCCCCATGCCTTGGGCCTGCGTCCCTCATGGCCCTGTGGCCGCAGAGCCGTCCGCCGGGGACCAGGCTGCAGAGCATCCTCCAGGTATGTGCTGGTGTGGCTCAACACTGACCTCTTGCTGTGCGATCTCAGTCTAATTTGCTCAGGGTGTTTCTTCATAGTAACTTGTGTTTTCCACAGGAAGAAATTTAGTTTGCATCTAAGTTGTCCAGAGAAAAATCCAGATTTTCAGGGAAAATAAAACATGAAGAGAAGCAACCTGCAGCGAGTCCCTTGACCTATTTAATATCTCCATGGACCCAGTCTCTAGGAGGTGACTATTTATCTTAAGTTGCTCAGCTAGTATCAAAAAAGGGGAGGGCGGGAAGTTCTGGCATGTTCAACACAGCCAAGATCTCAGAAATCTTTTCAACATGTAGGTAGCCGAATTGACAACTGTCCTGGTTTAACCCCAGCCAGCAACTAAGCACCTTGCAGCCACTCACTCACTTCTCCCCCACCCAGTGGGATGGGGAAGAGAATCAGGGAGAGGGTGGGAAACTTGTGGGTTGAGATAAGAACATTTTAATAGGACAGAAAGGAAGAAAATAATAAAGATGACAATAAAATTACAATAATAATAATAAAAGGATTGGAATATACAAGACAAGTGATGCACAATGCAATTGCTCACCACCCACCGACCAATGCCCAGTTAGTTCCCAAGCAGCGATCCACCCCCCCAGTTTATATTCTGGGCATGACATCCCATGGTATGGAATACCCCTTTGGCCAGTTTGGGTCAGCTGTCCTGGCTGTGTCCCCTCCCAACTCCTTGTGCCCCTCCAGCCTTCTTGCTGGCTGGGCTTGAGAAGCTGAAAAATCCTTGACTTTTAGTCTAAACACTGCTTGGCAACAACTGAAACCATCAGTGTGTTATCAGCATTCTTCTTATACTAAATCCAAAACAACACTCTACCAGCTACTAGGAAGAAAATTAACTCTATCCCAACTGAAACCAGGACAACAACCCTAACTGTGCTGGTCTGAAGGACAGTCTGGACCCTTCACACAATCAGCTCCTCCAAGAAACAGGTTCCTTTTCTGCTTTGCCTTGTATTTTTTGCACCACAACAGTCACCCCTGAGTAGCTGGGGAGGAGCCCACAGGTTTCTACTCCGAGACATCACATCCAAGATCAAGAAGCGATCAAACCACAGTGCTTGCCTGCAGCACACAGCCGAGGCTGGCTCGTCCCAAACGAATGCCTGAGCCTGGAAACGTGTGGGTGCATCATCGGGGTGATGGACTGGCACAAACACAGCCTGGCTGGTGGCAGGGCTCCCCGAGCTGCACGCAGCCACGCGCAGCACCCACGGGCAACTCCGTACATCACTCCACAGGCACGCAGGGGCAGGAGGGACATAAGGAGATGATTACAAGCCCCTGCAGTGACACCAGCCACCCGCCGGTCGAGGTGTTCAGCTGTGTCATAAAACCAAATGAGAATTTCTCCGAGTTCACCGTCGTGGTTGGAGGGCCAGCCCCAGCAGCACGTCACTTTGCTCCCTCGTCCCTGGATGTGCCGTGACCAGACCCAATGCTGTGTGTAATAAGGCTACGTGATCAGAGTTGTGAGAAGCGGTGCGAATCATCTTTAACACACTAATTGAATAAAACAAGGAATTGAATTTATGAAATTATGAAATCCTAGATCTGATTAACACTGAGAGACACACAGATGCGCGCGCGCGTGTAACCTCAACACTGCCATTTAAAACAATGCCATCCATTCAGATCAGGCCAGGGCCTGCAGTAACTCAATCTCCCGTGAAATTAGCCTCAAGAGAATTTGCAATTAATAATTCCAACAACATAGTCTTTCTTAATTAAGCCAAACTTAGCGTTCCATTTTGCAGTGTTTTCTAACATCCTGTTCCACTTGCCCCTCCGTCCCCAGAGAGGAGCAGAGAGAAAAAGTGCCAAGTCACAGACACTGCAGAGAAGGATACCCCCAGCCGTCACTAAATCAAAGCACAGGCACTCCTAAGGCACCTTCACGGAGACTTGAAAAACCGCTTTACACATGGTAATGAATGGCATCTCATCAGACCCCTGCAAAGCAAAGCCATCTCAACTCTCTTCAGACACGTCTCCGTGCTCCAGTTTCCTTAGATTACAGCACAGGTCAAATGCACAGCCAGCCACAGTTTTGTCTTTGGGAATAAGAGTTGAAGAAAAAAAGGTGATGAGAATTGAGGAGCCAGAGATCTCTCTCCCTCTTCTACTGTCCCCACTGGGCTTGGACGGGATTCCCCAGGACGCCTGCACTGACATCGCCAGAGGTACCGACACAGGATTCAGGTATTTTACCAGCCTTTGTTCTGCCTTTCCCTGCAGAATTTGTTTTCCGTTACAGGTTTTGCTTGGGAACCTGAAATCCTTCCTTCATGCAAGAAGCAAGAGCAGCAGCAAAGCAGGTTCTTAGGTTCATGGGGAATTCGCCATCCACAAACATGGATGAGAACAACCTCCCCGGAGCAGACAGGCTCACCTACCGCACCGCAGCCCTCGCCCCCGACCCGGAGGCGGCTGGTACCAACAGCAACGTGAACACACCAAGGTGCGACAAGCCAAAATATGCTCCTTTTCATACTTCCATGCCTTGGGGCTGGGTCTTGACCTTAAAAGAAAGGTTAGATATTCCATCTGCCAGATTCGGGGTCCCCAAGAACAACAAGGCAGGGTTTAAAATCGCAGCATTGTCTCGTACCCTTTGGGGAAACAGCAAAGCAAACCACTTCCATCTCTTCTGGACACACACAAAATTTAAAAAAAAAAAAAAAAAAAAAAAAAAAAGCAAAAAAGAGAGAACCTTGTCAAGCAGCCAGGTACAATGATGCCAAATAATAATCTACAAAAATGGGAAGTTGTGAAAGTTGTGAGGGAAAGGGGGAAAGAGGAGAGACTTTTCTTTAACTTGGTGTGAATAAGATTAACATCTGCAGCCAGCCATGCCAGAATAAATTGCAAATCACTCTCAGGAACTGGAAAAGTTCATTGCCTACTAGTCTATCTGTATTGCAAAGCCTTTTGACACTGAAACTGTTGGAGATAGTGACATATACATGAATTAATGTACATACGTATCTCTTGAACATTTGGACTGAAAAAGCCACAGAAGAAAGTCCCCATCCAACACTTGTAAAGAAAGACGTAATTCTGTACCTGTCAGCTTTCCTCCAGTTTGTGCCTGCTGCTCCTCTTCTTGTCATCTCTCTGATTCATGGTTTTTCAGTCCTCTCCATTTCTGTGCCCAGCAACCCACTACCACCTGGTACAGAGCTGCTTCTGAGATTGGCTGGAAGAGAGGCGTCCCAACAACTAGCTTAGCATAACATTTTTGTCTTCAAATAATCACCTTTTTTTGTTCCTGTCCCATGATTAACATAGAGCAGGTAGAGCACTGCTCTGTTCAGAAAAGCAATTTCAAAAGTGCCACTGCAGGGTTCCACAGTTTGTCTTTTCAGACACCAGGTAATGTCAAGTACTTACTAAACCGAACACGGATGATGACCCACAGTCTGCAGCCAGACCGAGCAATCGGTGCTATTAAATACTGCAAGTCAGGTTTAATAAACTTATTTTAATAAGAGAGATACTAGCACTTTTAATGAAGAGAATTTGTTACTGCAGCCAGTAGCTTGGTACCTGTGACCCTGGACCAGAGAAGCTCTGAGGTATCTGTGAGGGACTTCAGTAGGACTCAGACCAGCTGCTGTTAAACATCTGTATTGCTTACAGGGGTCTTGGCCAATGCAATAAACAGATAGTTTAAACAAATCATTCATATTCAGCAGCACTCTCTTACCTGGGATGGCAGCAGCCAATGCCAAGGCATTGTACACTGCAGTGATTTTAGAATCTGCTTTTACATTGCATAAAATATGCCCACCTTCACCCAGGCCTGGGGCGAGTACGCACGCACCAAGTGCAGACACTCGAGTGGACTCAGTGGGTGCCAGCGACAGCTTTCTGTGGCGCACGCACTAAGCAAAAGAGATTCCTGAACTTTTGTTCCCAGACGCCACCGTGAATGATCTGTTTCTTGTGATTTGTCCAACAACATCACCACCAAATGTCAATGGAAACGTCTACAGAGGCAGGGCGGTTCAGCAGACCAGCTGTAAACCACGTTATCGCGAACAGCTTGCGAGGCACCGGGATGAACGTTCCTCCGGTTACTTCCCAGCAGAGCGGCCTGCAGGATCGATGACCAGGCACCCAACAAAACTGGGCTGCAAGGGAGCTTCCCTGCTGTAGCCCAAATCTCAGCGGTGCTGGAAATCTCGTCCTGCAGCCTCGTAGGTGGGAACCCAACCTCGTGCCTGTGCCTCGGGTTTAACCCCCCGATACGCCAGACCAGCTCCCTCCTCTGCTCTCCTTGCGCTCGCCCTACCCGCTGCCTCCTCCGTTTTACTGCTGCTGGTCCTGACCGCCTCTGCAAATACCCAAATCGCTTTGATGCTACCAAAAAGGGAGAAAACTAGAACAGAAAAAGAAATTCTTTTTCTCCACTGTTTCTTTTCTAACAATGAGGAGTTATTTATAACCCAGTTAGGTTCATTGTTGCGAGATGGCAGTGCCCGTTCCCAGCTGACAGAGTCTCTCTAGCAGTGACAGCCTCGCAGTAGCCTACAGGATTTTATTGCCTGAGGAAGCTTAACCTAGTTTCTCATGTGGTTAATGAAAATCAGCAGTGGATGAGATTTGCTGTTGCTGCTGTTGTTTGGGACCCTATGCAAAGGCTGAAGCACCTGGGAACACATAAGCAGCTCTATCTTCTTAAAAAAATATTTTTAAGAATTAATTTTAAGAATTAAAAATTAAGATTTACTTAAAAATGGGTGGTTACAAAGTCATCTTCCCTCATTGAAAAGAAAGCATAACATCTTGTTCAGAGTCCAGGGGATTTACAATCTGGTTCAAAAGTTGCCCTTCCCTCCTGTCGGCACCTCAGGGCTGTGTGATGGAGGCACTCGGCGGAGAGCACGCCGCTCCCTGGGCAGGTGACCAAAATTCTGCTTTGTGCATCGATGCTGCAGGGACGTTTTTGGACCTTTGGCACCTTCGCTCAGGCCTTGAGTTTCACAGGATGCTCCCTGGATGGACCCGAGCCTCCCGACTTGAGCTACGGCCAAAGAGCTTTGCTGGAACTTTGCAGCAGTGGTTGGAAAAAGACACAGGACTTGTGTTCAGCGTGGCTGCCAAAAGTTAATTAAAACAACAAAAACAAACTAAGGAGAGGGCTGCGCATATGACAGGGTTCATCAGTCGAATCAGGTGGAGCTTGTGCTTATTACATGCATCAGACCAAACTCCCCACAGGGAGCTTTCTCTACCTTTCCACCTCCTCAGGGCTAATTTAAGAGCTGTTCTTCGCAGCCCATGATAATAGCGAGAAAAAAAAAATAATCAAATTATCTTCTACCAAAAGAAGGAAACTGGAACAAGGGAACCAGCAGGAAACTTGTCTTGCTGCCATCTCTGGCTTTCCTAAGGAAACTTGTGCTCCAGGGCAGCCGGGCAAAGAAAACGGAGCTGCCGGCAGGACGCACGGCTCGAGCCCTCCCCACGAGGGAAGCCGGGCAAGCAGGAGCTCCTCTGCCGGGAAAGGGAAGGCCACTTCCCACAGAAAAAAAATAAAGCAGTGGGCTGGTATGTATAGGTGAACACAGAAATAACCGTACCATACAGAGAAGCAGACAGACAAGCATTTGCTCTGTGGATAGCTTACGCTCAGCCTCCTTTGTACGTACAATCCCCCCAGATTTTTCCTGCGAGCGGCGTGTGGTAACCTCCCCTGCCCTGAAAGGCAGCCCCTGACAAAACAGAAAGCATCAGCTCGCTAACGGAGCCCTTCACGCGTTACAACCCCAGCTCAACAACATGC
This sequence comes from Aquila chrysaetos chrysaetos, assembly GCF_900496995.4. Lineage (NCBI taxonomy): Eukaryota > Metazoa > Chordata > Aves > Accipitriformes > Accipitridae > Aquila > Aquila chrysaetos. The sequence goes on along the minus strand of NC_044016.1, from coordinate 33,084,847 downwards.
TCAACACACGTTTGTGGCTACTCTTGCTCCAGCCTTTGTAGATGCAGGGAGCGACGCCAACGTGAATGCCGCCTCCGATGCAAATATCCAGGCAAAGCCAGAACAGAGCGAGCAGGCTAAGAGGTCATGTTCCACTCACATGGATTTGGGCCTACCCTTTGTGTCCCCCATGAAATGACCTTTTATTTGGCCAGGTCTAAATAAGATATTCCTTTTCATCTCAATGTTAAAGTGAATGCTTTTTTTTTTTTTTTTTTTTTTTTTAAATCTTTCTAGAAAGTCACTCAATGGGCCTTGCATGCCTTCAGCTTTGTTGCCAGCACTTGTTTTCATCCATATGAAATGGATCACAAAAGTACAGTACTGGCACCAACAAACACGGGATTGGTGGGAACCTGCCCCACCATCGTGCAGGAGTTCCCAGATTCCAAAAGCCATTTCCCCTTTTCGTCATCATTTCTCTAGCAATGGAGCCCAGGGTGCCCCATCGTGAACCAGGACCCCCTTCGCACCTGGTGAGGATATTCAGAAGCTCATACAAGCCTTTCTCCAAGCACTGCTAATAAAGGTCTAAATTCAAATGCAGCACAGAGATCATTGCATCCAGGCTAATGGAAAATCCCATGGCATATTTTCAGAAGTCTATAAAAACTAGTTTTCTTCAGAAGCTCTCAAAGACTGTCCTTAGGGACTGTGCAATGAAGAGACCCCAGAATGTCAAAGATGCCATCTTCTACCTAAGAGGCTATCGAGAATGCCGACTCTTATGGGTTTATACCTGTAGCAGTTTTGGATAGGAAGGAAAGTCTTAAAATGGCATGTGGAATTTGATCCCTGAAGGCACTAGACTTCTGCTATTCACAATAAAATACAAAATTAATTTCCTGATCTTTCCCAGGCTCATTTTTTCATGTTTCATCTTTCGAGGTGAAAGTCTGAAATTTAAATACTTTCTGCAGCCATTTGCCATTATAATATCAAAATCAACCAAAAACCTTCTCACATTTTATGCAAGAGGTTAAGGAGACCACTTTGTAAGTAAGCTGTAGCAAAGAAAGGTAATTTGAAACGAGAGCTGGAGATGGGACTCTCCACCCAGCAAATGAAATATCAGCTGCTTGGTAATCACTTCTGGGTGCGCTCAGTCGGCACCTCGGCCTCGCACGTTCCTGGCGATGCACCGTTGCTTACCGAGCCTGCTGTTCTCCAAGATGCTCTCTGCATCCCCCTGCTTGTCCAGCCTCAGGTATGAGCTACCCAGGGCACTTCAGCTGGAAACTGTTAGCCAACACGGACCAAAGGACGAGGTAACCCAGTAGCCAAATGCCTAAGGAAAGCTCAATGGAATGAGATTAACACCAAGTAATATTTCCTCCACCAGCCCTTCAAGCTCCCATCAGTCTCTGATCTAGAGACTTCCAGGTGCACGTTTGAGATGTTTGCATGTTTTACAGCCCTTTTTTTCACTGAAAGGGCTTTCACATCCATGGAGTCGTTTTCAACAGTGTTGTATTGGCTTTGTGTGGCAAGGTTTTGGGGGGGGGGGTGGTGGTGGTGTTACAGGGGTGGCTTCTGTGAGAAGCTGCTGGAAGCTTCCCCTGTGTCCGACAGAGCCAATACCAGCCGGCTCTAAGACAGACCTGCCGCTGGCCAAGGCTGAGCCCATCAGCGATAGTGGTAGCGCCTCTATGATAACATATTTAAGAAGGAAAAAAAGTTGCAGGGCACACAGAAACGGCAGCCAGAGAGCGGAGTGAGAACATGTAAGAGAAACAACCCTGCAGACCCCCAGGTCAGTGCAGAAGGAGGGGGAGGAGATGCTCCAGGCGCCGGAGCAGAGATTCCCCTGCAGCCCGTGAGAAAGACCATGGTGAGGCAGGCTGTCCCCCTGCAGTCCAGGGAGGTCCACGGTGGAGCAGATATCCACCTGCAGCCCGGGGAGGACCCCACGCCGGAGCAGGTGGGTTCCCGAAGGAGGCTGTGACCCCGTGGGAAGCCCGCGCTGGAGCAGGCTCTTGGCAGGACCTGCAGATCTCTGGAGAGAAGAGCCCACGGAGCAGGTTTTCTGGCAGGAGTTGTGACCCCGCGGGGGACCCACGCTGGAGCAGTCTGTGCCTGAAGGACTGCAGCCCGTGGAAGGGACCCCCGCTGGAGCAGTTCATGAAGAACTGCAGCCCGTGGGAAGGACCCACGTTGGAGAAGCAGCAGAAAATAACATTGTGATGAACTGGCCTGGCCGTAAACCCCATTTCCCCGTCCCCCTGTGCCGCTGGGGGTGGGGTTGGTAGAGAATCCGGGAGTGAAGCTGTGCCCGGGAAGAAAGGAGGGGTGGAGGGAAGGTGTTCTGAGATTTGGTTTTATTTCTCATTACCCTGCTCTGGTTGATTGGCAATAAATTGAGCAAATTTTCCCCAAGCTGAGTCTGTTTTGCTCGTGGTGCGTTGGCCGGGAATCGAACCCGGGTCAACTGCTTGGAAGGCAGCTATGCTCACCACTATACCACCAACGCAGGTACTTTTTGTCTTAAACTTGGTACCTGAAAACACCCTTTTTTGCCTTCTCATTCACTGTTTGTAAAGAACACCCAAGAGTTAACTCCCTATCCGTATTCTCCTTACTGTTCACCATTTAACCTCTTCTTGTACAGTCACCGTGCCTTTTCAGCTCGAATCAGATGGAGCAAGACAATTCCCGCTCCTTGCTGAAAAAAGGCTTCAAATTAACAGGGAAAGAAAGTCGGCCATGGCATCTGCTCTGTGCCGCTCGGCTTGTAGTTGAGCTATGTCTGCCTCGCTTATTCCATTTTCCCCACGTCTCATAAGATTTACCAGCATGCTGGGTGAATACTTTGATGTATTCGGGCACATAATCCTTTTCTGAAAAATGGGAATCACAACAGGTCAGAGATCCCAGGCAGACAACCAATTTTGGGGATGTTCCCTGAGCAAACTGACAGACCCTCAAGAGTATTGGTTTGGATCAGCAGCCTGCAAGCACTGCTCTGCACTGAGGACAGCTCAGGGGACAGCTGTAGCAACGGATGGTCTGAAAAACCTGCTTCTCGGCTAGTTTAAGAGGTTCAGTCTGTAAGAGGAAAAGTTAAGGGATGACAGAATCAGACTCCAGAAGCTCTGACACAAAGAATATTTTGAGGAATGAAACTTAACTAGCAGACAAAACGGCTGGGAGTTGAAGTTAGACATTCAGCCTGGAACCAATTACTCATTAAAACAAACTTAGAATAGCTGACAAGAAGAGAATTAGATCAGCTGAAGAATAAGATTTCCTAATTCTCAAATTCATCGATTTCCCAAGATGTTTAACTGCCTAAATTTTATTTTTAAAAACTGACTGTCCTAAACACTTTTGAAAATTGTATCCAGTCCTTTACATCTGAATTGAATGCTCTTGTCAGAGGTCGCATCCAAACAGAAGCTGAGGACTTGGTACAGGTATCACTGTCGAAGATGTCACAGCTTAAGCTGTAGAGCACAGCACAGCTAGATCTCATTTCACCTTAAACTATGAATTTACTAACATTGAAATACATTCTAAGCTGCAGCTCTGAAGCTGCTTCTCCACACCCTCTCACTTAGCACTTCTTTCTCTTCCATAGAATCATAGAATCGTTTAGGTTGGAAAAGACCTTTAAGATCATAGAGTCCAAGCGCCAACCCAACACCACCATGCCCACTAAACCATGTCCGCTTCACTTTTTTTCATCTTTTCTACCCAGACCTCAGGATACCAGTAAGCGTGTCATCTTTTGTAGCTCCTGTGACAGAAGCCCTGACCCTCACCAGTAACCTAAAGATGCCACCCTCTCTCAAATAACTTGTACAACAGGAAAAGTAAAAGCAATGCCTTCATACAATTCTGAAGCCAGCCGACAGAGAGCCGGTATGGTTTGCACCATGCCACACAAAACACAAACTGTGCGCAAGATGGAGCATTTTCTTTCTCAAGATCATCTAAAGCAAAGTTTCCAAGTAGGAAAGTCCCTATCAAATATTAGCTTGATGTTGAAACCAACACCTTGATGCAACTTAAAAAAGTTTTTTCTCTCTCTCGCTCCCTCTTCCTCCTCTCTTGCCACTCCACGAACTGCTGGCTTAAGACTCAGATATCAGCAATAAGGCTGTTTTGGTCTAAGTAATAATAATAATTCTTCTTATTAAAGGCATCTCAGCTGGAAAGCAAAATAGAACATCCCTGAGCTCAGGCGCTCTCATGAAAACAAGAGGTTTGATTTTACAGTCTAGTTAAGCCAAGCTCGAATGGCTTTCACCTACTGAAAGTAACAACACTCTTTCCATGGGGTTGGTTTTTTTTGCCAACCTTCCTTACACCGCACGCTGGCTCGCCACAAGGCATTCCTAATGCTCCTTTTAACTGCTTCTAGTTCACAGATCAGCATAGGACAGTGGCAAAACTGTATCCAAAGTCTCACCGTGAAGAGCAATACCTTGAGCAGATGCCAGGTCCCACTGCTCCACAGGACAGACAAGCTGCTTTTATGTTTTACTGGTGCTGGGGAGGGGGAAAAATTCAACATCTTCCTCACTTGCCTGCTTCTGGTTATGAAACCCTGCCACTTTGTGCCAACTCCAGCTCTCTAGACCCTGCAAAAGGCCAACTCAACTCTCCAAGATAGAGAGAAAAAAAAAATAAAGTTAATCTTGTCCTGCTGCTTTATTCACTTAGTTGTCTCGTGGAAGGGGCAAGCACAAGGGAGCAGAGGCAGGATCAGCATCCCTCTCCCCCTCGGCAGCAACAAATAGGCTGGCTCGGCTGAGGATGGAGCTGCCACGTAGGAATCCACCTCACGTCCACTTCAGAAACAACTTGCTGGACAGGAAGAAGGGTAGCACAAAAGTTGAGAGAAAAGCGTTCTGCAGAAGTGGTGCTCACCACGCAACCAGAGAACAGACTCTTGGTAGTCGTTTTCTAACTCCCTTTTTACCATAATGCCCAGATTACCAAAGCTGAGGTTTAATTAATACAGATATGGCAGAAAACATAGCTATTTGCTACTTCCAGAACCTTTTTAATTAAAAAAAAACCCACACAAAAAGTAAAAAACAAAAAAAAACCCCAAATCCTTGGATTAAAAACATCTGCTGGGTAGAAATAGGGACTCGAAATCAAACAGGTCCCTCTTCCTGCATACAGAGCAACAACATGCTGCTGTGCTGCAAGAAATCAAATCAAAAGGGTATTTTGCACCCATTCAGACAGCCTCTTGGAGGGCTGTACAGAGAGAACATCTGTGGACCGACTTTATTCCCAATTTTTAAGCTTGATTACTAGCAGATCTTAAAATAGCTACTGGAAGTTAATCTGTAAATAAAATGTGCAGTCTAACAAAAGATGCAACCCTGACATTCGTGCTCATTCTGTAATCATGGCTTATTATCCCAGACTATTTTTTTCAGTGGTTTCTATTCATTTGAAATCATTCTGTACAGGAACAAGCCTCTTGCTAGAGTGTTCTGTAACAAGTTATTGCTATGAAATTATTCATTGTGTTTCAGGCTGAATGAGGACACAGGTGATGCACGCATGCAACTCAGGACTGCATAAATTTTATAGAGTATCTACATTTAAATATACATCTAGAGTAAGCCAAAATAGATGTTGGCATTTGTATACAAAAATATAACATTTTAAAATAACTAAGGTTATGGCAGTAACACCCCAGACAGGAACTGGACAATGCTCTACAGGACCCACTTTAAGCAAGACAACAGACCTTACCTCAAGCAGGTTACAGCCTTTTAATCTCTCCCAATATTCAGCTTCCTTTCCAAACGCACACAGACATCTTCTTGAAAATTCAGGATTTAAAATATACTTTTGTTAATCCACAATGAGGAAAGGTTCAACATTCCCTTATAGAAGGGTATAAACATATCTGGTTTTATGCACAGTGACCCGCAAGCAGAGTAAATCCATGCATAGGAACTGGCTAAAAAGCATGACCTGAAATTCCAGAAAATGAATTACACCGAATAGGAAACTGTTTTCATATATATGTTTGGGTATAAGGCAAAGGAAACAGAGTTCTGGTCAGAAGTAATGCAAAATTTGCTGGAAGGTTCATTCAGTCCTGATACTTAGAAGTTTGAGAACCATACGCACAGAAAATGTGTAAGACTCTAGGCAGAAACGTAAGAGACAGACTTCTACATTTAACATTGGATTAGATTAAAAGCTTCTACTGCCAGAAGCCTGTTGTAATCATCTTTTAGTATTACCTGTCAGCTCACAGGTGTCAAAGGGCATTTAAGATGGAGAATCCTCATTTGAGTTCTCAGATAGAATCTGCAAATACAAGGTTGTTTCTTTTGTTTACTGGAGTTTGACAGGGCCTTCTTATTTTTGCCAACCGTAAGTATAAAAGATCTATTTGCTTGACTTAATTTAGACTTTTGAAAGGTGACAACTAGCCACTGACTTCTGGCACACAGGGAGAGTAAGTTCGCACCCAAGAACTCTCCTTTCCTACAGCGTGATAGGTAAAAATCTTCCTGTCAGTACAACTAAAAGAGTAGAAGTGTTTAAATCTTTCCTGTAAATGCTTCTGCAGGTTATGCTAGCTGATCATGTCCTTGGGGCTAACTGTAAAGCTACGTTTTTTAGACCAGGAGCAAGGATCCTAGTCCTGTATGCCACAGGGTGGAAAAGAAGGATGTGTCCCAAGAACTGACTTGAGGCATCTCGGAAGCCGGACAAAACATCACAGATGAGATTTTTTTTTTTTTTTTTTTACTTCATTCATTCTCCTGCTTCCCATTTACCCTCCCAGAGAGCATCATACCATCCCCTACCCGTTTGGCTCACAGCCCACCTCCACCAAGGCGATGCCATCATGGAGCCCCGTGCCCCAGCTGCAGCCCCACTTACTCTTACAGCAGCAGGAGAATCTCACCCTTGCACAGCTCTCCGTCACCTACCGTGGAGGATTTGGTCCCTCCCCAACTCTGCCAGTGCAAGCTCATTTGCAAACTTTCTAAACTAGACCTGTGAAGTATTTGCCCTCAAAAATACCTTTCTTTAAAAAAAAAAAAAAAGTCTTTTTTTTTTTTTTTTTTTTTAAATATGGCGTATTGAAGATCTAGCTGCAAGCGCACCCCAGACATCTGAATTACAACCCTGCACAACAGAGAGCAGAAAGACAACGCTGCAGATGAGGGCAGGCACCCCAGTCAGCTACGAGAGCTGCTGCTGCAATCATCCTGCCGGCTGCAGGAGGCCCTGTCCTGCCTGGCATAGCGGTTTTGGGCAGCAAAGAGAGGGACAGTGGAAGTCTTGAGAAGATTAGACCTAACGGGGCAGGAGGGGGGAGTGCCTTAACAGCGTATTTTCAGGTGACTACAGTCAGTGTTAACTCACTCCTCCATGTAAAGCAGCTTCTAAAATATGACAATTTCCTCAAAGTTATATTAATTTAAATACAAACAAATTCTCTTTTTATGGATGCAAATATACACCCACATATACACACTTTTAGAAGAGGAACTTTATGAAACAGCCAAGTGAACTGCAGCATTTGAAAACTACTTCAGTCTACAAGCTCCAGGCAGACTTCTTGGGTTTACTCAGTTATATTAACCACCACGCATTTATCTATAAAGCATTCTTCTTTATTTAAGTTAAACAATTTTTCAAGGATGGTTTCCATCTATAAAATGAACAAAGTACAAGCTCTGTACAGCAGACTTTTCAAACCAACTGAAAAAACAGTTTCCAAACTATGTTTTGAAAATCTGCAAAACAAACAATATCACCATTCTTGCTCTGAAGACGGTAAGAAAAGTTCTCAGGAGACTCCATCACAATTTGCTTCGAGGGCTCTTAATTAATCTTTCAAATGGGCGAATTTCATCAACATTAAAACCCCCTAAAATCACAGTAAGTAACTTTGGCACGCTGTCATGTAAACATAACAAAAGGATACCACTTTGTTCTCCCAAAGAAAAGAGACATACAGCTCCTAGATTAAAACCCCTATGCACAGCATCCATGGGGAATTACTGACAATATTCCTACTTTCTATGATAGCAGTTGACATTAAAGACTTAAGAGGTGGAATATGGATTTTTTTTTTTTACTAGCAATTCTGATTCAGAGATAAGCAGCAGGTCAATATTCAGAGTTGCAACTGCTGATTTCAGTTAGTACTACCCTTACTATGATCAAAGTTGCAAATGGAAATACCTCCACGGTAGAAGCTCAGTCATTGGGTTTTTTTACTTTTAAATTCTGTTTTTCAAAGCCTCAAAAAACCTGACTTGCTGCTGAGCCCGTATTTCAGCATTTATTTTTCCAGAATATGAAGAAATCTACTGCTATGTTTATGAATCACGTTCTTCAAGTTCTCAGCTAGGTTAAAAGGCTACACATGGGGAGAGACTAAAAGCTGAAAAAGAGTTTATCCACTGTATGGCCTCTAAAACAGGCAAGTTTTGGAGAAAGTGGATTGTGAAGAAAGGGGGTGGGGGGGGATTAATTATTCAGAAAAGAAGTCAGATGATGGATGGGAGAAACAGGATTTCATGCCCCCATCCAAAAGGTATGCAGGTACTTGCAAGTCCTAACTTCAGACACAAGGTATTTTATGGGCACACTTACTGGCACAGTTAAAGCCATTTTGCCCAGAAGAATACCACCTCTACACCTAATATATAGATGCAGCCAGAGGAAACTGAAAAATCGGGAACCACTTTACTTCCAGGAACAAAGAAAGAAGGGAACTGTACCAGCATACTACAGTACACCAGATGTTTTTCATCTCTTTAGGATCAACCCTTACATTTTTCCGAGATCCATCATCTTACTAAAACCACTTCCTGGCACTGCATGTCTGCACTAATTTTTGTCAATGCTGTCTTGCTTATTAGTACTTATTTACCTTTCCTTTTCATTTTAAAAGCTCATTGAAGCATTTGCTTTTAATAAAAAAAGTATATAGTCTATGCAAACATAAGAAAGGACAGGTCAAAGTTGGGGTTAACTTTGACAGTAATATTTTAATATAAAAATGACATCAGCTGGACTGAAGCTGCAAAATGCACCGGTTCTATGGTTAAAAACACATAGGATCTGCTGGTATCCAGGCTGATTCCCAGAGCCAAGCCTGAATCCATTCAAAAGCTCCATTTAAAAAAACAAAATGGAAGAAAATTCCCCAGTAGTAGGTCTATAAATTAAGCAAGTGCAATTCAGAGATATTACATAGCTGCTCATCCTTGCAAATTAAAATTCAGATCTTGTGCTGTTGACAGTGACATTACTATTCTATCTTATTTCTACAACTCAAAAGGGGAGTTTGAGACAAAGAAATTTTTCTCATTAGGGCCCAGAATAAAACTCTGCTGAACCCACTTGGCTGCATGAAAGATCTGCACTGTTTATATAATTTTGTAACAAAGGAAGAAGTATTTTAAAGACAAAGTACTACAGAAATTATCAACACAAATATCAAGTACAAGTTTAACGTTATTCAGAGCACATGTAATGAATTTCCAAGTTGGAATAAACAATCCGAGCAATCATCTGTGCAGATGCATTGGCTTATTCTGCTATTTTCTTTCTCCTCCTGAGTTTCATGATCTCCAGTGAGGGTGAAGTGTTAAGAAGTAGATCCAGTTTGCAAAGCAAAAGCATCCAGTGTTAGCACGGACATCATACTCAGCAGCACAAAATCCGCACCTTCATAAAGTTTCACTCTCCTAGCGTTCCAATTCAATTTCTCGTTATACATATGTCAATCACTTCGTTGATAATTATAGGATGATGAAAACTGATATAAATCATTGGGAGCTGACAATATATATACTTTTATATATTTATATTTAGAGTCCATCATAGAAAAGTTCATATTCAAATTACCAAGTACACACAGGAGAAAAAAACCTTCAAAATGACACTTCTGTTTCTGGAAACGACAAACCATGATTTCTATGCAAATGGAGTTTTCAAATTACCTTCTCCTAGTAATTTTTCCCACCCTCCCTCCCACACCCTGTTTCCCCACAGGTGTTTCTTCAGATCCTTTTTTTATCATACATCAGTTGTTCCTAGAGTTAATTATCTGCTGTGCAAGTACGTAACTGAAGACAGAAAGGAACCATTGAAGTCTTCGCAGCAAGAAGGAATCGTGCTGCAGTCATGTTCAGTGACATCTTTGCAGTGCTCCAAGTCCCCTGGATCCCTGGTGTCTGCTTCAGCACTCTCCTACTTTCAGATAAAGGTGGAATACTGAGGTATATAAGTTCCGTGGAAAGTTTTAAGAAATACATCAGTAATTCAATCAAAACTTTGCCCAACGTCTATGAATCAAACCAGCATTTTGCTTGTAAGTCCTTCTACTGCTGCAGGTTAAGTGTGAATTTCCACTGTTGTGACAAAGAAGGACTGCAGATCTCAACAGCGAGACCACCATTTTTGGCATTTCGGCTGTCTAGACAGAGGTTGCTGCCAACGTGCCTCAGTTTAGAATTGCTTTCAATTTGTTCCCATTTCTGAAAGAGAAAATACAGTTATTGAGCTGGAAAAGCAGGAAAAGGATAAGTTCTACATCCTGTCCTTTGAAGTCTTCATAAGCTTCCCTGGCTTGTGCTTGGGAAAGCTGTGAAAACTGCAGCAAGAGTACGCAGTTTAGATGATCCTTGAATAAGAGTCTGTAAGTTATGGCAAGCCTTGCCAAAACAACAATTCATTCAGCTAACACACTGCAATAGATACAGAACACACCAGATAATTTTCCTCTACTTCAGCCCTTCTCAAATACACTGTCACACCATGTTACCTGTACGAAGCTTTTGGTCTGAAGAAAAAACATAAAAATCACAAAACCCATCGAACATAACACTACAACTCTGAACATAGAGAAGAAGCACAATCACTAAAGACAACTTTACAGAAATCCACAAATCTGTCAGACACCTTTCAATTGTACAGAAGACAACCAGTCAATCTGTGCTGTTAGAAGCTCTTTGCCCAAGGTGATGCAAAGGACAGAGTAAATCCCAAATACAGGATGTTAAAAAAAAAAAAAAGTTTTTCTGTTGTATTTCTAACATATTGTGCCTTTAAACCTTATCAAGAAAATCTTGCTTCCTTAGTTTTCTTTTCTGAAAAGTGGCAAAAATATTCTTCCTTCATCAAGGAAGAGCATTTCAGTTATCTGTCTGCAAAAATTGAGATACAGAAGGAAGAAAGCTGGCAGACAATCAGAACCGATGACTTCGCAGAAAGAGTTGAAGATCAAAAAGATGGTATGACTCTGCAAATGTGATTTTCCTCAGGCGTGGGAAATAGATGAAGTTACAAAGCTGCATTAATAAAAATGAATTGAAGGAGTCTAGTGCTGTCATAAACAGGTCACAGCTGAAAAGAAGAAAGGAAAGCCAAACCACGCTCTTCTGAGACATAGACTACATAGTCTTCAAACTTCACTGCACAAGACCTTTCAAAAATACGTTGTGGAATACATATTCTATTTTAGAAAACAGACATGGCAGTTGAAGACTGTTACACATCAATGCTGCTGGGTGAAACCTTTACATAAGGCCACTGTTGGGATAAAACCTCTAGATGTTCATAAAAGATTGTCACTGGCCTATGAAAAGAAAAGCTCAGTACACAAGCTTATTCCTGCTGCTCTTCCCAGATGTCATGCATCCTAACTTTACTCACACACACACAACAGTGAGACAGAGTGAAGAGTAGAATGGATAGAAGATATGATTACCAGTGCATGTTCTTGCATTCTCTTTCACAACCCTTGTTTTCCCCACTGTTTGCAGAGTGCGTTCACGACATACTAACCTGTCTGCTGTCATTTTCCCTACAGCCCTGAAGTTTTATTAGTGAACCAGGTGCTCTGTCCACAACAGTAAGGCACAAATCCATATGTTTCACCGACTTGTCCTTTGTTAAGGCCCATTCCTAAAGGAAGGAAAAAAAAAAGTGTACAGAATTGTATATATTAACATATGCATAATGAGCACATGCTATCTCTGCATATATAGCACAGGTTCAAATCCTGTAAACAGCTATGTATGCACATTAGAACAGTTAATTGCTTCCCACAGAGTAGGAGAGGAAAAAAGGTCCTTTTCAAATACAGTAATTCCAATTGCTTCAGTATCCCCAGGTCAGCTCAGGGCTGGGCTGCCTCTTTGCTCCCTCTGCTGGCTTCACACAAGTACAGCAGGCAGTCACATAGGTCCTCAGGTTCCAAGTATTTGTCCAAATATTTGTCCAATTATATTTTTATCTACCCCTCTCTCTCTCTCTGTATGTTTGTGTATTACACCCCCCCATATCTTCTTTGTAGGAGAGATTTATATATGTAAAGAATATGTATAATGATATATATAAACCCTAAAAGCTTGGTCTGCAATGTCACTGGCCACCCTACCCACACACTAAACAAAGCATATGTACCACAGTGAGGAAACAGTAGTTCTTAATACGACAGAGACCACCAGAAAGCAATACACAAGAGGGCCAAACTCAAGGGTAGAGGGAAAACATTACTTCCTATCCAAGGCAGATGTACAACAGAATTTCCTTTAAATGCATTTAAAGATGCAACTCTTAAATAGAGAGCAAAGAAAAGCTGTTCTGTATATACTGTCGCCCAGCTTGTTTGATCTCAGCATCCTTCTACGGAGGGTCTGATCTTGCGCTGATGTTCAGACTCTCTCCAGGCCTTTCTCCCCAGAGTTTGGTCTCCAGGATCCAGATTGGTCTTCATTTGTTTAATTACCCTTTGAGGAAAGAAGCTGATCTATTGACTAAAGCCACGCTAATTATCCAAATCATGCTTGTCGCTACTTAAAATGGCACGATTAGCTTTTCTCCAGCAACTAAAGAGGATTCAGAGTTGTATAATACAATCCCCTAAATATACAGGGCCAAGCCTGTTATTTTGCAAGCAATCAGTGTTTCAGAAAGAAATTAAATGACTAATCTCATCCCTTTTTTTTTATTTTTTATTTTTACTTATTTTCTGATACCATAACTGAATTTTTGGCTTGCATAATCACTTTTAAACTCAGCAGATTTAACAATGATTAAATTCCTTTGAGAACAGATGCCCAGGAAACAATCTGAACTTCTAACCCACGTGATTACAAGTAATCACCATCGTACAGGTAGCAAGCCATTAGATGGGTACCATATTATGCAAGTACTAGAATAATGACAACTATGCAAAACAAAGCAAAGACAGGAAAACTGTGTATCCCTTTATTTGCATCCCAAACCCTTAAGGTGAACACTTTTCCTTTCACTCTTAAAATGTTAATCTCAGATGACAGCAAAATTACTTGCCTCTCAGTTCTGTCCAGTTCATAAGATGTCAACAAGAATCATTAATAGTCACTTTTAGCAACTTAAGGAATTAAGCAAGTTATTTTCAGAGCTTACCAGGAATCACAAATGCCCCTGAAACAGATGGCCCCCTTTTAAGATTTATACTGAATAGTGACAGCTGAAAATACTACCAGGGAAGTGGTAAAACTTGTGTTTGAGGATCCTGCAGTCAGAGAAAGTTAAAGCCTTGAAAATACTGCTTTATGCATCTTCACCCTTCCATCAAAAGGCTGTAAGAGCCCCAGACACAACAGAAATCCTGCAAGAAATTAATACATTTAAAAGCCAAAGGTACTGCTTCACAAAAGCTCCAAGCTCTGCTGCTGGAGACATCTATGTGATGGCCCTTCATGGTACGAAACAGTGCATAGCTACTTTCCTCCAGTGATCAGGAACTATGACTAGCTATAATGAAGATAAGATTAAGCAATTTCCGCTACACCAGAAGAGAAGAAAAATTGCAAGCAGTGTATGTGCTCAGGGCACAGGCTGGAAATCAGATAGCTCTATGTAACAATTTGAAAATCAGGACATCTGAAAAAACCTGTGTCAAATCAAATATAAAGTTAATATAACACCACTAACCTGAAATCTTCCCCTTGCACCTAGATGCGTTTTGTTTTACCTTTAGCTCCTTATCATAACCCTACATATTTGTACACAGTTGTCAAATACACCACAATTTCTTCAGCCCTTTAGAGGTACACATCTACTTTTTGAATCACTGAAGTCTACCAACCTGGGCGGGGGGCAGAGGCATGCAGAAATCCCATTTTGACTTAAATTTTGCATTTTGTGTTGAACACAAGTCAGAGTACGCTCTTCAAATTACAGGAAAAGGTCTCCACAGCCTACAGTATCTGAGTAGTCTTAATCCCAACCCCCTGCAAACTCTCTTGATAAGAATAGGTGCAAAAAACATAGTCCAGATCTAAAGACTCTGGTTTATTCCCTATCCCTCTTCTCCCATGCTGTTCATTCCCTCCAATCCAATACAACTTCTGCTTGGACTTAAAACCTGGTTTTGACCTGTTCTGCCTCTTAATCTGTCTGAACGTCCTCTCACAGGGACCTGTTCATAGCAAGTGTATATTGGTTTGTCAAGGCCAGCTTCACAGAAGCAGCTACACAGAAAAGAGGGTCAGATTCAGGGGAAGGGAGTTTAAAAGAAGAAGATAATTTTGTTTATCTATAGAGAATACACAACATGACCAGAAACTTCCAATATTTCTGCACCAAGGCAATTCTGACACATCCACCGTTCCTCCTAAAAAACACTGTGGTGTTCGGAAAAGATGAGTGTACTTTCATAAAGGTAATAGAAAAAGCCTCCCCAGATACATTCTCTTTAATGGTAGGGAAAAGAGGCATATCTCAGATGTGTTGATTTGAATGCATTGCCATCATACGATACATCTTCCAGGAAATAACTTCTTTATCTTAGGCTTCGTCCGATTTTAGGGTTTTCCCCTTCCAATTTAAATCAGAGCAAGCAAAATTCTGATACTCATTCAACAGTAGATTTGCAATTGGTCAGCCTTCTATTTTAACAGATGTACTTGAAGTATTAATCTTACATTGGATTTCTAGTCAGGTTGATTCTGAAAAGAATTAAGTGATAAAGCAGCACACAAAACAGTGAGCACGTATGCATATATTTTGTCAACGACAACTAAGTCACAACTGCATAAATAGATTCTGTGAAATAATTAATGCTCTCATTTACAGATTTGACACATTTGCAATTAGTTTAAGAGTAGGATTAAAAGGATTTGTTGAAACACTCCCTTTACTGTGAGTGAACAGGATATGACATTTAGGCACCTCTGTTTTCTAGAAAAGCCAAATGCAGATTTAAGACAGTTTTTTTTATACCCCGCTAGCACGAATTGGAAATGACTAATAGGGCATCACAGTAAAGCATTCTTCTGTTTTGCTGACCTTTGTAGGCCTTATACTTAATACAACCCAAATCTTTTGTCAAGTAAAAATCCCCCCTAAAAATTGAAACACACCAATTAATTGAAAAAAAGCTTTCTATACAAGTATAAAACCCCTGGGAAGGAAGTTAGTGGCCTCCAGTGTAAAGGCAAATATTAATAGAGACAAAGGAAGGGGATAATTTGATGCACACTGAATGAATCTTTGGGCTCAGATTCTAATCCTGAAAATGCAAATTATATTTGAGAGAGAAGTTATTTAGCCAATCTGTTATAACAACTGATCTGCTGATTTGGGTTCACCTTCCTATCACCAGTACACAGTACCTGCTTGAGTTAAAAAGTTTCACTTTTTTTCTTTCTCTCTTTTTTTTTTTTTTTTTTCTTTTTTTAAAGATTACATACTGTGGAAAAAAAATTAATGGCATACAGACCTGGTTTCCCCCGGCATTATGACATTCATAAACTCCAACAACACCATCTGCAAAATGGCCCAAAGTGTCAAGGCAATTGGTACCCTGCTGCAAAGCCCCAAAAGCTATATCTTGATGATCAGGTACCCTAAAATAAAACCAGAAATAGCTGCTTAATTCAGTTTCTTTAATTTTTTTTTTTTAACTTCTTGTCTTTACTCAGAGTATTTTTAAGATGACAGGTTAAAGACAAGTGATGACTGCTAGCTGGAAATCTCAATCATTTTCTGAGGGGGGGAAGGCAATTATCTGATCATGAACTGATCAAACATGAGTAAACTTGCAAGTTTAGGACAGGATACAAAAAGACTTGTACCAGAGAATGAGGATGAACGTACAAACTCAGCACAAAAAGCAAATTAAAGATGACTTAACATCATCATTTAAGATCACTCAAGCTTAATGCTATCAGTAAAGGTCATCAAGCCCTCTTGTTTTTTCAGCCAAGCTAGCTTGTGGCAGAAATATGACATTCTACATTTTTCCCAGACTGTTTTTACTGAAGTGTTAGAAAAGGGGTTAGGAATTTAAAACAAACAAAAAACCAAAAAAAACCCCAATGTTTTGCTGATACCCATTTTCTAACGGTTGCACATGAACTGCACTCCTACAGTATGGAAATACCCATGCAAACCCATTCACCAAAGTACAGTTGTGGGGTAGAGTCCATGAGTTCATGTCAAACAGTAAAGTAAGGGCACATTAGCTCCTTTTAAAACTTCAGACTGTAATATGAGTATAATAATTCAACCCAGCAGAATGAGCACAAGAGACAACACAGAGCAAGATGACATTACACTTAAGTAAAGCTTATGGTAGCACATTTTCCAGGAGAGCTTGCATGATGGTTTTTCTTCTGACAAATTAAACAAAAATAAATATCCTCTGGCACTTACAAGAGAAAATAAAGAGTAACTTACTTCCTCAGCATCATCCTGGTTTATGAGACTCTTTAGCACATGTGGTTCTGTACATGTTTCACTAGGGCTGTAATGGCTGGTGCTTTTGCATTCCAAGCCTGTACGCCACTAGTAGTTACCTGACTCTACTGACATGAAGTGCCCCCAGGATAAAAACCAAGCATTCCTATAAGCCACACAGTATCTTACCGTTACACTACCAATATTAGGTTGACAGCAGACAAACTAGTTTATAGACTCAGATCTGACAGACATACTTATTAACAGGTTACTGAAAAAAACCCTTTTTATCCTTTCAAAAAAAGTGTTTCTCTTCAAGGATTTTTTGTTAGTTAGGATGCCTTCATGTTACAGAAGCTGTTAGCAAGGTTACCCCTCATTTCCCTCTTCTCATCCCCTCCCCCAAAAGTTAGTGATAATGTAGTGACAGAGAACAAAAGACAGAACGAGCAGAAGACTCAGCTTCTTTAGAGTCTTAGGCATCTACCCTTGTCTGCCAAACATAGAAGGCCCTCTTGTCTGCTGACTCCCATTCCTTGTACTGTACTGAGATTCAGTCTCCTCACCCTACTAGGCACGTGCTTAGGCGAAGGCAAAAGCTTTAAAGGGATGACAACAGGATGCAGAACAGTGTACTTCCGAGCAAACAGCTTGTGTAGGAGACTAGCTTCAGGCTCAGGTAAGTTGAGTCCTTTGGACACTGTTCTCTAAAATACCCGCAGCTGTAGCTGTAGTTGTGGTAAGTAGAAAAAGCAGCTTAGCAGGGAAAAATGGCTCTTCAGGAATAGAACTAATTAAAAAAAGCAAATAAGCCCACACTAGGCATTGCTTTCACAAAAATTAAAACACATCCTTTACATCCAAGGAAGGAGAAAGAGAAACTGATGATTTCTGGGGAGGGGGGGCATGGGGAAGAGACCTCTATACTATCTCTGATTCAGCCAAAACTCACCGTAACTCAGGATAAACATTTTCAAGATACCACTTGAAGGGTTTGCAGCTAAGTCTCTTTCTGAGTTCCATTCGGCTTTGAATACTAGAGGGGGGGAAAAAGGAACAGTTTTCAAAGTCAGGCTGCTGTCTTCATATATGTTAAGGAATACACAGAAAACTCAAGAACAGTAGAACTGTAGAACTACATCTTAAAGAGATAACACATGAGAGCTAGCACTGCTTTCACCTCGGAAGGTGCTGTCTCATGAAGAATAAATGAATAGGGCAAAAAAGCACTTGTGACTTACTTGCCATAAGGTACATTCCTGGCTGAAGGCACTGCTGCGTAATAGAAATTTTTATACTCGTCCATCCAGACTTCTGCTGCCCTGCGTGTATTTCTAGGGACAATCATATGAAACACATAGGTTATATTTTCTCTAGCTGCAATTAAACCAGGTCATTTATCCTTGGGTTGATTTTAATCCTTTTTAGTACTACATAGTCAGCTGCCTCCAAGCCAGGCAGAAGATTCCGTGTTAAAAACCCAAGTAATAGAAAACCATTAGAGAGTAACGTAACTGAAATCAATGCATTTAGAACAAAATTTATGTCTTTTCCACACTCATCACTGCTTCAGGTTTTCATCCAGAATTTAATACACATCTTGGAGTTCTTTCTGCAAACTTCACGGAAGTTGTTAGGTTGTTGTTTGGTTTTGATTTTTTTCTTTGTATAAGAGTAACGTGACAGAAGCCAAATTCAGTGAGTGTTCACCTGGATAAGCAAGCTATTTGGAAACATAAAAATCTCAACAATTGCCAATATTTAATAATGTCTTTTACCTTTCTGAAAACAGATATGCTAACATAGGCAAGACATTTTCAGTCTTCATCCTATTTCTACCAGCAGAGCACTCAAAGTTCCAAAAAGACATAAGCTTCCATGACATTTAAGGCTATGAACCAAGCAAGTCTGTTGTAGCTGAGGTAACAGAGGAGATCCGGTAATTTAAAAATATTTTTAATGCTTTAAAATTCAAGAGAGACTAACTATTGCAATAAATGTGAAAAACACTAACCCAAATTCTTTACTTCTAAGCAAACACATCTCTAACTAAAATTCCTGTATTTATGTAACGGGTGTCTTTAAATCTCCTTTTGGACTGCAAGACGGTAATGCCTTTTTCTGTCCCCTGGCTTCCATGTAAAAATCATTTACTTCTATTGTTCATGATTTTATGCTTAGAAAATTAAGCCTTATTTCACTTGCAACTGCCATGCTCCGAAGCTTATTTTACATTTGGCAGTAAGTTCATCTAAAGCAACTTGAGTAAACTCAGTCAGCCAATAACTTCTCTAATATGATTTTCCAATTCAAAAGACAAAAAAATAGTCAGGATAAAGCAAGCTGTTTTTGCAGGTCGCTGAGAAGGACGGACACAGGGAAATAAAAAAAAGGCACAAGACAGACCTCAGTCTTTTTTTTTTTGTTTGAGGACTGATTTTTCCTTGCAAAGATTCTTTTTAGATTTTTTTGTAAGCAAAATCCCATTCAACACAAATTAAAGAGCTGTTTCAGTTTCTCCTCCCTTGCAGTCACTCAGGCCTGCGTGTCAGCCAGTCACTCAGCACCTGCCCCTGTTGCTTGCTCAGCAATCAGCTTTGCCTGCCCACAGGCCAAACAGATTTTGGTGGTGGGAGAGGAACTATTTGGTTTGCCAGGGTTTGACGACTCCAAAGACACTTTCAAGGCCAGAACACATGCCTGCATCACGCTTCCCCATACTCAGGGATGAACAGTTCAGGCTTAGTGCGACACAAATATGAAAACCGTGTAGATGCCGAGAACTGCCTAAACTAACACAGACCCCAAAGAAGGCAGGGTACTGAGGAACACGGTGTAGGGTGCACTCGGTTGCTTCGTGCTGAGCCACAGTTAATGAAACCTAGCACCGAGCAATCAGAGGTAGCTTTGCATGGAGCAGACTGGGGTCTGCAAGGTTTATTAGCTCGTCTGAAGCAGTGTATTAAGGCAGTGCACAGTAGTCTAAGAAATCCTGCCAGACACAAGCTGTATCTGCCCACACCACACAGCCAGGATGTGGTCTCGCCTCTCATGAAACAGGACTCCCAGTCTCTCCTCCAGAATCCCCCGATTTGTTTTGGCTGCCAAAAGGCAGTGCATACTGACTAGTCAGCTAAAAATAGGATGCCTACCCAGAGCACTCCAGAACAAATTGCATACAGTCAAGGGACAGATAATGGCATAAGCTAACAAGTCCCAACTGCGAGACCAGCATCAATTCCACGCACCAAGTTTCTTGGCACCAATGTCCTATACATATCTGATAATACCTGTATTACAACGGTATCCCGTTACCTTAGGTTTCTCATTCTCTCATTGCTAAAACTGGTCTTAAGGCATTATGTTATATTGCTTTGACACCCAAGAAAGCTGACTGAGGAGGAAACCTTCAAATATACAGCAACTTGTCAACCCTGCTTTTAAATGATATGCAACTTTTCTAGGTAAATTCAAAAATAATTCCAATGAAACAAAGAATTTTAATGGCATTTCAGAATTTGAGACAGCTGGACAGCTAAGGACACAGGTAATAAACCACTTGCAGAGAAAGGTAGATCTGGAAAGGGATGTAAGTACCCAAGAAACTAGTTTGCAGGCTTCAGCTGCCCTCACTATTCAAGTACACGTGGGATCTCTTTTCAAAGTCATTTTGAACACAATGACTGGAAAACACAATGTGGATTTAAAAAAACCTGTCATAGTAATTGTCAGGACATTTGAGTGACCAAATGACAATGATGATTTGACTTCACCACAAAATCCAAAAGCTTTAATCGCAGTACGAACGCAACCCCTGCTAATATGATGCATTTCTGATGTCTGCTGTACACTTGCATGCATACAGCCACACCTTTTTCCTACTTTGCAGTTGAACTATATTTAAGTACCTATTTAAATCACAAGAAAAGCAGCATCTTGGCAACAGCCCAAAGAAGGAAAAGCTGCAAAGGAGTGGGAAAACTGCACAATGTATATATTTATTTATTTTTATTAACTATGCTCCTTATTCTGACATTGTCATTTTAAAATCTATCATGAAACTAAAACAGTTGCATCCTAAGCCTACATAATACAGTTTAATTGGTAGATCCTCCTACTCTCCTGATGACACTATAAATACTGGAATACAGATGTGATTTATTAAGAAAGGATATTTCATTGCTAGCTTTTGTTTTCCCTTAAGTACTATTATTCATTTTCCACTGTAGCATAAAATACAGATCTCAAAGAATAGGGGACCAGAAAAATCCTTACTATAACTACTGGAAGAAACGGGACAGTGACTTCATTTTAGCAGACTATTGCATTCATTAGAGTCATCTTGGTGGCATACCAGAATGGAAGAGAAGAATTACACCCTAAGGAGGTTCCTCAATCTAAGGTGAAACACAAATCCAAGTATATTGGCAGCTTAGAACATTCTTATGAATTTAAATACATCTGCGTTTTCTGTGTTGCTTCATGTTAAACAGAGTTTGGGCTCCATATCCTTTCAAGGATAAATAAACAATTTTATTTGCAGCTCTTAACCCACAGAACCTTTAGCCAAGACCTGTACTTCTTCAGCCCCCTGAGCATCAAGTCCAATTCTCTAAACCAAAACCTAGTGATTCTTCAGCTACAACTGACAGAGCCTTGGTCAAAACATCCACCATACACTCGTACAATACCTTCATCCACATTACTTAAAAAACACTATGAACATGAATCAGAATTACTGTTCTCATTCTGTAGAGGAGAAACTGAGGAAACAGCTCAGTATTTCAGCTACCACTGTACATTGTATCAACAGCAAAATTAACAGGCATATTAATCTAAGCCCTTAATATTGCAGTTTCTTAGGTCTATAGAAAAAAAGCATTTTTAAACATAGCACAGGAAAGGCAAATGTGATATAGAATGAAGCCAGCAGACTGGCACAAATGCCAGAATCAGTCTACATAACCATTTGCATATCACATACCGATCATGTATTAAGAAAAAGCAAGCAAAGCATATTCATAACTTAGTGTATTCTGGCTCTTAGTGAATGATGAAACTGTTTCTATGAAATGAAGATTGATGAGACAGTTCTGAAAATAAAGCCTTCTTTAAAACCAAATAAACAAAGTTCTCAAAATTGATAGAATGCCAAGCTAAGCATTTCCTTCTTTTCCAGATTCTCAGGCTGCGTCTGCTAGAAGTTTCCCTTTTTCAACTCCCAGGTTCTTCTCTCAATCTGTGTAGTTGCCTCAAAGTCATTAATTTCCTTTTAATTAATATTTTTCCATGCTAGATAATATTGCAAATATTTCTAAAGAAAAGATCCTTAAAATGAAATTACTGCCACCTGCTGATCATCTGAAGAAATCCAAAACATTGATATTTAGCTGAAGACATGACTTAACAGTTACCTTGCAAACACGGTACCACTCCCACCGGGAAACGTGTAAGGATGCTGTTTGCGGAATACATGACCCACTCTGCTGCAAGGGATGATTTCTAGGCTCCCACCACATTGCCAAACTCTGAATGAGATCTCTGAAATAAAAACATGAATGAAAGACCACCATCACAAAATACTGTAATTTTGTAGTGTACTATTTACAGAGAAGGCTTTTACTGATTATTGCTGAGAAGATCAATAAGATAGTTTTCTGAGAAATTCTAGGATAAGCAAAAGCATATCTGAGCATTTACTAATATTCTCCAAGTTCAGGAAAAATAATCATATTAACTTGGAAGCAAAACTCTGTATGTCTTCTCTTATCTGGGGTTACCAGCATTCCCCAAATTCATAAACCACTCTGCAATTTGCCAGAGTAAGTTAGGTCTATATGTACTATTACTTTATCTAAAGGGTGAGCAACAGCAGATACATGTAACATCACTAGCTTATAATAAAATTTTTCAGCTAAAGATGGAATAACACAGTGAACAAAATCAAGGCATGATAAAACAGTCAGTAGATTCGAGCTGCTGATTTATTACAGCAGATAACTAAACACTCCCAAACACAGGTCGTGGAAGGAGTTATATGAAGTCAATCTTGATTTGAAGACAGACTGAATAAAGATGCAACTTCAGTAAACTGAAGGTTATGGACAGTACACTTCTAAGCCAATCTAGTGAGCTGACCCAGCTAGTGAGGACAAGGTCTAGAAATATTTATACACTTTCTGAGCTTAGACCTTTGACAGCAGAAGTCACCTAATGCTGACATGGAACTTTTCCTCATTCATTCCAAATTAGCACAATAAGAAGGGTGCTTTCAGTAGCACTGTTTCAATTTTGATGATTCCCCCTTCAGTCCAGCAGCTGCTACCAGTTACTGAGCGCTACCCTTAGTTCCAAGCCTCTTCATAATCATTCAGTATCTTTCCACAGATTAATAATAATAATAATAATAATAATAATCTCTAATTTAAAGTCAGTGTCTACCTTTTATGACTTAAACTAAGTGCCATTCCTTCCCCCAGAAGCCTTCCTCCCACATACACAAAATAAGTCATAAAAATAACATTACTTCAAAAATTAAATTTGAAAAAAAAAAAAACCAAACCAAAAAACCAACGAACCACCTCAAAGGTTAGAGAGCATGTCATCATGACAGTCTGTCCAGAGGAAAAAAAAAGAAAAGAAAAAAAAAGACGACATGCTGTGATTTCAACTGTTGACAGTGCAGGTTAACTGCCCTTCTTCCAAACGGTCTTTGCTTTTACAAGGATCATTTCCTATTTGTTTTACTTCAGTGATAAATTCTGTTGCATTGGGACAATTAGGCATATTCATGAACCCTAGACAGTCAACATAGTCTGATCTATAGACAGATCATCCTCAAAAATATTAATGACAATATTGTCTTTGCCATTAACTCAGTCTTGATTTTCCAGTTGAATTAACATGGGACAATAGCCAAAAGTAATTTTTAAAGCAACTGAACGTGACATTCTTTTCGTACATTTTTCACAGCCCTGACTTCAGTCTTACACCTCTTATTTTGCGCTTAGAATGAAAAAAAAAAAAGAGAATCACAATAAACAACTGGTCACTGCTTCTATTAAACAAGTTAGTAACAAAAGCAATTCTGTTTCTACCAGAATAAATTACACATAGATGGAAGACAGCAGGCTTTCCCATATCTAGCTCAAATTTGGTCCCATACTGCTCAAATTGTGAAAGCAGAGGAGTAATAGTTTTCTTGTACCACTTCGAAGCATTATTTATGGAGTTTTGCTAGAAAGTTCATACAGTTATTTGCCCAACGTGATGGCATGCTGCAGTCAGTGAGGACAGCCTAGTGAAAGAAGGCAGGGAGATCCGATCAAAGATACAGGCTTTTGCATTAGACAAGCAGGTGCAGACTAAATGCTCAAAATCTAGTATTAGACTTATTTAAGTATTAGGAAATACACACTTCTGAAATGCAGTGAGATTCTGGTTAAAAATAAAAGGTCAGTGCAGTATGCCTAAAGCTCTTTCTTTTTTAAATGATTCATCTGAAGGTTTAATCCAGAAAGTCACTATCATCTGTTGAATGTATGTAGGCATTGAAAAAGTATTTTTGTTTTAGAAGTAATTTAGAAATATCTTGTGTCAACTTTTTTCATTATTCATAGCTTCCTCTACTGTGTACATTAATTTGATTAATTCTCCTTCCATAAATTCCCAGAAATGTAAACCTACACGTATACTTTCTGGCACCACAGATTCTGAAGAATCTAAAAAAAAAAGTGAAAATGATGAAAAATAACTCTATAGGAAAGACAGCAAAGGACTAGTAAGTAAGGAGAAGCAAACTAATTCTTATTTGCACCAACATGGCTTCTAAAGCCTGTGTGGATTTTTAAAGAAAAAGGAATGTACAGCAACCAAAACTTAAAAAAAAAACCCCAAACTCCCTTAAGACATCTTTTTTGCCATACTCACAGTGGGAGAAGAAATACTACTATTGTAACAATTTCAGTGGACACAGTTTTTCATTAAAAAGGCATAAACAGCATGTCAAACGTTCTTCAGTTGCATCAGATTATGTTACACCTCTCTAACAGATTTGCTCTTTTCATTGTAGTGTGTCATCATTATTGAAGATGGGGAATGTCTTACTTGCTCCCTGATTTTAGCAAAATTATTAAGAAAAGCCTAGGTTTTCAAATTAGACCCAAACCTTCTAATGGTTCATCCAGTCTCCAGTGTACTCCAATCCTCCTATGCTTATCAAAAAGCATTGTAAAGATTCTGAGAATTAGAATTTACAAATTTAAGACAAGACTGAACAAACCTTGATCCACGTTTTGTACAGTGAGCATGTGTTATCAGTCATATTTAGCAACAATCTGAAAATGCACAGTATCTTCATGGTAAGAGCTGTTCCTTGGCTAATTTAGACAAAATACCGCAGGTCCATCTTGAAATTTCTAAAGTTGAGACTATACTAACATGTAAACTAAATCTCATAACAGCTGCTCTGCACATGCTTGTAGGAAAAATGCGAAGTTTTATAAAGCATAAATATAACATACAGAATTATTTTGCAAGTCCAGTAGGTTATTTGTACGTAACGTCAAGCTGCTGATCCAGAGATATACCTGAGAGTAAAGAGGCCTGACGAATGTGCATGTTGAATTTTAAACTGCACGTCACAGATTTCCAGTATCTGGTGAATGTGTCATTTATTGCAAATTAAATCATACGCCATGTGATTTTTACTTGTCTTCAGTTAGTCTGGCAACTATGAACAAATTATTAGCTGTCTGCTGGACTGACTGACTTTGCCTTCTCAGGGAGCCGAGAAAAGGCACCCCAAAGTCTCCATCTCCTCCTTCCCATGGAGGAAAGGGAACAGAATGGAGCAAGAGCAACATAAGCAGCTTTTTGCATGCAGTCTTCTCACCTTGAGTGAGGAGCTGTTGCTTGTGCCCTCTCCTGCTATCAAGGCCTCAGTTATCAAAGCATAAAGGCAGCTGCTATATTTTCAGAAAAAACTCGGTCACTCAAGTACATGCTTGCAGCTATTCAAATATTTAAGTGCTCTAGTGGCAAAAGAGGTTTTTAGAGTGAACATGAGTACTGCTGTAGTAAGTTTATCCAATGACTTTCCAGGACATTTAAAAAATGAAAAATAATGATATTCATATTAATACAATTTAGCAATATACAGCCAAAATAACGGGAACACAGAAAGTAATTGTTCAAAATATGTAAGAGGTTTCTTTGAGTGTTGCATAGGAAGGTCAGAGACTGGACTGTAAGGATGCCTCTTCCAGCCTTTTAGTTCCTTACAGGAGTGTTAAACATTTGGTTACCATGTCTCCATACTTAGTGTGCTGTATACAGCAGACATTTCCTTGAAGGCCAAGCATATGCTCAATGCATATGCATATTTCAGTAACTCAAAATACTCTTGGGTTTTCACAAGTTCAAGGTATTTTAGGATTCTGCAGCTAGCACATGCAGTAGAGAAGTTTCTATCCTTAGAACTGGTCCTAAAACACACTACTTGAAATGTCTGAGATGCATCTCTACCCCAAAACACTAAATTAATGACAGACTGGAAGTTTTGAGAAGTTGTAGAGTTCTGCTCCTCCCAAGTCTTTTTTTTTTTGTTTGTTTGTTTTTTGTTTTTTTTGTTTTAATACAAATATACCGGTCTTAACTGCAGAAAAAACTTTGTACAATACTGTAATGCAAAGAGCCAAAAACCCCCTAATAACACCAGATTTAACTGCCAGGTCAAAGAAGAAATGGCTAAAGCTCAAGTTCTCTCAGCTCCTCCTCCCTCCTCCCTAAATACCACTCACTTAAATATCTGAAAATAAGGACTTACAGCAAAAATGCCTTCTCAACCATAAATACCTCACAGGGCTAAAGTAGGGGTATCAAATTAAAAAACTCACTAAGTTTAATAATACTATACTGCCTGACATCTAAAGTTAAGAAATAGATTATTCTTTAGTCAGCTATGTTTTAACTGATTTCTTAAGGTGTATGTAAGAACATTAAACTCATGAACTCCTGTGTTCTACTTTTCACGATTAAATTTCAGCAACATCTTAAAACATGCCTTAAATTGCCAGCATTTAAACATTATTGTATTTTAATCAATAACTTTGGATGAGGATGTGCTTTCAAACAAGATAGCATGTTTGAAAGTAATTGCCTATCTACATCCCGTAATTTTTTTATCAGCCAACTTCCATTACAAAAAAACCTCCCGGCTTAATGAACAAATACTTTTATTCTCTCATATTTAGCATATAATTCCTACCTTGTTTTAATTCTTTCATTGAAATAAACCTTTTGGATTTCACCAGTAACGCATGTGAAGTTTTAACTCTGGTTTTAACCCTCTGCACAAAATCAGGAAGACCATGACTCCGCGACAGTACAGGCAATGGTGAAACATGCTTTCTTTCAAGACTGATCTGAAGACAGATAATATACATACCTAAGTTTTCTCCACCCCAAACATCCATCATCATGTCATACTTCCCTAGTTCTTCAAAATAGGATTTGTCCATCACAAATAACCCACCAGCTATCATGGGTGTCCTAAACAGACAAGAAAAATTAAATTAAATACTTACAGAACCATGAACTCGGAGGCAACCATTATTTGCACCTCAAGGTTAATACCTCCTTGAAAAAATTTGCAATGCTTTCAAATGCAACTAATTTTGCATATATCAATTCAAATGTTGTCTGCACACATTTCTATGGCATATATAGTGCCCTGATCACCTTCTGAGGCAGTTTCCAGATCTCCATTTGGCTTACAATTTCCTGATGTAAAGGGTGGCAATTTGTGCCAACAATGAAACATTAAAACTGATGCTGTATTTTTAGCCCTCAAAACATACCAGCTTTAAACAAAGTGACATCTACTTTTTGTTAAGGGTAAATAATCTACTAGTGTGCTTTAAAGTATTTTTTTTAAATACAATTTATTTATGAGTCTCATAATGTTACATAAATATGAATGAAATTTCATTATTAATGAAAGCTATAGTAAAGATCCCCTTTCAGACTCAGAGAAGATGATTTCTAACTTTGTTTAGTTGCAAACTGCAATCTATTAGAGGGAGAAGTGGTGGTACAGACATACTTTATGGGAGCAACTGGATTTCCTTGCCGTGCTCTTCTTTGCTCTGGTGTCATGTAATCCCACTTGAACACCAGGTTCCAATCAAAGCCTTCAAGAAGAAAATATTAGAGTAGGATGTTAAAAAGACGGCGGTCATCATTCAACTTGTAGTAACATAATGTTGACTGAAAACACTGGGAACTGTAATTTAAATTAAAAATTTAAACTTGGACAAACTTCTGGGTAGAAAACAAACAAGTCCAGATGAAAGGTAAAGAAGTTGACAGGGCAATAAAACAGGAATCTCAAATATTAAGTAACTTCCATTCCTCTTGTTGCCATCTATTATGCAAAGTAAGAAACCCAGTCAACAAGTGACAAAGCAAAAGCCTTATATATGAATCCAACATCTCATATCTTTACATTGAATAGAATATCATATGAAGATCTTCCAGCCATTACAAATGCTCCTAACAGTCTTTACTGCACAATTGCATTTCAACTCTTATCAAACGATCACATATTTATGTTTACACAGGCTTTACGCCGTACTCTTGGTACTCCTCTATCAGCAGGAGCTCTCCATCATGAAGGTCACCCCAGGTTATGGAGCTCCCTCTTATCTTACTAACATTCCTTTAACTTCCTGCTTTCCCACTGCATGCTTCCAAGTGCATCATTTTTTAAACCCGAGGCAAGTGCTAGAGCACCAAAATCTTACTTCCCTTATATATGTACATATAGGTGTGTACACACAGCAACAGCTGGTCTGGTCCTTTCCTGAGTTAACCACAGAAGCCCATAAAGATCACGAGAATAAACAAGACCAATAGGTGACCTACAGCAACTTTCTACCTGACAACCATTTGAATTACCTCCTTTAGGCAACAATACACAGCTGGTACAAGACAAACTCCCTATAAGAAACACTTTCATAATAGTTTTTGAGCTGGGTTATGCCCATAAGCATGAACATCTATTAAAAAACTACACAAGGTCCATAGCCCTCTCCCAGTACACCTAGCAAATCAGCCTTACGCAGACTGCGGGCTGCCAAACACATTTACATCCTATGAGGTCATGTAAGGAATGATTTCCAGATTTCTGGTGCACAGATGTCAGTAGTTTTCCTTCTCCAGCATAAAGATAAAGCAACTACTTTGTGGGGAAAAAGCTAAAGTAAACAGACAACAATTACAGTCCTACAAACTGTCTGTCTGCATCTGTAAACATGCATAGTAATGACCGATGCAGAGTTGAAAACTAAACAGTTTTCATTTTAACTCACAAGATACTTATCACACACACACTACAGAAATTATCCTGAAGAGTCTTTACAGCATGCATGCCAACTCCTTCTCTCCATGTTTGAGTACTTCATGAAGTGTTGCACTGTAAAAATGAAAGACCATCTAACTACTCTAAAACTCCAAGTGGCAAAACAGTAAAATGGCTACAATCGATAGTACTGCAAAGCCTCCAGCATGAAAAGTAAAATGAGCTCCAATATTTCCATGCAGTTAAAAAGTCGTACTTTATCATATGTACCCAGCAAAATTACTTGCATCTGGGAGAACTTTGAAAAAACCTACTGTTCTCCGGCAGAAGCAGTAGAGATAGAGTTACATATACTCCAGTGAACACAAGGGGTCTCTTTTGGAACACAGCACTCTGTTACAAACTCCGAACAAGTGCACAAATTGTCTACCCATAAAAACTGGTTTTCCATCTCCATTTTCACTGACTCTGGGAAAAATCTGCACTCAATGAGATAATATCAGTAACTCTGTAAAGGAAGTATTTTTAAACACAAGTGCATATCCAACATGAAATTCTATCCAGTGTAAACTGCATCATAGGCATACTCTAAATTATTAGATCTCCGTTAACTACAGTTTATTCCAGTAATTAAAGTGTTTCTCAGGGCAGTACAAACACTTTCGCAAATCCCTCCCTCAAAAAAAAATTTGTAACATGAAGTGCATGGATTTAGTATTGGCCAGACTTGGGAATTATTTCAGCCCTGTCCGCTTTAAAAAGTTTGTAGCATTTGCTAGGTTGCTTGTCTTGGGTGATTAAGTCCTTTCAATACAGACCAGGCACAAATGCTGTCCCAGCTGTCTCAAGTCTCCATGCTTCAGCCACACAGATACTGTGTCTAAGGTTGAAAGCATAGTTTGGTTTCCATGTTTAGACTTGGCCCCAGTGAATGTGTCCCCGTGATGCCAAATGCTGTAGTGCCTCTAACATGGTAATCTGTCCTCTGGGAACTGAAAAGAAATATATTATTCACGTTTCAACAGACCCCCAAATAGCTTTAAACACTGGTATGTGCAAAATTTCTATTGTTAACATTAAAAAAAGACAACTTCTCACTCCTCAGCCCAGAAATACAGAGGCTCCATGCACTTAAAAAAAAAAAAAAAAAGAAAAAAATCTATCTATTTCTATTGTGTACGAGGGAAGAAAATGAGCACACAAAAAAAGAAAAAGAAAAGAAAAGAAAAAAAGATCAAGAAATGTAGTTCCAAAGATGAAGCATGAAAAGCAGTAACAAGTGAAATGATCTCTCAATCTTCTCCCACTTCACTTGGGAAGAATTAAAGAGCATGAACCCCGCAGGAACCAATCGAAGATTTCAATGAAAGAATTCCTCCTCCTACTGCAGACAACAATAAAAACCACATAATGGTATAGAGATTTCCATACTCGAGGTATAATGAATAGATTGGGTAAAAGCCTTAAGGTTTTAATAAAGCTGGCACACAGATAATAGCACAGAACTATACATTAGCATACTGTGAATATATGCACTGTAGGTGTTATTTCAAAACGTTAATTAAAAGGATACAGAACCTCTCGCCTCCAGATCACTGACGAACTTGAAGCATATGCAACATTATGCAAATATTGCTTTTATTTTAGTTTACTGGAACAACGCTTGGTGGCCTGTTGGAGACTAGTAACTGAAAGAACAGGCTTGAAATTTTTTTTCCTTCCTCACTCAAGAAAGTCCATTTAGAAAAAGCTGAAACACTGTGGGAACAGCACTACGTAATTTCTATACAGTGGCTCATCTTATATCTTTATGCAGACAGTTCAGTTTCCAGGGTTGTGGGAATAATTATTAAAAAAAAAGGGGGGGGGGGGGCAGAGAACAGCTATTTTAAACTCTAGATTCTTGCCAGGAGTGAAAAAAGTTTTTAAAAAATTGTAATGAGTAAGGATTTTAGTGTGTGGTTGCCCTCCCCCTCTTCGGAAAAGGAAAGGGGAGGATTTTTTTATTGTATTCATTTTTATTGAGTGCTTCACAAGACTTTTTACTATTTGCTGTCAACAGTTTACACTAGCTAGACATAGTGAAACTGTAGTACTTCTAAACTTAACAGGGAATTTTGTAACAGTAAAGGTATAAATGCTACAAAATTTCATGGTCACATGTTACTCTCTTCACAATTACAGATCATGGCTAACAAAAACATTTATTTTTTAAACACATTCCAAAGCTTTCTGCTTACTCAGAAGAGTTTAATTTTTAAAGCAAATCAGCATCTTGAAAAAAACTCATAGGCACTGCATTGCTGATGGGCTTCTAAGCTAGTGAGCAATTAAAGCCTGTCTTATCTAAAAAGAGAATCATAAGCTCTGGCCATAAGCTGCTTCTGACATATTTACACAATCCTACAAACATTGGAGCGAGTCTTGCACATTGGTAAAAGGCAGCATAAACTTATAAGTATTAGTATAATAAAGATCAACTGTTTTAAAGTAGAGGACAATAAGGCCAATTAAAATCCAAGCCTAGAAACAAGTAACCTACAGAACTTAAAACTAGATATATGAAAGGGAAGAACAGTATGTTAATTGCTCATTCCACAACTGCAGTGATTATGAGCTTTGATTCTTGATGCTTTTTTTTTTTTTTTTTTTTTTTTTTTAAATCTGTATTCCAGTACAGGTACATACCGCCTTTTAAATCAGCTGACGCCCCCACGTACTGGAAGTTGTCCATATTAATTACATCAATAATAGGAGACACAACTCTGGTCTTGTCCTAAAATAAATATTAGAAAGTAATATTGAAATAATGAAATCAATATATAAAGATTCAGGCAGGATGAGATGTTGAACAGTTCAGCAGGATTTCATTAGCACGTCTCCCCCAGCTCTCCCCCTACTTCAACTTACAGCTCTGAATAGCCAGTGCTGTGAATAGCATTGCTCAGCACTGCTTCAGAAAGCAGAAACCACACAATATAGCTGGGAATCCTCTTTCTATTCTAGGCTACTTATATTCAAGTAATCCCCCTCTTCTGACTTGCTCTTGAAGAAGGCAGCAAACTTGTAGTTTTAAAGGCAGTTGAGCAAACGGCACTTCCATTCTTACTTTTAAAACCAGCTCCAAGAAAAGAAGCATCCAGGCAATTCATATTTTCCACAGCAAATCTCTAGCCACGCAGTGTATTACGGTCTTATTATTTCAACCTTTAAGGAACACTTAGGCCTTTCTGCAATCAGAAAAGTCTCAGGTTAATGCTAACCCATTTCACACTAGCAGAATCACACTTCAATATCAGATACTTAGACAGGAAAGAGAACCTAAAACCACCTCAAACTAATGAATGCTATTAATCTCCAGCAGCCAAGATTCCAGTGGTACAGATACCACATTCCTCTGTCCAACCAAGGTCTCATATAGTACTCTGAGCATTGTTAATTACCTCAGCTGATGTTTTTGTCAAAACAGTTTAAGAAAAACAAAAATCTTTCCAACAACTCCACGTGCATCATCCAGTAGGATCACAAGACATCAGTACTTTAAAAAAAGACTCATCTAATATTAGAAATGCAATATCATGGTTAAGCCAATTTGTCTCCATGAGTTATTGGGGAAAAAAAAAAGTTACATTTACAGACTGAAGCATAACTTCTATGGTAGTTTGATGGAACATTTTGCTTGAGTTCAAAATAAAAGTTTGAGGTCCGCAATTGAACATCATTCAGAGAGCACAGATAACTTCAGAACAGTGTATCACCAAATCTGTGAATATAAACAAATGTTTTGAACAAAGGGGCTATTTTGGCAACTGTTAACAGAGAAACAGTTCTCATGGTTAAAAAACCATACCAATGTAAACATCTCCATTTTAAGAATTTATGTCATAAGTATGTCTTCAAACAACAACACATATATTCTAGACAGTGTTTCAGCAATGCATCCCCCCTGCTAATCAGTATTGTACAGAACAGATTGGAACCAAACTAGTATGAGAATAGCTTGAGCTCCTAACAAGAGACTTAAAAACAACTCTTTTAGTCAAATGCTTTGCTTGGTCCAATAAGGACACTAAACACCCATTTTCATTTATTGGATCTTAACTATTCAATCTGTGCTGATTTTAATAAGCCCTAATTACATTGTTGGCATTTACTAGGTCATTCTGCCTGAGTGAGCAACAGGTCACTAACTTCTGTATCAGCCAAAAGGAGAATCCAAGTGAACCCAAGAGAATTCAAGCTGAAGACTAAGCTAAAAGCTGAAGACTCATTATTGATTTCTACACTCCTTTTAAGTATCACTGTGGCTATACCACCCTGGCCAAATATCTGCTTTTATGAGGGATGTAATATAACATCTAATCAGGTCTGCTACTAAGTATCAATTAGCTTGGTCTAAAGCAAGCTAGAAACACAGACAAAAAAGACCAACCTGTCCTACTTCCCCATCGATCACATCTTTAGCTCCTGTTTCTGTTAGCTGTAGCCCCAAGTCCATGTTTATAATGGCAAGCATACAGTTTTGCTAACTGTGTTGTACTTGGGAAGCAATAATGATTTACTGCACCTTAACTGCGAAACACGAACTGCGTTTGTGTGCCCTCCTACACCGCTAAAGCATTTCAGGTGCACCCATGACCTTATTTTAGGCATTCTATATACAGTGATAGAATTAGAAAACTCCTTTATTTAAAGACTGAGGAGATAGAAGATATCCAGCCTGTCCAGCTATTCACAATACACTCATGAAATACACAAAACAAAAATGAAACCACCCTTCCTTTCTTTCTCCTTCTTTCCTTAGCTGAAGCTAAGACAGCTTACACATCTATGCCCATCTCTAAAAATCTTTTCTGACAAAAATCTGCATTTTCTCAAAAGGTTCTACTTGGCACAGTTGAACCTAGTGGTAAAAATTTCCCAAGCTGTCAAGTATCACATTAGGTAGAGCTTCAGTTAGGCTTCAAACCCATCTCCACCGTGCTGAGTAAGCAGGTAGCACGCTGTCTCTATGCATTTGGGATTTCCTCAGGCTTTTACTGCTGGTCTGATTAGTAGTATCAGTGCGACACCACACTAACACCACTTGCTACACCTAATGTATTATTTAAACAACTTACAGTTTTTTCTCCAACAGACAAGTACCCAGGTTGTGAACATTCAGTTCAATGTACAACCCCCACTTCGTTGGCTTGGAAACATGCTGTTCCTTCCATGATTTGAAATTATAGATTTGCTCAGCAGCAAAGCAGACAAAAGACTTGCACATTCTTAAGGTGATGCTTTGCAGGGCACTACGAAGTTGTCAATACAGAGATTGCTACAAAGAAAGAGCTTGTGGGTCTCCAAAGTACACTGAGTTCATTCACTTAAAATACTACACAGCAGCTGCCCCCTTTAAATTGTCCTAAAGCAAGATACTTATTTATCCATAGTATGATTTAAGTAGAAATCCAATGTGCATTTTCGAAACAAAAAAACACAAGCAAAAAGGAAGTCTTTTTGTAATGTTCTGTTTCATTCTGAAGGGTTGACACCATAACTTATAATGGAACACACAACTGGAAAACCATGTGTTTCTTGGTGAGGGTAATGGAAAGAAATAACCTGTGAATACTGCAAGTCTCTAGTGCCTGGAACCTTGTAGCAGACTACTTCATTTTAGTATTTCATAAGGAGGTTATGTATGCTCTAGAGAGTTAGACTATTATATATTATTCTCAAACCATCAGAAATTTTCCTCAAGGTTCTGCATACATTGCTTCCCCCCTCTCTAAAAATCTCAAGACACTTCAAAGATTAAGCTTCACAACACTCTTAAGAGAAAATATAAATATTTTCCTTTCAGCATTGTGCCAGTTAAAAGTTGACTCATTCAGGGTCACAAAATCTGAGACAGATATGAAAAAGGAATCCACATCTCATTTCTTAATCTTAGCTCTTTCTTCCTTTTAAGATCGTCTTTGTTTAAAAATACCTTCCTAAAAGTGACAGGCTTTATGGCTATGCTATGAAAACAGATTAGTTCAGTCGTGCACCAGAATCTTCCAATTTTTATTTTTCTCATGTAACTGATATATTGTAAGAATAG
Source organism: Aquila chrysaetos chrysaetos (assembly GCF_900496995.4). Classification (NCBI taxonomy): domain Eukaryota; kingdom Metazoa; phylum Chordata; class Aves; order Accipitriformes; family Accipitridae; genus Aquila; species Aquila chrysaetos. The sequence goes on along the minus strand of NC_044016.1, from coordinate 33,049,673 downwards.
AACATCAAAGTGATTAGAAATCGGAAATGAAAAAAGCCAAGCAGACAAATATTCATTCAATAGCTAGTAGTTACCAATGTTTATAAGGTTGTGTACACTTATTACTATGTTGACATTTTGGGGGAATTAAAGGGTTAAACTGGCTCCTTGTTTGATCTCCCCTAACTAACAAGCACACAAAAAAACCTAGAGGATGACATAAAAGGTAGCCTTAGGGAATCAGGCAGAAAGCCATTCTCCAGGAGGGAGTAAAGAGGGAGAAGATATACCAGCTCCAGGTTACACAGGTATCTGTACACATTCTGAACTCTAAAATATTCACCTTTTATATAAGTTGCTTCTGCTTTAAGCCTTTGCTCAAATTGCTGAAGAAAGATCCCTAGCAGTGCCAGACCCCTCTAGGAATGCTAAGCAAGCCTGGTCAAGACACAAAGATACTCTAACCAGGAAATCATCTCTAAGAAGAAAACCATAAGATGGATTATCCTTCAACCAAAGAGGAGAGCTTGATGCCTCAGGTACTCCTAACACAAGCAAGATGTCAAAGACGTAGCTTTCTAAAGTGGTTACAGCACATCAGATAGAGTATTGTAGAACTGATTCAATTCAGACTGTTTCTTGGAAGCTATATATTTTTATATTGTAAGATACACAACTAAAACTCCAACAGAATTAAATGCCAAGTGGGCAATTCTGGAACAAAAGGAAAAAAGAAAAACACCACTCTTTCCACCACATACAGAACAGATGCAGCAGTGCATCAGAAAATACTGTATTAATGCATAGTACCCCTGACCTGAAAAAGTTACCTTTGAGGCCAGAGCAGATATGAGTTCACATCTATTCAGCTTCTTGTCACTGAGACTATCAAGAAAATGCTGCCAATTAGCATACTATCTGCACTGTGAGTAAAATCAATCCATTTAAAATAAAGAACTATCATATACTATAGGTAAACACTATCCATGCCTTAAATATTTGAACAAGCAGAAAGCTTAGAAGCTACTTTATCAAACCTCACACCTGTTGGTTGGGAGTCTTCCCAGATGAAAGTAAACTAGAATTCCACATCAATTATTTATTTAACAGCACATCAAGCTTTTAAGAATGAAAAATCGCATTCATACAACTGAAAACTATTCAAGTTTTGTACACATTATTAGCGTGTACCATGGTGACAATTGTGAGGAGCAAGTTTTGAAGGATCTAATAATTCCTGTGCTGCTAAAAAGTAGCTGCTGCACAAAGGAAAATACGCACCAGTTTCTCCCACCAAGTATACCACATGTAATGCTGGATCTCCACAAAATTGTCAGCTATTTAATAAGAGATTTTATATTCTGTTACGATGCAAAGGTAACACTTTTTCACAACCCATATCAGTTTCAGAAAGCTAAATGAGCATGCCCTGAAAAAAGTCATAGACAAGAAAAAGGGTAAATGGCAAAATAGCTGTCTTACTAAAAAGCAGGGGTTTGTTGACCAAAACTACCATTTCTCTTCTGATTTCTCAAACAGGTAGATGCTTCAAACCATTTACACAAAAAGGCTTGAAAACAGATTCCACATCCTAGAATCCATTAGTGTTTTAGCTGCAAACATTCTCCACTTCCTTCTGAGATACTTGTAATGCCTTCAAGTTTATTTTCCTAGTTAATAATTATAGAGAAATTGCCCTGACCCTTCTGAGGCTACAACACTTCACACAGGCACAAAAATAGAAGGAAGTGCTATGTTTCTCATGCTCAAGGGCTTTGGAGGCTCTAGGTACTTTAATAGTGTCCAGGTTTGAACTGATTAAAGTTATTTCTGCTCCAAAATAGGATTTTAACTGCTGATATGTCTTAGGCCACTTACAGTATTTCTGGAATAGAGAGTAAACCATCATAGAACCAAACAGAGTAAGGAAAATCAGTCATCAGTTGATAGCTTCTCCAGTGGCATATTGAGTATATGGGTTTTACTTCCCCCCCCCCCCCCCCCCCCCCCCCTTCTGGGGGAAAGTGCAACGGGAACTGTAGGGAGGATAAGCAAAGAACTGGGCATTAACAAGATGGGGTAGCTTAGCAAAACCATTTTGACCAGGAGTATTTTGAAAGAAAGCCTTTCCAGGAAGAAGAGTTGACCAGAAAGGGAATGCAATTAAGAAAGAAGAAAAACCCTGTAGTCTTGAGTGTTCCCCAGTGGTTTTTGGGATCACGCTTGATTCACTTTCCACTTCAACTGAGTTCCTCCAGAGCAAGTTAACAAGTATAACCAAGCCCTGGAGAAAACAGTATACTTTCAATCCTCTCAATTGCTTTTCCGGGACACTGACTAAGCATCATTTTCATAGAAGCTGAAAGCCCACAGTCCCTGCTAATTTCCATGACAATTTTGGTTTCACAGCTCAACCTCTCTCCTATTATCACACTGAATCTTAATGAGGCATAAATACTCAGGTAAACTGAATTACATTGAGAAGATATTGGTTGAGGAGAACTATACTTTGCTCTAAAGATTTTCAACACTTACTGAGGAGATCCCTAAAGAAGCAAAGAAGCATATATTTAAATTGCTTGTAAAGATAATAATAAATATTCACATTTTATGTTCCTGTGTTCACAGATTAAATGAACAAAAAGTGGGTTTTAATCACAGAACACTCTGATCATCTCCATCATCTCACTTCAGAGAAAAAGCTTCCTTAGAAAAATGCATAAAATTAATGTAGTATAAACCAGATGGCTTTAAAATTTAAAAGCTACTTCTTCAGGAAATTACTTTAGAAGAACTCTTTACTAACCTCAGCTACTCTTTCCAAAAGCGGTTCCAGCCAGTGTTCATTGCATTCACAGTGACTATCCAGGAAGGTCAGCACTTTTGCTTGTGCTGCATCTGCCCCTCTGACACGGGAGCGCATCAAGCCTGAGAAGTAAAGATAGAAAGTTTTAAGTACTTACTGAGAAAAACAATCAACAGTAGTGAGAAACTATTCCATTCCAAGTTAGTCATTAATTAAATTACTCTAACTCAGACAGGACAAACACACAAGTTCCATTATCAAAATGAGATACTAGTTAAAAATTTAGTGAAATGACTTCATACCAAACAGCCTGCAAGCTTCCAACATACTGCACCCTAGTCTACAGGTTTCAATCTGATTTAAGTAGAAGAATTAGACTACCTTTTAAAAAAAAGTGATACACAAGTACAGCTGGGTCTGCATTACAGTAAAAGGTAATTATACTGACAAACGTTACTCAAGATCAGTCCTGAAAACAAACACCTTTCCTACAGCTCTACGATAGAACTGAGGAAAGCACCATCATTAACTTATCTCCCCCACCTTTTTGCTGCCCCCCCATCTTAGTTCTCACCACAGTCTGTCCATACTTCTGTCAACTTCTTCCAGAAATAACCATGCTTCATCAATTCATGCCTGAGAGCCTTCCCCCCACCCCTTTCAACTGTATTTCCTCTGTGTTTCTTGCAACTCTCTTGTTTTGTAGTTTAGCAGGGGTTTTTTTGGTTTTGTTTTGTTGGTTGGTTTTAGGGTTTTTTTGAAAATCTTATCTTGAAAAGATTTCTTTAGGAAGAAAACTCTGGTAAAGCCAAGAGGTTCTTCTCTTCTCCACACCTCAGTTATACAGATCCCCTCACTGATTTGCCCTGTTCCTTTCCTCCCTTAATTCACTTTTAATATTTGTTCATTGGATGACTTCACCATTCCTTAAAGTCCCTTGCTATATTTACACACCTACCCTAGAACATCCCACCATTTACTCCACTACAGAAAATAGCAAGCTTCCTCAGTCCTTTACAAATTTCCTCCCTATTTTTCTCTATTACTATTCAAAATTAATTGATTTCATTGTCACTCAAGACCAAGGCCAAGTAATTACTTTTTTTTCCCCCTTTTTCTTTCTACATTGTTTCGCACCAAGTCTGTTTTGGTTTGGGGGTTTTATTTTCCCCTAACTGAAACTTTGTAAAACAGTCAACCCCATTTCTTTCCATTCCCTTTACAAAATAAACCTGCAAAATATAACTGCCAAACAGAATACAAGATGCTTAAGAGGCAAAGCAATAAACAGCCTCATCAAGACCCTTGTACTATCTCTTAGCACAAATGTGACCGCATCACTGTTGTAGATACACACTGTGCTGATGCTCTCCGACAGTACTTTCTACACCTTATCTGTTGCACATTGGCAGCTAACTATACCTCATTTTTTTTATGCTGCCTCTCTAATTCCAACATTTGAATCTGTTCTGTTCAATTTTTCCATATCAAACCATTCCTCAAGCACTCTAGCTAAGTTTGTTTTACTTCTGCAATTCCTCCTTTCCAGAGCTTATTATTTCTAACTTACATTCTTATAGAACCTACTGTCTTGCTCTACTGCCACAGAAAACACACAACAGTGTTTCTAATATGCATTTTTTTGCCCCACATCTGAGGTGACCACTTGGGTCACTGAGTCTTCTACAATCACACTCAACCTTACAGAAAGTTGAGAAGGTTCCCCTAACATTTATTCACAGACTACCATGCCCTCCAAAATACATCTGTTCCCATAACAAACTCTGGTCTTACAGATGAGACCAAAAGCTACTATCACATATTTCTGAAAGCAAGGCAGTCAATGTCATCCCCTCCACAGACACTATGCCTTTATTTTAATTTTTATTTTAAACCACGCTGCCTTCCTCTGTTGTTGATACTAACATGTTACTTATAGCATCTTACACACTGGCTGATTTTACATACAAATTAAAATTTAAGAGAATCAGTATCTGAGACATCAGTATCAGTCTACACTTTAAAATGAAAAGCAAAGTGAGTATCAAAGTCAAGCATAACAAGCCAGCAATCAAATGAAATCTTAAAATATTTTAATTTAAAAAATTATCATCTGGTTGCACATACACACGTCTAGGCAAAACTTCATAAACAGTACGGTAGATCCCACAGGTAATAATTTAATCCTAATCTCACAAAAATACCAAGTAAGGCAGTACTGTGCCTTCAATTTGAAAATAGTTGTTCTTTTTTGACATTACAAAAGATTTGTCAAATTGAATTTCATTTTCAGATATACTGATGGATATTTTTAAGTATGAATGAAAATTCAGTTTATCTGTGTATGCAGTACAAAGTTAATACAATTACTAAAAAAATAAAAATCAAAAAAGTTTTACTTCATTCCATTTTGCTGTTACGATTATCTCCATCTTTAAGTGCTGTACTGATCAGAGGAATGATAAACTTACTCAGAACCCTGCAACCATGGCAAGTCATAGAAGGTCTGCTTTCCTAACAAGCCTTTGTTTACAAGAATATCCCAAACAAAATATTTACAAACACTAAGAGCCCATCAGTTCACAATAATTAATTATGGCACGACAACACAGGTTTTGTGCATGTCATTTCCAGTTCTGACAGTCTAATGATTCTAGCTGCTCCCCAGGCCACGCTGGCAGCCTAGAAGATACAGACCCTACAAAAATAAACAAGCACATATCTGCTCAGTCAGCTATTTCAACAATAAACTGTCAGTTATTATTTCAAACAGCTGTAGAATAACAGTTGCCTGTATCTAATGCTTTAAGCTCCATAGCAAGGAAGCTGCTGACTGAAGGGCTCAGTGATACGAGACCACAAGTCACAAAGCAACAAAGAGGAAAACAAAAATGTTAAGACAAAGTTTGTTACATGGCCCACTGGCTTCAGCAAAACTGGCATACATGGTCCTGGCCCTCCTGGCTGCTCAAACCCTCTCAAGTCTGCCAGTTTGTTTGCCAGGCTGTACATCAACTGGATCCTTACTCTAGTAAGGGAACCAGCGGGGGGGGGGGGGGGGGGGGGGGAATCTCATTTTAAGCTGGACTGTTTCAAACATTCATACAGTTTACAGTGAGACCTTATGTACAATGGGAGCAGCTCAACTGAGGATTCAGTACAGTAAGAGAAAGCAGAGGTTGAGGGTAAAAGGCAATTTCTCAAGTTGGTGAAAGCCAACAGCGGGCAACTGCACACACAACAACATGGAATTAATCAGAATTACTGGTTTTACTTGCACAAATGCATTTGTTTTTATTCCTTCCACTAGTAAGTTGATTTATAAAGTGAAACCCCCCCCTCCAATATGGAGTGTATAGCAGAATGTTCCTTTAAAAGACTTGGTGAAGATTAACAGATAAGGCAGCACAGTGGAATTTGTATCTTCCTTCCCCCAGATTAAGCCTACCTTCTCGGCGATCGTTTCGAAGAACTCGCACTTTTTCAATTTTTCCCAAGAGAGCACCATCCTCAGCTTTTTAAAAAAAAAAAAAAAAATAAAACAAAACCAAACCTCAAGTATTCAAGTGATGAAAGTGATGAGAACCAGTTTGATATCCAACACTGTACACTGTAAGAGAGGCTGTCTTCGAAGAAAAACAAAAGCTTTGTAGTGGAAAATGTTTATGGACATAAACAGTTATAAGACATATGCTTAAAAAAAATTTACCTACTTGTCTCAACAGAAATAAAGAAAAGCTAGCAGGCAAAGAAATTACTATACTCATTATGTTATTTAAAGCTGATTTAATTTTACACTTTTGAAATATTTTTATTTCATTATATTCTCTGCTTACTGTAGGCAGTTTCTACATTGCATAAGGAAAAAAAAACCTTTTATAGGATTAAATAAACTGTTTTCTTTGCAGATAAGAAAGTTCACTTTTTAACCAACATTAAGGCTTAAACCTATCCTAAACTAGCTATAAACTAACAATGCAAATATAGACATTAACTTCCTTTAAGAAATGTTACTCAGAGGTCCATTTCAATTGTTCAAGTTTGTATTGTGATACCCTAGTACTTAAAAACCTTGACTAATTTTAGATTTAGTAAGAATTTTTCCAAGAGACTGATGGAGACCTGCATTCATTTAAAGCAGTGCTACAAAAAATATTTGGTGCAAGCACCATGGATTTTATTTTGACATCAAATAACATACTATGTAAAGGCTGTTTTCAGTTATACACTCTGCTCCTTCAGCTAGCAGGAAGTAATAAAACATACCTGAAATATTTGTCAGAACTCTTCACATTTCCACAGTGACAGATATAAAAGAATTAAGAACTGGGTTTGGATCAGCCTCTGCAAACTCCTACTCATGTGACCTATTCTTAACTGAGTCACTTACCAGTATCTACAGAAAGTCTTACCAGAAAAAACAAAATAAAGTTAAGACCCTGTAAAAGTACTTACAATCATTACTGTAGTCATCCACAAGTATGATTTCCTTAATAAGATGTGATGGGCTTTTTTTAAGGACACTGAAACAGACCAAAAAAAAAAAAAAGTATTCACTACTAAGCAGTCTTAACGTTCCATAATAATGTCATAAAAGCAGTTACTTTGTTAAGCCACAGTAGAACCTAGCCAAGGACCCTATCTTCAACAACAGCTATTGGTTTATTCTTACAGAAAGCATTTGTGAAGAGAGGTACACAGAATCATTCCCCCTGAAATTCCAGTCTCTGGAAATGAGTAGAACAGACAACTTGCAACATGGAAGTCTTGCAGATAGCTTTAGGTCAACTACCCCCTGGGAATCCATCTTCCCTGAGTTTTTCTTGAAACTAGTTATACAGCCAACCTCCAAACATCTTCTAGTAATCAGTGCCACACTTTCATGCATTTGTAGTTAAGGGGAGCGCTTTTGTTTGTTTAATGCTGTTATTTCAGAACATTAAGAACTGGAGGCATCAATGAAATTAAGGCCCAGCTTTCCCTCTGCAAATGGTTCAGAAAAGCATAATGGATTGTTACTTCCCTTCCTTATCATAAGCCATTATCTGAGACAAATGAATGGCCTTTGGGGGGGGGGAGGCGGAGGTGGAATCAAGGTCTCTCTTAGGTATACCTGACAACAGTTCGAAGCAAAGCAGATCTTGCCTCGTTATGAAAGGTGATCACCACACTAGTGGCTGGCAAATCTATCCGCCATTGTTTCCGTTGACACCTGGAAGACATAATACCCTGTTATTTAAACATAATATTTACATCCCAGGCTTAGCAAACAGCCTTCATCATGAAGCAGTTATCTATTAAACTCGGGTACACACTACATCTACCTAGGAAGAACGCAATATCTTTTTGCGGGTGCAATTATAACCAACTCCTCTTCTGCCACTTTTGGTAGTTGTCTTGGTACAAAACAGACTACGAACGGTCAGTGTCAGATATAGGCAGGTTCAGAAAACTCACAGGACTACCATCATTACAGTATGTCATAAATACTTTTCATGCAACTCAGTATGAAACGAGAGCACTTATTTTACATTAAAAGCATTCAATAAATTAAGCAAATGAGTATATTCTCAATGAAATGCACAGGTTCACAGGCTACCATATGTCTCTTTTAGAATGGCATGTGTCCACTTCTCCCTTTAGTTTTTAAAGCTCCTGTAGCATCCTGGTCTTGCTCATAGATAAAAACAGTTTTCTATTCTAATGAGAAGTTGTAAGGATTGCAACATTCAGAATTTGAAAAACAAAGCTAGCTGTGACAATGTTGAGCCAACTAAACACAGAACCACATCCTTCCAAACCATAAAAATAATGAAATATTCCACCTATGTCAACTCATTTTTCATCACCCCTAATAGCCTGAAATTATTATAATAAACAAAAAGAAGCAAATCCCAAAATACTTCCTGCAGGACTACATAAAGTTAAGCTGTTTAAATCCTCTGACAATAAACCTAAAAAAGACACTACTCTCATTGTATTAGAAGCTAACAGTACTAGAAAATGCTGTATAATGAGTTTATGCTGAAAGCATTACAGTCTGACAGGTCACGATACGCATCGCCATTCATGCAGTAACGTACACCAGTGATGTATTTCTTTACATATCCTTTACTTAATATTAGGGGTAGAGTTATAACAGGCCTAGTTGTCTTGAGACGGGATAAACCTGGCTAGCATACACCTGTAGCAATTCAGCAAATAATTCTGTACTCTATGCAGTATTAATCAAACTAGCTTTTAAGGGAAGAGAGGTAAGTTACATTGCTACCTGAACTTCTAAAACTAGGCCTCTGCCTATATAAAAGGCTTCTCCACACCTGATTAAACATCTGCAACACGCATCATAAACCATGCAACCTTCAACTTCCCGGAATCAGAGCGCGAGCAGCAACGCGCTTCTTGCCCTTGCCCACCCCAAAAAACCCCACAGACCCGCAGTGTTTTTGATACAGCACACCCATAACGTCACACACGTTAGCGCTTGCCATGAAACAAAACATTATTGTGCCATGGTGAACTCACTCGCTCTGAAGAAAAACAAAGCCCATGCCAACCCTACGATAGCCTCGTTTCTCAAACGGTGGGTGTACAAGATGACTTCGTCACTAGTGCCCAGCGTTGAAGCAATAAATCAAACATGTATGCATTCCTAGAAACTGAAGAATTAAGACCTTCTCTATTGTGAGCTTCTGGCAATTCATTTAGATAAGTATAAGACATCCAGCTATAATACACCAAAGCCTATGGTGCCAAAAAAGATACTCTTTTTTTGTGCTAAATTTCAAATTGCCCACAGAGGACCAGTCTACTGTGCATGCAGTTATCACATGAAGCACCTGCATTAGAATAATTTAAAAAGTCACATTAAACTTATACTGATCTTTTTGCAGAAGAGAGCACCTGAGCCAGAGCACATCTTAGGGTAGAATTACTCAAGGCAATGAAGCCTCTCAATTTTAAGAAAACTCAAGAGAAGAGCACTACTGCATATTTCTGAAGGAGAAATTAAGATTTTTAGATTTCCAAATAAAACTGGAGGAGTGTTTCACTGAGTATTTCAGCTCTCAGAAAACCCCTGCTTTAACTGACTCAGTAGCAGTCCTCCTCCTATTCTTCTGTGTCAATAGTGCCACACTTGAAACTCAAACCAAAGAAACAATCTCATCACTTTTGGCACGGAGATTAGACTTTCTTTCCTCAAGTTACAGCACTTAATTTTATGTGCAGAATGACAAAATACATTTGGATAAAACAGAACTTGAACTGAAAACTTCAAATCTAGACCATCAATGCTTAGCGTAGGTCATTAAAATCAGTTAAAACATGAAAAGTACATTCTTTCCCCCAGAAATTTGAGTCACTGGACTAGTTCATATCATTAACAAATTTTCAGAAACCTCTATGGTTTGTTGAAACCATTTTTTTTGACAGAAATATCCACTTTAACCAGTGCAAGGAGAACATTCACCTCAACAGATGTCTGGGTACCAAGGAGACAGGAAAGTTTGTTTCTTCTCTGCTTAAGAATAAAACTTGAGCGTGAGGTCAGAAGCTTCTAATAGTTGCCAAATGAAGAAGAAAACACGGTTTAGTCCAGCTAAAGTACTTACCAGTAATTCTCAAGAATTATGCCAACACATCAGTTAAGAGACACAATCAGAAACCACTGGTCCAAAGTAAGCGTGGCGGACACTGGTCCACAAAAACCATGGGGTAGTTCACCCTTCCTCCCACTTCAGAGACTATTTTACACTGACAGGAGGACAGCTCTGGAAGTTTCCTATTACAACTGTGACACTCACTTTCTGGATCTCCAAAATCTACCATGACAAGGATAGCTCTCAGTTACACGTCATAAACAGACTGCAACAGAAGGAAACCCAGAGGTTTCTCAAAGCTGTTGGAAGTGGCAGTTGTGAGAATCAGCTGGAGTGAGAATCTGCATTCCTGCTCAGACCTCCTCTCTCTCTGCTTCCTTTATGTTGTATCTGCCTGTTTCTCACTTCTCCTTTTTGCTTAAAATAAAGGCAAGCAGAAGCTTAAACAGGCGAACCAAAGTGTTCTCAAGTACTGCTGGCAGCTTTCACAAAAAGCAAGTAGTAAGCTTTGGTCTTAACCCGTTGCTAGTAAAAGTTTGTCCAATGCAGAAAAGACTAAACAATGTAGCATAAAAAAAGAGATGCATGATTATACACACATTTACATATCTAGTGTAGAATCCTGTAAACTGCTTCTAAACAGCCTATACAATTTCAGCAATTAAATAGTATCATTATGTAGTTATTTTAAAGTCAAACAGCCTCTTAGACACATCAATACAATTAATGAAAAGTTGCTTAAGCAGAAACAAGTATTTCCTCATCCAGGTTTCTTTTCTTAAAGAAAAAGATTGTAGCAGCTCCATAAGAGATCTTAGTCTTAACACAGTTGCCTCCAATTTTATGGAAAATAACATGCTTCCAAGTGTCATGTGCTCAGATCTGTAACATATTCTTCATCCTATGGCTATTGCTCTTGCTCTTTCCATTGGACAGTACCCAAACAAATATTTCATGCAACTTTTTCAGCTTCTGCAGTGAATGTCCTTGCCAAAATGGAAGGAAAATTAATTGCAACATGGCCGGGAAAGCATCATGGACAATTTGCAGGAATGATTGCTTCAGTTTGGTTTGGGGTTTTTTGTTTGTTTGGTTGGTTGGGTTTTTTTTCGGCAAAAAGATGACCATTTACAGACTGATGGGCACTTAAATCTGCTCCACAGCAAAGTCTAAGTAATAATCACAGTAGAGATACAGCCTTTCCCTAGAAACATCTCTCTTTCTCTCTCCATTGCAGGGTTCTGTTTCCAGCTCCTTTTATTGAAAACACACAGGCAGGTCAGCATATAATCACAACACTGACAGTTAAAACAAACATAGCCACTGTAATATAATTTGTCTCCTGTCATCTCTCTTATTTAAGTTCTTTTCAAAGTAGAGCATTCGTCTGTTAGACCCACCTGAGAGATTATTAAGTAACTAGAAAAATTCCAAATTCTGCATATCTGAATCATAGAAGCTTCTAGAAGTTGGTGGCTGAGCTTTGCTCTTGTGGGAAAAGAATAACTGATCTAAAAAGTTAAAATGCATTTCTTGTGAAAAAAAAAAAAAGTGATGTGATGAAGAAAACTCAAAAGTAATTTTAAACTCCTCAGTATACCAGGGGCATCGTGCTTTTCACTGCTTTCATGGCAACAAGTGAAACATCAGATTCTTCCTACTTTTCCATTCAATTAACGGCAAATTCTACACGACTAGCTTTATCTACAAATCACCTCCTTAAAGGAACCTAAACCCGTGTTATTATAGAAGGGATTTAAAAATGACACAGTAAGTGTCTGAGTTTTTATACAAATCTCCTTCGCTATGCCATTCCTGATTAAAGAGCTTTATGGAGAAAAACCAGGCACCTTCCTTTTTTCTCTCCCTCTGGTGCCTCCTCCAGCTTCTTCTACCTACAAAGCTGTGAATGTACATTCACCCTAACTGCAGAATTAGTTAGGCAAATTAACTATACACAGTTGGCTAATTTTATGCTTTGAGCCTATGCTTGCCTAGTTTTTAAAACCAAGTTCAACCTGCTTCTGTTATTTTTAAATTATGGAAGTCCTAATGAACAACTGTTGTTTTAATATTAATCAATTCTGCTTAAACAAGATTAGTGCAAGTCACTCAAACCCTTTTTTAAGTTAAAGATTTCTCTACCCACAAGAACATAGTATTTTTCCTTATTATGAAGTGTACTATTTCCTGAAATTGCACAAGCAGCCTGACATAGCAAAAATTTTTAAGCATTTGAAGTGTAATTCTGTCCTATGTTCACTGGGGTGTGCATAAATGGATTCCTTTAGGTCTGGAGTTGACAATCATCACCTACTTAGAACAACAGAATGACAAAGCGACTGAGATCAGAAGGGGCATCTGGAATCTTTTAGTCCAAACTCCCTGCTCAAAGCAGGGTCGGCCACAGCAGGCTGTGCATCGGGCTTTGAATATCCCTAAGGCTGGGGACTTCACACTCTCTCTGGGCAACCTGCTCCACTGTTTGATCATCCTCACAGTGAAAGAGACTTACAAATGTAGGAACCAAGAAAAGCCATCAGATAAACAGGAACAAAAAGAGACTGAAATGCAGCACCAGTTTGGATACAGAATACACACTGATGGAAGCCATGGAAACAGAAAAACTTGAATAAGATTCATTGTTCTTTAACCTACTGTTCAAGGATTGCACTGCAGTTTACTGTTCCTGTCACTTCGAAAGCTGGAGAGCTCCTGTTTTAGAAAAACCACCTGCTGCTCAAAAGCCATAAATACAAAAGGGTTAATCCAAGTCAAACATGGCTCAGTTTAGCACTTACTGATCATGCCTAGTGTCGGGAATACTTCGGTCCATTCGCAGTTTGTCACTTTCTACCTGATTGAACTTGTTGCGGGCATATGGATCCTGACCAGATCGCACCATGGTAGCACCAACATAGGCATCTTGATCAAAGTCTTGCCACCGAACTTTTCCTACAATAGAAAAACAGGAAAATATCCAATTTAATCTTTGTAATTTAAAGAATAGCATTCAGCAATCCAAACACCACTGATGAAATAGCCTGTTTTTTAATTTTGTAACAAAGTAATCAAACTGCAACAGTATTGTTAAGTGTAACATCAACAGCCACTTTTGCCTATTAAATTCCTCTAGAACATCCTGCAAATTAACATGAAATTGAACAATTTTACAGATCTCAGTTTATACAAGTAATCAACAGACCATGCTTCATCTTGCCCATTTTGTTTGTTGGGTTTTTTTAACCTCAACTACCACAACCTCCATTTAAAAAAAAACCCTCCACATATCGCCAGGCATTAATATGGCAGATGAGCTGGCTATAAAGTTATCCAAGAAACATTTATTGTTTAAGATCCAGTCCAGACTTCAAAGACATTATAATTTAATTTACTGTCTCTTTGCATAAATAAAAGCACAGTCAGTTATAATCAAACCATTTGAGGAACAAGCCTTTCAGAAGTACAAGACAACATTATTCTCAAAACCCAGCATTTCACGTAGGCAGAGCACTAAATCGCTCTCCAATACAACCTAATGGCAACCCCCTTTACAATCAGAACTGATTAACTCCTCTTTAACAAGGACTGTGTTATGATGTGAGTGGTTGTGGCACTAACACGGAAAGTTAGACTGGCATCCAGCCACCAAGAACAAAATTTCAGGACTTTCTCCATCTTCAGGTGTAAAACAACAGTATGATATTTACCAAACGTCTTAAAACTATCAATTCTTACCTCTGGTTGAATGTTTACTTTTTGGCCTATTGACAGTCAAACCTGTGTTACCTACAGCAAATTTATACCTCCTTGAACTCAAAATCAGAGCTCAAGTTCTAGTGCAATACAAACATTCTTGTTTTAACATGGATGTGTATGAGAATCTCCTGCAAAGCAAAAGCTGTCTTTTGGGGTCACTATTTATTACAGATTAGAGGAGCTAATATTCATTGTTTTCATCATTAACATACAAAGTTTTTGAGGTACTTTCAATTAAGGTCAGTAAGTAGCAGGCTGCAGAGATGTCACTCCATTCAAGTTCAACTTTCAGACAAATAATATAGCTCAGGCATATCCTAAACTGAGCTGATATGCATAGAGGGGAATACTACTCTGACAGCTATTGATGAGAGTCGGAGGTTGCTCAGATGTTTCAAGGTTTGCACGGCATGGAAGCTACGGTAGGGCTCATTTACAGCTTTCTATCCATAAGCCATGCCCCACCTATGGTGCGTTAACTCCTGCTAGAGGATTCTGATATTGAAAGAACACTTTCCATCATTAAACAAAATAATTGTCTGTTGTTTAACCAGACAAATACTACCAACTTTATTAAAAATTCTCTATAATCTCAGGATCATCTGAGGAGCTCATCTACAAAAGCAACTTGGACCCAAAGTACGATCTGGTTATCAGATGGTAGTGGAGGTTGTAAGACAAAAATATCAAGGTTGGGGGGGAGGTAGTTTTGGGTTGGTTGGTTTGTTTTTAAGAAACTTCCAACATCCAAGTAAAGTCACAGAGTAAGAGAAAAGCGTCCATACTTTTGGATTACTGGTTTAAAAGCTAGCCAGTTAATACTAAGCAACTATCTTTACATCTGAATTACCATCCTGAAGAAGTTAAAACATGCACACAGACACAGAAGCCAGAACTAGAGAGTTAAACAAAAACAAACTGCACAACATTTAATAAGACACTTGGTGAAGCAGCCCAGAGGGAAACTATAGGAAAATAACTGGAGGAAGAAATACAGATTTTCAAATTCCAGTTACTGAAAGAACTCTAAAAAGGACACTTTCCAGCTGCTGTTGGTAGCCCACAGACTGCCAAGAGTTTTCCTTAGCCTTTCAAGTTCATTCTTCAAAATATTTCCAGGAACCTTCTTTGAAAACAAGTTTACACCTCAGCCAGCTACCACACTGCAAATAACCCAATACAGAGTTATTTACAAAAATTACACCAAACCTCACTTGCAACAAAACTATACAAAATGCAAGAATGGCTTGATTCAGGAAACTGGAAGAAGAAACAGAGATCCCAAGATCATCTCCCCATATAACTCTCTACCTTAGCATTTCCCAAAGCTTTTGCAACCTCCTTGGTAACTAAACTACATTATCACCCTTGCTTCTAATTTATAATATAGCTTCAATCTGAAACATACGTTGAATATTTTCTGAAATACAGAACATGTCATGTCACTGCTTTTCTGGTCTAAAAATAAAGATTTTGGTGCATTTTACAAAATCTAATCTACACTTAAAATGCACTTAGATAGGACTTTCAACTTTCAAACACTCCAACTTCCAATGGATTTTAATGCTATGCCTGCTTCAGGACTGCCACCCCCATCCACTCCTCCAAGTTGCCTTCCATCCAGTGGAAAGAGTAGCTAAAACACAGGAGGTCATGAGGGCATCACATCAGTGGTAAGGGTGATGCAGTCGCAAGCATTTTTCTTAAAACAGGTTGTGTTCTTCATGAACTTACAACATGCAGTGTGGGCTGCCCACACGGTTACAAGTGCTAACGGCTCAAGTTAACTGCTGGAAAATGAAAGGCTGATCCAAAGCTAAGCATACTGTGCAGCCTTCCTTTTGCTGAAAGGCTTGCCTGACAATTTATTAACTAAATTTTGAAGTTAGAAGTGATTTAACAAACCTTTTCCAATAATAGGTACTGTTTCTGCTGTATGCTTCCCTCGGGTACACAAATAGGAGCATGTTTGATTTAATTTCTTCTGGGGACTTAGCTGGCTCTGTAGTTTCCTGAGTTTCAATGACTTTGCCAGGTGGAATGAGTATCAGAAAACACAGCTACATTATTTCAAACTTAAATTAAGCAAGTTTGTAACTTCAAATTCAAGAAAATGTGAGTTTGCCTGTACTGAGATCTCACATGGCAATAAATTAATCTTTTAAACTCAACAGTAAATGAACTGCAGAGTTTGCTACCAAATAGACACATCCTGCCTCCCGGCTCCTCCCCCCCCGCCCCTCAAAAAAAAAAACCAAAAAAAATCACTGAACCAGCTAAGAACCTGGAACCAGGGTATGCTGCAGTGCTAAACTTAGTTTTGACAAGAACTGCTTATTTTACAGACTGTTCTGAGCCTGAGAAGCTGAGTAGAAAGAAAAAGGTGAAATCATAGAATTGTTTAGGTTGGAAAAGTCCTTTAAGATCATCGAGTCCAACCATCAACCATGCCCACTAAACCATGTCCTGAAGTGCCTTGTCTACGCGCTTTTTGAACACCTCCAGGGATGGCAACACCACCACTTCCCTGGGCAGCCTGTTCTAATGTGTGACAACCCTTTCAGTAAAGAATTTTTTCCTAATATCCAATCTAAACCTCCCCTGGCACAACTTGAGACCATTTTCTCTTGTCCAATGAAGCTGTTTCTTTTTGTCTCGGGTATTTCCCAACTCTGAAGTTTTGGGAGAAGGCAATCAACAAAAATAGTGCAATTCACTGCTATTATTTTTGATAACAAGCCAGCTGATTTTAAATAGGAAGCACATTTTGATTTTTTTTGCCCTGTAATAAGTAGCTGTATTTTAAAAAAATAGTGCTAGTTTGGTACATTTTATTCCATTCCAGCTTCCACCCAAGTAGAGCTTGATATAAATTATTTAAAATGTATCATTTGCCATTTTCCAAGACTTTAAAACCAGCAAATGCAACACTAGTCCAGAAAGCATAGAGTAAATTTGAGAAGAAAGGAAATCACTTCATAGAGCTAAATTTACTGAAAAGCAGTGACAGCCCACAGAATATAAGAACAAGTGAATTTGGCGTCAGGAGCCAGGAAGGAGGCAAAGCCTGGCTCTGGCTGCAACAGAAGGCCCTGTCAACCATGCGCAATATGAATCAGATCTATTAGGGAAAAGTCAGATAACAGTAAGAGCAGCTCAAAGTGAGATAGAAAAGGAAAGAAAGCACAGCAGATAAATCTGCACACAACCAAGTGGCAGGCAACAAAGAGTAGGAATAGATGGACACAAAATCTCCTAAATAGCTTGCACTCCCTCTTACTGACTCAATACAGCTTAAAACCAGTAGGATACTTGATATAAATACGATTATTTTGACTTACAGTCATTAAGAGATTCCAGATCTTCATTAACTAACAAAAAGAGCTGTTTGAGTAACTGCTGAAACTCCTGTCATGACAGTGAACCAGTTACACAGTTTTGCTTTAGTCATCCATGCAGACAGTTCAGGGTCAGTCTTCCTAACTACAAAAGCTAACATCACTATTTTCACAAAACAAGAAATAGACTTTTGCAGCATATAAAAAAGTCACCAAATGACAAAGGATAGAGAGATACACTCTGATGTACAGAAGGTAAAAAACCCAACAGTTTAATCTTTATATAGAGCCATTTTAAAGACAAAGATAATAAACAATTCCATAATTCCAAGAAGTTCTGAAAGATACTATGCTACATAATGCTGAAACCTAAACTACAGGTCTCCTAGCCTCAGTAGAAAAGCAAGAAAGTTTTGAACCAAACCTCTCCTAAAATTCAATCACTTTGCATTAAAACAGTGCAAAGAATCTGGAGAAATATGAATTCCAAGCTTTATTGCCATAAGGATTCAAAAGTTTGCCTACACGAATTGAAGATAATCAAAATAGTGATTTAAGAGCGCATAATTCTGTGTAGCCTTTGATGTTTGATTCGAGACTCTCGTACTACTGCAGTAACGATTCTCCTGCCTGTTAAGTCAAGCCATAAGAGATTACTAATCAACAGATGAAATGAAAAAGCCTGACCTGCTCTACTTTACACTTGATTTTACTTCTAGCTTCAACCCTCCAGCTTCTGATATCTCTCCCTTTCAACCTGTGACACTTCCCACTTCTTTTAATACTCAAATGGTTACTTAGGACCACTGGGAAAGGAAGGTCTTAGAGGACATGTACAGGGTTTGGCCCAGAATACATAAACATTCAAAAGGGGAAATAAGAATAGTAGCTGGAAGGTACAAAATTGGCTGACCTATAATTCCAGTAACAATATTTGCAGAGAGTTCTATTAAGAGGAAAAAAAATACTTGAAAAGATCTGCCAGAAACCAAGTTAAATAAGCCAGGCTCTTCAACTTTTTAGGATTTATTTCCCAATTCACACACAAAGTAAAGGTTTTGCCAAAAAAGCATACATACATAGCCAGAGTCTTGTTTCTCCTCTCCAGAAAGCTGCTAAGACAAGGCAGGCCAAAGGCTACAGGAAAAAAGCCATGAATGTCAAACAGCTTAGACTGTACCAGGAGTCTAAGACTGTAAAACAAAAATCATAACTCACATGTTATTGGGGATGGAAGCTTCCAGCTGCTTAAAGGAAAGTTTACCTTGGTTAGTTCTTTCTTCAAGACCTCATAGTATTTCAAATGTTTGGCTAAGCCAAATTCGTAAGCCAAATATTCAGATTAATAGAAGAAGAGTAAAACGTGTTGTGAAGCTATCTGATCAGAAGTTGTCCTCCTTGTACAGTAAAATTTTTCAATGCAGTGTAAAATATTCAAATCCATTTTACTATTTCTGTATTCCTTAGTACAATAATTCCAGCTACATATTAAATCTCACGGATGTGAAACAGTTAAGCAGCAAAAGAAGTTTATGGAAGCAGTCACATGAAATGAAGATTCCTTAACACTTAATTTTCCTAGCTCATCCTCAAGGCATAAGAGCATTTCACTCAAATAAAACAAAAATCACGTTGCTCTGTTATTTGCCAGCATGTGACGAATACTGAGCAAGTATGAGAAAAATAAAGGTACACCATCAACACACTCAGGAAAAACTGCCACATCAAAAGCTAGACAAAACTAAAAAAGTATGAACCTTGGCTGAATCTTTAGTTGGAAGCACAGTCCCAAGGCAACTTGCCTGTTGCCTGCCAGCATTATCCATTGAGAGAAACAGACTACTTTTATATGAGAGGCTTTTACGGCAGCTCAAACCTATTGCAGGACAATACAAACATACTAGCAAAGAGTGACGTTCTCTATGGCTTTAAACCCAAAGGAGCAGTGAAGCAGGTAAGATTTAAGAAAGCTGAAGCTTTAAGAATAGAGAAGTACATATTGCTAACATAATCCTAGCACTTCCAAACTACAAAGAATGATTAGAATCAGAACAACTGCTGTGTTTTACAGCTTCCAAGGATAAATGTTTTATGGCTACGGATCTTTCATAACAAATGTTACTGCAATACCTGGAGGTAGCGTCTCCACACTTTGTGCTTTGTCCTCCCCATCATTGCCACGCACGTCTTTCCTTTTGGGGTTGATATCATTTGGGTCCTCCTGAAAAAAGTACATAATCTTTAAAATAATCTCCTTAATTGATTTTATTTTGTTTTCAAAGCAAACAGCAATAACTAAGTTTTGTGGATTTTAAACTCATGAAGTGGTCCAAGAGAGCTAACTTTGGATTTTAAGAGAAAGGATGATTATTTCCTCTATTACTTGAAAAACATAAAAAAAACAGAACAAAAATTTAAGACAGACTTTTGCATTTAATTTATGCAGCGATTCTTATTTGGAAAAAAAAGAAATGTTTAAGAAGGAAATTTATTAGGAAAGATGGAATAATTTTAGTTATTTATTTATTTGTTTGTTTGTTTATTTTTAAATTGGTAATACTCAAATGAGCAATGCAGGCAAAAAGATTAAACAAAATCTGAAGAAAGCCCTACTCTAGCAAAGAACAGCCCAAATAGGAAAGTTATCTGAAAAAGACAAGTCAGGTTATCTAGCAGTTATATCCACAGTGGCAGCCTTACTATTGGAAAAAAACTTCCAAAATATCTTCAAGTCGCTATTTTCATGTGCTCATTTCAATGGAGCTTTTTCTGGGCTTCACAGGCAACTCTGCTGGATTTGTGATTCCAGTAATATTGATAATACCCACGCAGAGAGGGGACAAAAAAGTTTCATCTCCCCCCTCCTCCAATTTCCAACGTTTATTCTGAATTTGTAAATCTCATTTTCCTTTCAACAGAACCCCCCCACACACACTCTTGTATGCTCATTACCACAAAAATACAAGATGTCAAGCTGGAATGATCCCATTATGCATTTGGAAGAAGCAGAGAAGAGGGTAACTTTTTTTTTTTTTTTTAAAAAAGATAATTAGTAACTGTATGCCGATTTGCACACTACGCTTAGCCAACTGATTTAAGTGCCATCAGCTTCTGTTGTTCTTGCACACTTGCCAAAGGAAATTCTGTTTCCTTTTCTACATCTGCACTGAAGAAGTCCCAGTTACAATACCGGTTCTATTTGCACAACCCTGCTAAAGACAATGCCTTTACTACACCATGTAAGAAGATACAATACTATGCCTATACTAATCAATAAGTGCACCTAAATCTTTACTAGGCTCTGCAGCCAAGCAGTGCAGAACAGTTTGTATCTCTTCTAGGAACCTGTCAGAGTCTCCAGAACAGGGTGATGGTGTACAAACCGCATACTGTAAACTGTCTCTGCCATCCCAGCTCCTTAGTCACGTCTGGGAATTCTTTGGGTAGAATAGTAAGCAGGTGAAATGGGCCAAACTTATGCTGGGGAACATTTCAACCAGAAATTATATCATTTCAGCATGTCCCCAAGCATGTCTGAATTTTCCAATGTAAATTCAGCTTAAGTGTCTACATTAAGTAGGCACTAATATTTGGAAATATGTTGAAAAAAGGCATCCAATTTCTAAAATACTGAAATGCAGAACTGAATACTGATGCTATTTTGTTAATAATTTTCAGAAAAAAACAGCTATCTAAACACTAAATCAGTTAAACATGAAATGCTATAAATGCATATTTTTCATAGCATCATGCATCAAGGATACCAGAGAGAAGGAATTTGTCCAGGTTCTTAAACTACATTTCACCATGTTGGTACATGCTTTGGGCCACTGGGCCTCGTGGAGGTCAAGAGCTTTGCTTAAAGAAAGATTTAAGACAACAACAACAAAAAAACCCAAAACCCCCCAAACACTCCCCAAAACACACAACGCATTTCAAGAACATGATCATAGCTCCTGCTGGTGAAGGAAATTGTCTGTCCCTGTGCACTGAGTCCCACCAGCACACTGAAACAGAAGCTTTCTATGGTTCTAGAAAGTTGTATTTCACTAGTTATTTGGCTTTGTGCACCATTTTATAGATAGCAATACTAAGGAAACAATAAATGCAAGTATCAACTGTAGCTGGAAGCAAAATCTTCCGAATAAGAATGTCAAGTTTTGCAAAATTCCACAAAGCTCTTCACTATACAAAATTGCTGTAACAAGTCTAAAAAAAAAATACCTACGTAAGTTGAAAAATAAATGCAACACATCTATTAAGCAATCAAAAAAATTTGGAAGGCTGTCTCCTGTAATTAAACAAAAACTATTGAGTTTAAGTCTCTAAGTCTTTAGGGGGAAAATCTGCCTTCCCATTAATCCTTCTAGCTGAAGAGCTTGTGCCATTAAGCATAATTATTTATCAAGTTCTTTCACTTTGAACTTTGCTGTTGTTGTGTTTTGGGTTTTTTTAATAAACAAACTACCAAAGGCAAAGTTAGATTCAGAGATCTTATAGCTAAATGCCATTTTGAATGCTTATAAATTTGAGGCTTCTAAGAAACTGCTTGGGTACAGCCTTCAGACATTCTAGGGTGAGCCAAGCTGCCAGGATGAAAGTTCCCACCACAGATTGCTGGATGTTCAACTTGCCTCCTAAGCGTCCTTATAAAACAATATAGTGATGGGACAGTATGGGATATTAACCTCGAACCTTTGTGCCCTAGATTAGGGCTTTGTGGTATTTTTCTTCTCCAAAAGAAGTCTATTTTAATTATTTTTAAAAAAAGACTACTCTGCTAAAACTGATGCTCTGTTGTAAGCACCAACTTTCACCCAATGAAGCATTTGGAAAGTACATGTAGGAAACCCATGCCTTTTAGGGGCAAACAATATGTTATATCCTTTAGAGAGAACTCGAGTGCACAAAAGGAGAAGAAAGCAGATGTTAAAACCATAGACATAAATACAACCAGTTTCTTTACATCTCTGACTGTAAATTGCTTCAGCACATTAATCTGGTGCAATACACAAATGAATCGTATGGTCAAAATGACATCCCTATGTTGTCATCATCACAGGACAGAGTTGCTTTTTCAGCTTGCTTGGAGTGAAACAAAATCCCAACTTCTAATGTGATCTTAAAAGGCTGCTTGCATTTGGTGAGTAATCTTCTTGGTAGAAGATAATGCTTGCACCGACAAAAGTCATTCATACAAAAAGCTAAGCTTAAGGCAAGATTGAAAGCAACTGAAACCGTTTAAGAGGAGGCACAGCTCTTTAATCATGAGAGCACAAGAGGGAGATTGAATGAATAAAATTAAAAAGAAAAGGCTAATGCCTCTTTCTATATATTAATACTATTAGTACCTAATACTTTAAAATACTATTTTCCTGACATACTAAAAAAGCTGAAAATATCAGGCTACAACCTAAATATGTAAATGATGTAAATACACATGGACAAGTATTTTGAGCTTACTAAAAGAAATAAAAAGGTAGCTGGCCAACTAGCAGAGACACTAACCAAACATTAGATGCATGTGGAATGCCACTAGAGGAATGCGTTTGGGGTCGTTGTTCATGCAGTTGTTTTCTCAGGCCAGGACACTTATAGCAACACCAAAATAAGTACACACCACCTATAATGCACGTGTTGCAGGGATTTGGCATACATTAATTTTACACATCATATCACTGCTTCCCATTAATTCCTGATTCAGTACCAGATGACATGTGAAGAAAGAAAATTGCAACCTTTCGACTCCATTCAGTGGGAAATCTTAAAACAGTATTGTAGTAATATATTAGGTGTACCAAATAAACCTGAATTAACTGTAATTTTTAAATCCAATTCTCTAAATACCTTTGCTACTCCAAAACCTCAGAGGTTAGGTGATGTACATTTACTTGCCAACTTGTTAAAACATTCCTTGCAAACCATAACCACAATTCATTATGGTTAAATTTATTCAGTTGGGGGGGGGGTAAGGGTTTGGTTTTGGGTTTTTTTTTATGCTGATTAATCACTGAAGTGCAGCAACTTTTTCTTTCAGGATACAGTAAACCTTCTGTGCCTCAGAAAGCCTACATCAGTTTACAAACCTTGCAATTACCCCTTTTCTTTTCCTTCTCAAATCACCCACTCCATTAAGACTACCCTATAGATTAAATTTGAGACATGACAAAGATGCAAGATGAAACTCCAGTGACAAAGATGCAATAGGAAACTCCAGTTTCAGGAGCTAGACTCAAAAAAATTGTTTCTTGAAATGATTAGTGACACATTTGCAGCTGCTCTGACTGGTGCAGGGAAAGGGAGGATGAGGTAGTACAAATGCAAAGCAAGAGTCAAACACATTTTTACAGCATTTCTACACATCTACAACAAGACACGATCATATTCAACAAGAAATTTAAGACTAGTGCCATTTGAGTTTAGAAAGCTGTAATTATATACAGATGTACATTAGTGGATAATTTCATTACCATTACTTAGATCTTCCAGACCACTTACCATTCTGGTTTTGGTATATTTGTTTGCATTGAATACTGTATTCCTTACAAGCACTGCAAAGCAATTAGCATTTTGTCAATTGTTATTTCACTTGGCACAACAACAAAAAAAAAAAAAAAAAAAAAAAAAAATATTAAACTGATCCAAGTCCCTAGGTATTGCTCCTATAAAAAACCCCCCACTTTAAACCACTACTGTTTTTCCTATTTCTGTCTTCCAATACTGTGGGGGTTTTTTTCTTTTAATTAAAGTTTCAAGCATCACGGATTTGACATTTAGCTGCTATGTATTAGATCTCATTATAGCAGAGATTTCTATCCTACACTGGCTTCCTATCAACAAGAGAACAACTTACCAACATGTAACACTACCAAATATATTAAGATACTACACGCCTTACAAGTGGCAACTCAACACAGACTTCAGCAAAGCTTTTGTGGTTGAAAACATCTTAAATGGGAGTTGAATGCGCCTCCAAAACAAGCCATTCCTCTCCCAGGCAACCCAGATGCTGAACAACATGCAACATTCGGGCAAAGGAGATGGTTGGGAGCTATGACTGCACCACGTGCTACCTGGACAGCTCTTCACTGTCTCTTCCATGGAAATGGCAGCAAGACAGATGAAAACATCTCACAGGCTAACGCACAGAGCTATGCAAGCGCTAAAGCCATCCAGCTATCCTAGACACGGTCAAACCAACTGCTTTGCTCATCACCATGTTCCAACACTACTTTTCAAAGAAGTTCACGCAGAATACAAAGTGGGGAATTACACAGAACAAACCATCTTCGTAGCACACACTCAGATAGAATAATTGAGAAACATGGCTTCGTGGGACAAAATGCACGCTAAGGCTTAATATCTGTTTTGGTACTTGCTTTTAAGGTGTTGGCCAAGGGCCAACTGCAGACAGATTTTCTTCACTGATGATTTTCTAAGAGGAAACTGCATACTGGCAACATCTTCAAAGAGCATCATTTGATCCAGCTGGCCTAATACAAGGCTTCGCTGCATCATGCGGTACACATCAGTCAAATCACCATATGATTTTGGAAGGGGTGCTCTCACTGCAGATGACACTCCTCTCAGCACTTCATATACTTCTGTTCTGATCATGTACTTGGGGCCAGATACACAGAAGCACTTTGATGTTATGCAGAGCAGCACTTGGCATTGCAACAGTTTAATGCCTGCTACAATTCAGATCCCTAAACCAAGCATGAAGGCTCCTTACAGAGCTTAGTTAGCTAAGAAAAGGACTGAAAGCTGAGCAGAGTCCGACAGCTGCCTAAGCCACAGATGCAGCCAAAGCCCAATTTTCTTTGCTACTGTTGGCACTTAATATCCGCTTCTCTTCCCCCCCCCCAGTTCCGTTCACAATTTTTTAATTAGACATCACATTAGATGCTTATGGAATAGCTAAGCAGGCTCTGAAGTGCCAGCTCCTCCTAACCCAGGAGAACCTTCAGCAGAGGACAGAGTCCAGCATGTTGGCTTGCTTTCTGACCCAACGCTTGCTTGCTGCCTTCCAAGAGGTCTTCAGAAACACGACTCCAAGTCTCTCTTGCTGTAGTAAATGAATCCAGCTTTCCATGTGCCAGGCAAGCACTCTAGCAATTTAATGTAATTAAAATTACGGGGCACCCATGTCTTCCCTTGTCAGCAAAAATGTTTTGTACGAAACTGAGATAAAGCGTGCTCTGAAATGCCTAGAACACTGCTTCTTAGAGGCAACACGAGCAGGAAATATTCCATAAACAAATGCTGACTTCCTTAGATGGCCAACTTGCTTAGCATTAGTAAAACAGACATTTCCAAGTACACAAAGAAGCGAAGCAGAAATGAACAGAAAAAACAGTGAACATATATACAAATACTTTGCGATATTTGATTACCACTGTTAGACGTAATGTCTGAAATTATTACAGCAAAGATGATTGAATTTTCATTCTTCTTCCTTTACTCAGTTTAAGTGAATTGCTTCCAAAGGTACATTCCTTTCATATGTTTGAATATTCAAAACAAAAATAGAAGATTCCAGCAAGGGGGGAACAAACACACGCACACGCTCCTCATGCATACAAGAAGGCAATTTAAAATTCTCAAAAAAGGGAGAAAAAGTATGGAGATTATACCTAGATGGCTCCATATATAGGCAATATGTTTAGATATACTCTCAGTGAATACACTCAAAACATTTTGAAAATGCCAATTACTATAAGCTGTAGTCTCCAGACAAAATTAAATGCCTTAGTGCCCTACCTTCTCTGTAAATTTTACATTTACTTAGGGCAAAGTACATATTTTAGAGCTTACAGGCACTATTTGAGGTACCAAAACAACTATAAAACCTGACATTTTATAAACCCAGAATGGATTAGACAAAAATAATGCTTTATCTGAAGTTTCTGATATACATGCATACATATTCTCTGAGGAAGGTCTGATCCAGCTTTGCAGCAGAAGACTTATTTGTACAGCAAATGGGATCAACTGCAAGTTCTGGTTCCACTTCATTTAAGAATTCTGGGCACAATAAACTTATTGAACTGACAAAACCCAACGAGCAATAGAAACCCTCAGGTAAGGCAGGGAGGGCTGTTCAGGCAGTAAGCTTTTAAAGCACAGGTAAACTGTTAAATACGAAGACTTGCATTTCAGTATATTTTGGGGAACTAATTAAAATTTGAAGATAACCTAAAAGTAACAGCATGACTTATCCCCCAAATCCCCACACTGCTTTAATATACACTGGGTTAATTGATTAGCCCACAAATGCTATGCAGTTTTAGACTGTATTTCAGTATTTTACAAGAAACTATAAATTCTTCTGTAAGCATCTGACATCATATAACATGATCCTAAAGGTATAAAAAAAACCCCACAACACTCTTACAGCTCCATGAGCATTCAGGCATCCAGCTCCAGGTGACCTCTAATTAACCATGTTCCCTTTTGCCTAGAGACTTCATCCACTCCAGTAATAAGTGTCTAAACTAAGTGGTCAACCTTATCACCTACCAAGAAAGAAGAAAACTAAACTTTATTTGCCTTACAAAATTGGCAAGATAGTATACCACCAGAAAGAGGAAACAAAAAAAACCCGCAAAACCCACAAACCCAAAAAAACTACAACACACCCTTCATTTTCTTCAGCCATACAGTGAGAAAGAGCTGTTGGAGCCAAAGTGGCCATCAGACCGAGAGGACAGTCAAGACGGTGCAATAACACACACCCGCTCAGCTAAAGCCTGGGTGGCTAAGAACACATCTTCTTGCCAGCAGCTACTTCTAACAACACCCGCTAACCCAAGCCTACCATGCCTAAAGAAGCCCTACCAACGAAGCAAAAATCTCTGCAGAGGCTACCACAGTCAGAAGCAGGACCAGCACTTGCTGTGAAGTGCCCAAGGACCAGAAAGCAAAACAGAATCTTGCTCTGACTCGTGGGAGAGACTGTCACCTCTCCACAGAAACAGCAGAAGCGAGGGGAAAGTCTCATACACGAGAAAGAACACAAATGCAACAGAAATACTGCAGAGGAGCCATTAAAAGGCTTTGCTGGCTTTTTTCTGACTATTCAATCCTCATGATTCATGAAGCTGCGTAAATGTATAAGGGTGGATGGCAGGAGGAAGGGAAAAAAAAAAAAGAGGAGGAAAAACATTTAAGGGTACTGGGACTGATGGAAGGGTAAACTCTCAAGTGCACCAGTAACTTTGAAAGCTAAGAATAAACTCTTAAGGATGATGGCAGCAGGGAGTCAGAAGCAGTATCCAGTATTTCCTGTTAAATTTCTCATGTCTCAAAAAAAAAAAAAACAAAAAAAAAAATCTAACTTGTCTGCACTACCTGCCACAGACTATGGAAATAAAACATCACAAAATGATTATTTAAATTCGAGATAACATCTAAGTCTATTATCACTCAGTTTTAGTTCCCAAAAGGAAAGATTGATGGAGACAAAGTAAGACATTTCTTTCAATAGTTAATTCATGGGGTTTTTTAAATAACGTTTAAAACAGCCTTCTATTCTGAAATTATTGTCAGTGCAGACACTAGTTCCACAATTTACACAGTAAGTGCACACTCGGCAGCAATGTTGTTTATGTTGCTCTTAGTTGTGCTAGATTGGGAAAAAATCCAAGAATAAATTAATCATAAATCATCATCGAAAGGAGCTGAGTGATCTGATCCGTTATACATATACTAGGAAAACAACAGCAAAAAAAGAAGAGTCAGGAAGATGTCACAAAACTTTACCATCTGCAACTTGTTAAAAGCATCTTATTGGTATGTCCACCTCCAGGGAGCATTTTGTCATCATGTCTCATGGGTTAAAAAGTGTTTTGAGGTACATACTCAGGCAGAAGCATTAATTTTAGCATGCCTATCTCATACCTACTGCTTTTCCCACACTTCATAAGGTTTGCAAAGAACATTTTAAATGTGTTTGTTAGATTGTTTTAATTGATCAGTTTCTGGAATGGGACAAGGTAGAAAGTGGTGACAGGTGCCCAAAAAGTAGGGCATGGCTTGATGCACAAACAGTATCTGCCCACTGTGCTTCTTTCAAAGTCCATAGCTCCTGTTTGAGAATTACTGTGCGTATTCATTTTCTCACTTGAGCTCTTTCCAAGATGTGAATCTGAACATTCAAGTAGCTTAATGCAAGTACACAGACTCCAATTCAGATCCAAGAGATATAGCGGGCACATTAGTCATTCAAAAAATTAACAAGATTAGACTAAACCCCTGTTTAACAATCCCAGTTGATTTTACTTACAGCAGATGAAAGATCCCACGGAACAACTAGTGCAGGAAGAGTAAGAAACCAGAAAGACAATATAATCTTAAACTGCTGCAATGCTTTGCAAAGCAAGAATGTAGCTGGTGCTGCTTACCCTGACAAGTCAGCTGCTTTAAAGAAGACCAGCTGCTGCTGAAAAAGGCTGTTGACACTTCACCACATCTCCATCCTGAGCTGCTGGACTGTCCCCACTTCTCCCCTTCTAGACACTGGTATGGCAGATCTGGTGATCCGATTCATTCGGCTGACTTGACAGTGAGCTGGCGGGGGGGGGGGGTTGGCATGGATGTATTTCACTAGTTGGGCTTTTTTTAAACCACTAAATTATCAGAGGTATTCGATGCAAGGGAAGCAGCAGCCAGGGTAGCAAGGAAAAAAGCACTGAAAGGGGTGTTCTCATTACAAGTAAAGGATTACAAGTTTAGTTACAACATTAAACCACCCATCAGTCAAAACCACTACATATTTTTTCTGCTTGAAAGAAGGCAATTACTCCAACAAATGCTCAGGCATGATTTAATGCCATCTCTTGTTAATTCTACAATATCAGAAGTGTCTGATGAATTAGCCTGCATTTCAAAGTCCTGTCCCTAATCCTCTTTGAATTCAACTCATCACTGCTCACTCTTAGCTTTAAGACTGACTCTCTAAAGAAAAAAAAAAAAAAAAAAAAAAAAAAAAAAAGAAAAAAGCTTTTCCATGGGGGGGGGGACACACACACAGAAAGCAAAGGGGGTGGTGCTTTGTTTTAAATATTTACACTCATGAGAAAGTCTCATATTTTCTAGAAGTCAGGAAACTAGAGTTAAATAATGAAAGAAAAGCAAAGGATTGAATAAGTAAGCAGAACTCAACTTAAAATGTATGCATCCAATAACTTAAGTATACTGAAGTATTCCAATAACCCAGGTATTTCCAATTCTCCATCTATATACTTCTGAAGGAAGCAGTAGGCAATCCCTCAGCTGCAGTACGAGAACCAGCTGGGGCAGAATGGAAGGAAAAAAAAAAAACCTCCCATGCCTTTACACACATCTTGAAGCACAGAGAGCAGAAAGGGAAAGCAATTAGAACTAAACCCTTTTCAGCTTAATTTTGTTTTATAAATATTTAAACCTGCAAACGTAACTGAGATCAAAAGGATATACATTTATCAGAAATGCAAGTATCTGTAAAGGCAAAACTGCTGTGGCAGTCACATCCACAGTTTGTTAGTAAAGGGAACAAGGTGACTATTATAACAAAACACCATAGAAACAGGATCCAGGAGAGCTACCTTGCATGAGGAGAAAGAAAAAGAAAAAAGGAAAACAAGATGCAGTTAAGAGGTTGAGTGTTTTGCTGGATCAGATCTGCAGGGTCATGATGCAATGAAGCACACAAAAGTATACCACATTTTCTCAGCCCTAACAGAAGGTTATCACAGGCATATAAGGAAATTAAAGATAGGTTGAGACAAGGGAATTAAAGTTGCTGTGTCTTGGATCTTTTCTGTAGCATGCAAAAGCATTGTTTTGTGCTCTAAGAAAACAATAGGAAAACAAAAAAGGAGATTAACTTAAAATCTTAACCTTTTTAAAGAGGGGAAAAGGTTAATCTTCAGATTCAGAAACTGAGCCACGGAAAAACAAGGGAACTATTTCCTTCTGCCTCTTTCAAGGAGGACATCTTTGAACACAAACAGATGGGAGTAAGTCCCAGAAGTCTGAAAAATAACTTAGTAACTCCTCTAATTAAATAACCTTATGACAAGCTTGCATTTGACAGATGACTTCTGCCTTCAATAACTCTCTGCATATTTTCCCTTCTATCCCAACATTACGATTTATGGACAAGTCTCTGCAGCTCTGGGCACATGACACAGTACACGTAGTATCACTATTTAGCATCAGTGTTTAACTGCAGATTATTTTAAAAAAATCAAAATGAAAAAGTATTGTCCACAGCAAGTGTAAAGTTTTAGTACAGTCCAAAAATTCTGACAGTACATGAATGCATTAGTAGATATCAAACATTAAGGGCTCCACAGTAGGAAATTCACACAGATAATTGCCAATAACATATTTCAGTTTTGCCAGACCTAGACAACATCGTTCATCTGAAACACTCTGGACTACTAAATCAAAGCTCAATCCCATAATGAAACCAAGGCCTATCACAAACCAGACAAGAAGTGAGAAAGGCAGACCCCTACATCAGGAGGAAAAAAATACTAATCTCTACAGAGATAAGGGACATCTATTCTTCCTTCAATTTTTTTCTGCCAAATTTTAGTACTAAGATTTGTACCTGAAGTAGGCAATGCAGATCTTTGTATCTCTGCTCAACACAGAACAAAACTATACAACATTATACCTTTGAAAGACACCATTCTGCAACAAGGCTCCAACTGGAAAAAAAAAAGCTTGCTTTTTTTGTCTACTAAGGTTAACACCCAAACCGAACCTATTACAGGAAACCAATGTCAGAGCACTCTATTAGTAAAATTTTGACCACGCACAGACCCACAGCTTCAAGGCAGGAAATCAGGCATTTTGCCTTGCTGCTATACGTTCTGCTCCTAGCACACAGCACTGCTTTTCCTCCGAAGTGCTCTTCATTAGTTTGTACTTTCTGAGAAAGTACGTTCCTTCAAGTTGGGATCCTATTTATTTAGTCCTGAGCAAAGGCAGATAGTGAGGTGCAGAGGAGCTTTATGCAGCTGAATTTTATACCAAGTATATGAACGAGGCCCTTTAGATACAGTTTAGGTCCTGTGTGCAAAATCTTCAGGATTTCTCCTGCGTATCAGATATATCTATGAGACCTGGGAAAACATAACTTCAGTTGTGAGACAAAGCTAACAATACACAAAGCTGTTCACGGGAAAACAAGTTTTTCAGGACTACAAGGAAGAGGTTTAGAAAGGACTGGGCAATTTACTGAAGCATCCCAGGAATTCTGCATACTTGCAAGCAGCAAGTTGGAAGGTGATTTCACACTATACAGGCACACTGGAGTTAAACTTATCCTAAAAAGAGGTGGGAAACCTCCTGGATGTTAAGGCCTAGCAAGAAGAGGATGGGGGCTAAAGTCTGCTCAAGTTATGGTCTATTCATCTGCAGTCCCTCAGAGGAGAGGTCACCAACTGTGCACCCTTCGTGGAGATCTTGCACAACGTCCACAAAGAGCCCTTATCACAGAAGCTGACCTAAGAGGGGGAAAGCCAGAACTAAAGGCCGATCCAAGCATGACAGCTAAACCAGGTGCAGCGCAGAAAGCTTTTGTGCGGCTCTCAACCCTACTAGTAAGGAAAAGTCTTGGAATTTAACAACTCAAAAGACTCCAACAGAAAAGATGACTCCACCTCAGATTTTGCTTTAAGGCTGCCTAACTCATAAGCTATTAGAAACTTCTCAAAGTCAAAATTTAAACCCTTCTGCAGGTTTTTATGAGCTACGATTTGCTAGAATTCATTAGCTCAAACAAGGTTTTTTACTACCAACTTGGAAACGGAATATTAGCCTTAACATTGGAAAATGCCAAAAGATGGAGGTAAAAGCCATCACCTGTTTTGGAAGTCATGAATGGTATATAAAAGATAATAGCAAAAAGTCGCTCCTATCATCTACTGTTTCCACAATACTACCCCACTATTTTCAACAGTGAGTTCTCTGCCTCCTCTCACTAGATATGCCTATTTACTGACATTTAAGTCAGAAGTCATCCCAAAGTAAGTGAGAAAATAAGAAAAAGATTTGAGGAGAAAGACTCCTTAAATTCATGTGCATGCATGCATATATACATATATATGCACACACAAAAATATACATATACATGCATACACAAAGAGAGAAGTACCCTTTCACATGAGCAGCCAGAAGTGAACTCAAATCGCAGACTTACTTTGTGGTAAAAAAGTGGGGGTAGGCACAGGGTGGGAGACCAAGTGCACTTTCAAAAGCACAACAGAAATCCTAATAAGTATTCTGAGCTACTACTAGAAGACAGAAAAAAAAAATAAAATTAATTGCTCTCCAGCAAGTGAGAGATGAGTTGAAATCCTGATCACAGCACAACAGCAAATAACAAAATTAAGAGATACATTACTCCAAAGAAGGAAAAAAACCTAAGGAGAAGCAACAAGATTTTACAAAAGCTAAGGAAAAAAAATAGTAATATCAACTGTCTTGAACCCAAGCCACAGCAGCATTCTTAAAGTTAGCTGGTAGAATAAAAGGGTGTGTTCAACTTCCTGAAAAATACATTGTCACGTGGATTAGAAAAGTCCTTAAGGATGAGAGAGTAAGGACAGGAAAGACAATGTATGTCTATACAATAGAAGGCAGCTCCAAATCACAAATTAGCTCCAGAAAGAATATGGTTATCAGTTTGATGCATATACTGACCAGGAGGCTTCATATTGAGAAAGATCACTGCACTGCTGAGAATATTTTAATTACTCTATGTGAACATACTAACTCATTCATGTGTTTGTGGTCAATCAAGTAAGATACAGTCAGGTAATACAGTAAGTATCTAACACTACAAATCTTTTTTTTTTTTTTTTTTTTTTTAAAAAAAAGCAAAAAACTCATGACCATAAAGAGCTTACATTTCATTAATAGGATATTACTTCTTATTTCTCATCATTTTTCATTTCATTTTCTGAAACAGTCAAAACAGTAGCAGAACTGACAGAATGAAATAGCTGATGTGGTGGGAGTGAGGATTATTTTAGTATTGGCTAGTCTACAAAATACTCAGGAAAAAATATATGATTTGAGACAGCAACATAATCTTTCCTTGCATCAGTCTGAAAACCATGGGGTTTATTTATGCTCTTGCATACACTGCAGATGTGGTCCTCAGTTTTGCACAGCAGTAACACCACTTCACACCTGAAATCTGACTCATCTACTCTTTTCCAATTGTTATCCAACTAGAACATCATCTCTACAGGATAGCAACCTTCTTTCTGGCTAAAAAGGTGATTGCTGTCTTTAAATCAGTCTCACACTCCCTTATGAAGTGCCACGGTGTTGACTAAATTTATCAGAGATCTCATGACACAAAAAAATCTTCAACACTGGACTGTGCAATCAGATTGCTATGGCTGTATTTTCCAATTTTACTGATTGTAGACACTGTTTAGTCTCTCTTTTATACAGAATCTCATTCTACATAGCACTTTAAGCAGGCTCCTCCTTTACAAACACATAAAACAGCTGTCCAGCCCCAACAGTTCAGACAACAGGCAACAAGTAGCAACATGAGATACTACATGTAGATACCAAGACAGCTGCATCATTGGCTTTGTAAACTACTTCCTTCATTGCCGTTCTTTCAATTCATCCGTAATTCCTCATCACAATGAGGTACTGGAAGCGTCAAGTTTCATCAGTCAGTCCTTTCACTTCAAGGCTGAACGATAATATTTCTGAGAGCAAGAGGTTATAGCTGTAGACATCCAGTATCTCAAGCCTGAAAGCTAGACCCTCTAAGGCAAAACAAAAAAACCCCACACCCAAACCAAAACAACTTTTCTGGATATTTCTTAACTCCTAGAACAGTTTGTTTCACCTAAAAGATTTATAAGAGAGATTAAGAAACAAGTTGTTCATCAAACTTGGAGGGATTCAAACTACACAAGTCAGAAGTTCTCAGATACTGTCTTATCTTCCCAATGACTTGTTTTGAATAGTGTGGATAAATAAACCAGGTATAGTCAACTGACTTAAATATTTAGATCAGTCATGCTATCCAAAAGTTAAAGCCACCAGATTTAAAAAAAAAACCCACAAATTGCTCTAATTTCTTACCCTGTTTTGTTTGTATTTTGGAAAAAAGCATGAAAATATTGAGCATACAAGTGAAACTGAGCTTCAGAGAGGTGGTACTTCTCATAGCCGTACTTCTCACTTACGCAGACTCATAATTCAAAAGCTATTTCTAGACTAATGAGTAAATATGATCTGACAAATTCCTTAAAATCTGACTCGCATAGTCAGACTAATAGTTGAATTGCAGCCTAAATGCAGCTTTAGCATCATTTTTAAGACTTCATTAAGACCAGAATAGATAACAGAACTACGCAAGCAGCAGCATTTATAAGCTAAGGCCATAAGAAATTAGGCTTTGTAATCTCAGCCCACAAGGAGTTACAAATATTTCAATTTCACAATATAACTGTTCCTTCGGGGATGTCATAATCTGATCCATCCTTATCTACTACATTGTCTAGTTTCAAAGAACTTGACAAAGATGAAATATTGAAGTTTATTTTGAATTGAACAACATATTCAAAAGTTGGAGGAGGGAGCAGAATAAGGAAGGAAAGAAACAGGATAGTCCATCAAAAGAGTTTTCTGGGGCAGGAGGAAGGCTAAAAAAAAAAAAAATAGACACATACAAATGCAAAAAAAAACCTAGAGAAAATGAAGGAAAACTTCAGAACCACCAAGCAACAATTCAAAGCAAGTATTTCTTTGACATTTAATTCTCACTACTGGATACAGGTTTCAGATAACAGCAACTTTAAAAGGTTTATTATTAAAAACATAGACCACTTGAAAACTCATTTATTTTGCACTTGCAGGAAAACACAGATAAAGACAGAGGCATAGATTAGGTCACCTGCTCTTAAAGTGTGTGCTGTTCTGTTGATAGATATTATTCACATGTCGAGATTAAAGTTGAAAAAATGAAGTGCTAAAGGAAATTCTGAAAGATAAAACCCCCTAAATTTACACAAGCACTAAAAGCAACATTCACAAATAATGTAAAAAGGGCAAAGGAGGGGGAGACGCATGTTAACTACTCTAGCTACTGAACTACTGAAGGCTACTTTCCAAAAGCCAAGTATCTGCTACTTTTTGCCAGCCCCGAGCAATATTGCTTGGTGACGCCAACCTTTTCCACCTTTATCCTTTTCACTCATGCACTCACACTTCTTTCCTCTAAGAGGACGAATCAGTCCTTAAAACCGGAGTTGAATTCTTTGATGCTGCAGCTGATCGGGTGCCACTGAATCAAGCTGCAACGCAAACAGGAACAAGTTATAGCAGTGGTTTCTCACATCGCTTTTGTAAACTGCCAGCTCTACTTCCTCAACCTAACATCAAAACCTGTTCTGATCCTGTATTTCCCTTTCTCCAAACATTTTTGACTGCTGGCATTATAAAAAAAAGAGTTGCTTACTGTCAGCATTAGCTGCACCTGAAAAACCTATGTATTACGATTTGGGATGGCCATACTTGGTTCTAAAACACAGCTAAACAATGTTTACATATTTACTCCTACTCCTTCAAAGCCACACATCCAGCAACCACTCGTTTTACAGTTTCTTGTGCTTGTGACTCCTCCACAATCAGCACTTAAGACAAAACACTAAAAAACCCATTGTCAGCTCCATACCCAATGCTAACCATTTGTTGCAATGGCACATATTTAGAAATAATGCTGAGATTATATAAAGGTAGTCTCTAAACTTTCTTACACAGAGAGAAATGCAACTGGGCAAGACTTTCCCTTCATAAGCACAATAATATAATAAGTTGGTTTGGAATACATGTTGCACAAGATTATTATTGGGTTTATTCCTCTATCAGCTGCTTTTATTGCTACCAAAGGGATTCTCTTTTTTTGGCTGGATTTACTGAAAACAACAACTGGCCCAATGCTAGAGATGAGAAATGTGATTTTCAGACATAAGTGGGAACTTAGAATTTTAAAATCCTATTTAAGCAGGTGAAAACCAATAAAAAGCTGAGTATTTGTTAAAATTCATGACCTACAATGGGAGCAATAGGTGTTATGTTAAGGAACACCTTTATAAGTAAATTGGTTTTTAATCAGGCTATTAGTTTAAATGCTTTTCAGATACAATAAGAATGCCTTATTAAACGCATGACTACAAACAACTTTGAGAATAATCTTGGTTCATTGCTTGGTTACAGTAAGCCCGAAGCAGTGCACACAGACAGGTTTATTGATTAGTTTTGGACACAGGAAGATCTTGCATTTATGAAATCAAAGTACTTGAGGCAAAGATAAACTTACACAGAAACTCGTACGCTGCAGTTTACGCTTCACTTTAATAGCAGGTATTGATTCTGTCTTAAGCATCAGTTTATTCCACTGACTACAAACCACGGCTGCTAAAATCACTGAAGAGAAACAAGGCAATTCAATTTTTAGATTTTCAAATATCCTTTTGCACTGTTTTTCAGAAGTGTTTTAATTAATGGTAAAATTGTATTTATGGAATAATGAGATACCCTTGACACCACTGCAAGTAAAAAGCAGAGTAGCTTTTTTTAAGCCTAGGATACAAAGTCTTACAACAATTATTCAAGACTTGTCTAGTCAATTTAGTATTCGGAAATAGTTTGCTGGCAACCACACTTTAAGCCTTGTGAATAGCAAGCAGCACCTTGTATTTCTTAGTGTCCCTTTACACAGAGATTGTTACCGAAAAGCTCGGAATGAAGAACTTATCAACACCAATTTAGTGTAGATAAGCAGACACTTCTTTATTGACGGCCGGGTGCGCGGGCGAGTCCTCTCACGAACCACGCACGCCTGTCTTCAAAACAATACACCTTATATTAAGACTTATCGATACATATTCATTAGATTTCCAAGAAAAGTTATACATATTCATTAGATTTTTGGGAAATCATTAGCATATGTGAATATCTTTTACGCAGGCGTAGTGAAGGTCTCTCCAAGGCGTGGTAAGTCTTGGAGGCGGGTAGCTTTTGACCAGGAGGTGTGTTTTGGTATTATAATGAAGCAAAGTTCGTCTAGAGTTTATGATTTCTTCATCGATGTTATGGCAACAGGTGCAATCCATCCTTTTTGACAGTAGCTATGCAGTTATCTCTAACGGCTCTAGCCAGGGACCTTCCAGGAGCCTTGTACTGCACATTCTATCTTTGGGGATCGGCCGCTGCGTTCCAAACAGGCCGTTGTCAGGTAACGTACTGACAACTCTTACACCACCCCGTTGTCAGGTATTTCTTTATCCTGTTCTCTAAGTTCTAAATGTTCCTACTAGATGATTTTAGCCAATTTCTCTGGCCTTGATACGGGGCTATACAGGGGATTTCACAGCAGACACTGGTTGGTGGTTAAATATATAAAATACAACATACATATGATTTTGCTAAAATATTAAAACTAAATATGATTAATTCTAACTAATAACAAATTAATAACAAATCAGTAACATTTCCCCCCTTTGAAAGTGTTGAAAATTATTTCAATACTTTCACATCATCTATCTAATATTTATTTATTATTATTCTGAGAGTCAATATTTGTTTCGGTATATACTGGTGGTGGACTGCATTCTGGTGGAACAATTGGAACTTTTCTCATGATCATGCAATTTACTGTAATTCTATTGGTAAATTGTTTCTTCAGACATTTTTTTCAGGAATGCTAATCAATTGTTTTGTTTCTACTTGTCTTTTGTTCCTGATTATCAAATCAGTCCAGGTTTCTACTATCATTATCTGCTGAACTAATATAAAAGAACAAACACAAACAGATATGAAAAATTAGACATGTTTCAGAGTCAGTTTTAAAGTTTTTGGATCCCGGCTAATAATTTTTCATGGAGTAGGTGTTTTCTTTACTTGAATGTAGTGTATCCAAACATCTGATTTTGCAATTCTAATAGTTGTGAAGGTGGTTAGCAGTATCTGGAAGGGTCTTTTTCAATGTTCCTGCAGGGTTCGGAAGTCCACGTTTTCACATAGACATAGTCTCCTGGTTGTAAGTTATGCACCGAAACTTCCAGGGATAATGGTCTATTCCACACCACTGTTCTCCGAATTGCAGTCAAAGTTTTTCCTAAGGAAAGCAAATAGTTATACACATCTTGTTTTCTTTTTACATACATGTTCGGGTTTGGTTCTGGAGATTCATAAGGTTTCCCATATAATAATTCATAAGGACTGACTGAGGTTCCACTTTTTGGCTGTATTCTGATTCGTAATAATGTCAATGGAAGTGTTTGAGGTTATTTTAAATTAGTCTCTTGACAAATTTTGCTTATTTGTCTTTTAAAGGTTTGATTCATTCTTTTTATTTTCCCACTGGATTGTGGCCTCCATGGGGTATGCAAATCCCATGTGATACCCAGAATTTTGCTAACATTTTGGACCACTTCTGCAACAAAGTGTGGACCTCTGTCAGAAGAAATTCTAATAGGAACTTTAAACCTTGGAATTATTTTTCGTAGTAACCATTTTACTACTTTCTTTGTTCGTGTGGAACGACAGGGAAAAGCTTCTGGCCATCCTGTAAAAGTATCAACTCCGATCAGGATGTACCGATACCCATTCTGTCTAGGTAGTTCTGAAAAATCTACTTGTTAATAATCTCTAGGTTCTGTACTAGATTTTATTCGACCCCTTTGAACTTTTTTCCTGATTATTGGATTATTTTTCAAACATACTTCACATTTTGCAGTTATTTTTTTTTTTAGCTATTCCTAACATTCTGAGTGATACCACTTGTTTTTGTAAAGAAGTTACTAAGGCCTTTGTTCTCCAGTGACACTCCTGATGCTTTGTTTGAATTATTTTTCTCATCAAAAAAGGGTGGAACTACTACCTGTCCTTTAGGTGTTACCCACCATCTGGCTAGGTTTTTCTTAGCATTTAATAATTGACCTAGCTTATCATCTTCCTCTGAGTATTTTCGTTTTTCTCTAGGGAGAGTTACTGTTTTGGAGGGAATTAATGCTATTTGCAATGCTCGTTTTTTTGTTACCTTTCTTGCCGTTTGGTCGGTTAAATTATTTCCAGTGATTTTCTTTGTGTTTCTAATTTGATGTGTTTTACAGTGTATGATTGTTACCTGATCTGGTTTCTGAACTGCTTGTAATAATTGTAAAATTTCATCTTGGGGTTTAATATTTGATCCCTGGGAGGACAATAATCTTCTTTCTTTCCACAATGCTGCATGGACATGTACCACTCCAAAAGCATACTTTGAATCTGTCCAAATATTTACTTTCTTCTCTTCACTTAGTTCTAAAGCTCGAATCAAAGTAATAAGTTCTGCTTTCTGAGCTGAGGTGGTACTTGGCAATGCTTCTGTTTCTATAACTGTGGTGTCTGTTGTTACCGCATATCTAGCGTATCGAACTCTTTGCTCTACAAAGCTGCTACCATTTGTATACAGTTCCCAGTCTGGTCGCTCCAATGGTACATCCTTCAAATCTTCACGACTGGAATAAACATACTCAATAGCAGCCAGGCAATCATGTTCCAATTGTCCTTCTTCCTGTATGGAACTTAAAAACACAGCTGGATTTGCCAGGTTAGTTGCTTTTAAAATTACATTATCTTGTTAAGTTAATATTACTTGGTACTTCATCATTCTGCTCGGAGATAGCTAGTATCTTCCCTTTTGTTATAGAACAGTTTTCACCATGTGTGGGACATAGACTGTTATTGTTTTTCCCAAAGTCAATTTCCGAGGTTCTTGCATAATCATCACTGTTGCAGCCACTGCTCTAAGACAATTTGGCCACCCTTTACTCACTGTGTCCAGTTGTTTGGAGAAGTAGCTGACTGGTCGTTTCCAGCTCCCCATCTTCTGGGTTAACACCCGAAGTGCCAGGTGTTGTCTTTCATGAACGAACAGCTGAAAACCTTTAGTTAAATCAGGGAGGCCTAAAGCAGGTGTAGACATTAAAGCGCGTTTTAACTCTGTAAAGGCCCTTTGCTGTTTTGGACCACACACAAAGGAAGAGTTCTTTTGGGCCTCATATAACAGTTTAGCTATTAGACTACAATTCATGATCTAAAGATGACACCACCCTGCCATTCCCAAGAATGTTCTAAGTTCATGAATATTTTTCGGCTCAGGTATACTACAGATGGTTTCTTTGCGATTTTTTCTTAATTGTCTCTGTCCTTTTGAAATCTCAAAGCCCAGATATATCACAGTTTGACATGCTATTTGGGCTTTTTTCCTGGATACTTTGTACCCATTTAGTCCTAGAAAATTCAAGACATCAATGGTTATCTGTATGTAGGTAGATCTTTCTTCTGTAACAATCAATATGTCATCCACATATTGTAGAAGTAAATGTTCAGGCCTTGGTTTGTCCTGTTTCCAGATTTCAAGCTCTTTTGCCAGTTGGTTTCCAAAAATTGTCAGGCTATTTTTAAATTCTTGGGTTAGTCTTGTCCATGTCAGCTACATCTTTTGCCCAGTTTCTGGATTTTCCCATTCGAAAGCAAACAACTTTCTGCTTTTCTTCTCCAAGGGTATGCAAAAGAAAGCATTTTTTTTTAGATCAAGCACTGTAAACCACTGATGAGTCTCCTTTAACGCTGTTAACAATGTATAAGGATTTGTAACCACAGGATATATGTCTTTGGCTATTTGATTCACTGCTCTCAAATCTTGCACTAACCTATATTCTCCCGAGGGTTTTCTAACTGGTAAAATAGGAGTATTCAGATTCACATTCCTCTAAAATTTTATACTTCAAAAATTTGTCAATCAATTTCTTTAACTCTTGTTTAACTTCTGGTTTAATTGGGTATTGTTTAATTTTTACTGTTCTTGCATCTTTTTTTTTTTTTAGATCTCTTTTTTTTACAGGTGCTGTTAATTTTGATTTATCAGGAATATCTGTTTCTCACACTGTAGGGATCACTGCAAAATCCACCTCTGGTGGAATTTCTTGCTCCTCCACTTTTTCTTGTATCATTAGGATTTCTCCTGTTTTTGACTCAGGTATCTTCAAAAAGAGTTCTCCTTTCTTAAAAACAATTTGTGCATTTAATTTAGATAACAAATCTCTTCCTAACAAGGGTATCGGGCATTCTGGTACATACAAAAATTCATGTGTAATTATTTTATTTCCAAATTTCATATTTAGAGGTTGCAGGAATGGTCTGTTTTCTTCTTTCCCTGTTGCTCCTACTATGTTTGTTGTTTTTGTTCTAATTTTTCCTTTACAAGTATTTAATACCGAAAATGTCGTTCCTGTATCTATTAAAATTTGACTTCTTTTTCTCTCAGCTTAATTATAACCAGAGGCTCAGCTGGGTTCCCCTCCGGTCCCCTTCATTCATCCAAAACTATCATTCTGGCTACCTTCTTTTGAATATTTCCTCTTGAACACTACACATTTTTAGGACAATCTTTTCTCCAATGTCCTTCTTCCCGACACAAAACACACTGATTCACTCCTAAGGGGGTGTTAAAATTCTGATTGCTAAAATTCATAAATTCTCTCCGTCTACTGCCACTTCGTCGTCGTCTTCTACCTCATCCTCTGTCTGTTGTTCCTGTCATTAAGGCCAATAATCTATTTTCTCTAATTTTCCTTTCCTCTTTTTCCCTGTTATTATATACTTTCCATGTTGTCTCCAACATTTTATTCAAACTCTTTGAATCCTCTCCCTCCAGCTTTTGAAGTTTCTTTCTTATGTCTGGTGCCGACTGCCCCATAAAAATCAAAGCTAACTGTATCTGAGCCGCCTCTGTTTCTATTCTTAAATCAGTATATTTTCTGGCAGCTTCCTTCAATCTTTCCAGAAACGCTGAGGGAGATTCATTCTTATCTTGTCTCACCTCATATAATTTAGACCAATTCAAAGATAGCATGTTTAACTCCATATAAAATCTATTTCTGATACCGACTCAGCCTTTCTTTATGTTCCACGTTATTTGGATCCCACTGCGGATCCCCAGACAGAAAATTCTGTTCTAATGTTCCACCTATTGTGCCACTCAATACTGCCACTTCTGCCTGTGCTTTGCCAGTTTTTAGTACCATCTGCTTTTCTGTATCATCCAATAAATTATCCAAGATCACCTGTAAATCACTCCAGTCTGGATTCTGCGTTTTAATTATAGTATCCACTACTCTGCCAACTCTCTCAAGATCTTCTCTATATACTCCAGCTGCCTGCTTCCAAGCCATCAAGTCCACAACCAAAAAGGGCACCTTTACATACACTGGTCCATTGTTACTAACTCTCTGCCTCAAGGGAGCTATTGTTTGTGCCTGCTGTCAGGTTCTTCGAGAAATGGGGGTATGAATCACAACTTCAGACGGTCCTTCCCCTGTATCCTCTATTCCGCTGCTTTCTGTTTCTTCCATCTGTTCCCTATGCTCTCACCCCCAATTCCTTCCTCTCCTGGGAGGGGATATATCCAACTCTGGCCCTTCATCCTCTTTGGGGGCAATATCACATGCCAGACAACATTTCTTCTCTTTCTTATTATCAAAAGTTATAGCCATTACCAAATTGTCCCTACTAACTAGCTTGCACTCATTTTGTCAATCTTGTCTCTGTCTTAAGTAAAAAAAATAAATTCACATAAGGTACTTCACTCCATTTCCCCTCTCTTCTACAAAACAACATTAACTGCAGAATGGTGTTATAATTCAGTGTCCCATTCACGGGCTATCTTTCCTGATCCTCTAATGTATACAGAGGCCACCAATGATTACAATATTCAATCATTTGATTTTTACGTAAATCATCATATAATTCACCCTAATGTGCCAACAAGCATCCCAACGGAGATGTTTTCGGTATCTTTCCATCAGTGGACAAATTTCCCATATTCTTACTCTTAAATAATTTGGCAAATGCCATTATGTTTATATCCAATACTAAATATCTATTAAATATATAACAAATATCAGAAATCAATAATCAATTGTCAGATGTTAAATACCAAACCAAATACCAAATGCCAAATATCAAATACAAAGTTTCAAATACCAAATACATATATCAAACACCAGATATTAAATAAATACAAATAACAATTGTTGCCAGGTAATGGAGTCCACCTACTTGCCTAGGGCACGGACAAAGCCGACTTCCCTAAGCAAGAGTCATAACCAATATCCCCTGGCAAGATTATTAACCAACAAATATATTCACACTTTATAACTTCCAACTTCAATAAGAAACACTACAATCGTTGCCAAGACTCACTTCATGCTCAGTTGCACATCCCACACTTACAACACTCACGATACTTCCAAGTACACAATATATCTCACTTTTTTTTTCCTTTTTTTTTTTCCTTTTTTTTTTTCCTTTTTTTTTTTTTTCTTTTTTTTTTTTCTTTCTTTCTTTTTGTTTTTGTTTTTTTTTTTTTTTTTTTTTTTCTTTCTTCAGAATTTGGGACTCAAACCCAAAATTTCCAAAATGCTTTTGAAGCTGGGACTCTAACCCAGAATCCTCAAAGTTGTGGGACTCTAACCCCACTCCCAAATTGTCCAACCCAGCAATAGCTTTCGCTTATGTCTTACGGGCAGACGCCTAGGCTTCTACTTTCTTCAGGATCCTTTGTCCAACCTTGCGCAGCTTTCGCCGCGTCTGACAGGCAGACGATACCGGTGGGACTCTACCCACTCGGGGGGACTCTAACCCCAAACAATACCGGTGGGACTCTAACCACTCGGGGGGACTCTAACCCCAAACAATACCGGTGGGACTCTAACCCACTCGGGGGGACTCTAACCCCAAACAATACCGGTGGGACTCTAACCCACTATCCTTAATATTTAAAAGAAGTGTCTTACCAAAATCCAGGGGACGTCGCAAAGAGCCTTATGGATCGGGGATCGATGGGTATCCCCGAGAAATCCTCGGTGCCGGCAGGAACCGATCGGTCCCCGACTCCTCCGGTCTCTCTCAGCGAGGGTCCCATCTGGGTCGCCAAAACTGTTACCGAAAAGCTCGGAATGAAGAACTTATCAACACCAATTTAGTGTAGATAAGCAGACACTTCTTTATTGACGGGCCGGGTGCGCGGGCGAGTCCTCTCACGAACCACGCACGCCTGTCTTCAAAACAATACACCTTATATTAAGACTTATCGATACATATTCATTAGATTTCCAAGAAAAGTTATACATATTCATTAGATTTTTGGGAAATCATTAGCATATGTGAATATCTTTTACGCAGGCGTAGTGAAGGTCTCTCCAAGGCGTGGTAAGTCTTGGAGGCGGGTAGCTTTTGACCAGGAGGTGTGTTTTGGTATTATAATGAAGCAAAGTTCGTCTAGAGTTTATGATTTCTTCATCGATGTTATGGCAACAGGTGCAATCCATCCTTTTTGACAGTAGCTATGCAGTTATCTCTAACGGCTCTAGCCAGGGACCTTCCAGGAGCCTTGTACT
The DNA here is from genome assembly GCF_900496995.4 of Aquila chrysaetos chrysaetos. Lineage (NCBI taxonomy): Eukaryota > Metazoa > Chordata > Aves > Accipitriformes > Accipitridae > Aquila > Aquila chrysaetos. The sequence continues at coordinate 33,004,711 of NC_044016.1, read as the reverse complement.
GCACATTCTATCTTTGGGGATCGGCCGCTGCGTTCCAAACAGGCCGTTGTCAGGTAACGTACTGACAACTCTTACACCACCCCGTTGTCAGGTATTTCTTTATCCTGTTCTCTAAGTTCTAAATGTTCCTACTAGATGATTTTAGCCAATTTCTCTGGCCTTGATACGGGGCTATACAGGGGATTTCACAGCAGACACTGGTTGGTGGTTAAATATATAAAATACAACATACATATGATTTTGCTAAAATATTAAAACTAAATATGATTAATTCTAACTAATAACAAATTAATAACAAATCAGTAACAAGATGAACCTATGTCTGTATCTTCTCACATTAAACACTTTCAAGTTGAAGTAGTACATTTTTCCACTCCTGTTTAATTTAGATTTCTTAGCCCAGTTTTCTACATGGTAATGGATTTTTACTACTGTCTTGCACTGCGCTAGGTTTCTGGATTTAAAAAGGTGGTTTGATTTTATTTTTTTTTTAATGCACTTTTCTATATGGAGTGATTTAAAATAAAAGAGAGAGACTGCCCACATAATAGTTTTTCTTTTGTATGCTTATTCTTCCTTGCCCTCCTCCCCAAAGAAAAATACACAGTACCTCTCAAACAGTTTACATACCTGATGGCAATTCTCAGGGATAATTTGGGGGAACACCTACCACCACTGAAAACAACCACTTTGTATTGAAGATCTTGACCATATCAAGGAGGGTGAGCATATGGGGCAGGGGCATCAATACAAAAGGTGATCTGGAGAACATAACCTATCAGGCCTCAGATGTGATGTCAAGAAGGCTCTCTTCTGAACAAAATATAATGCTTCTCACTTTTTAACCAGGTTAGTCCTTTGCACCTACTTGGATCTGTCCAGGTTAAATTCCAGGAAACTGTAGTGAGAGCAGAGATAAAGGAATTTGAGGAAAAATGCAGAACCTGCAGAACTGACAGAAGCAAAGTAAAGAGATTTTTCAGAAGAAAGAGGCTCATCTGGAACCCTCGGTGCGGGGGAAGGGAAAAAGAGAAGAATATAATACACTGTTTACTCATAAAACCCAAACACACACATCTAAGGACAAAAAAAAAAAGCAAGCTGCGTACTCAGGTTTAATTATGGAAAAGAAAAGCATCTTGGGCTTATTTCTACCATAAACTCTTGGAAGGCAGCAGAGATCATAAGGAATGGTTCTCCAAAATGAAAAGAAACCTAGAGCTCTGCACCAGCAGGATCAAGAAAAAACAAACCTGCTCTGAAGTCCAAAATGAATCTTAATCATGAATATCTACAAACTATATAACAGTATGAATAATACATATTCCAGATGACAGAAAGTAAATATTTGTTCTCTTAATGAAATCATTCCTTTGGAGATGAAATAAAACACTGGTTATTTTTACCTAACTTTGAGTTCTCACATATTCATCCCCTTAAAAGGGGAACCGCATCCTTGATGACGATCAATTTTCTTGGAGAAGATCAGTACGAGCTGCAGGGCTCTGAACTTTCTAGAAACCGTACTGAAATCTTGTAACCTTTTGAAGAAAATAATGTCTTTTTTGCCAGTCAAACACTAAAAGCATGAATTTATGTAGCTAGGGTGAAAAAATACAGTGTAGGAAACAGGAAATATACCAAGTGTCAGGGAACCCAAATAAGAGAGCTGCTGGAAGAACAACATCACACCTTCCTCCTCTACACTACTGATAAACTGGACATGTCTGGCTTTCAATGAAGGACTAGACTAAAATCAGTTTTCCCTGCTCTTGCACCAGACTTTCTGCAGTTTGCATTCTTAACCCGCCTTCTACGTTGGTTCAACACACAGAAGGATGTGTTACACGTGCACATTGGCAATATATTTAGTTACAGCTGAAATCCAGTTCAAAAAAACCCTTAAAGCTTATTTCTGATGAGTTTCAGGTATCTAATTCTGAATATGTAAAAAAGCAAACCTGGTTTTGTCAAACACACAATACCACCAAAAGATTGGCCCGTTCAAATAGTGATCAACTCAACTAGCAAGAACTAAGGACATACATGAGCTAAAGGCAAAGGAGCAGAGCTGGCAGACACAGAAGAGCGTGTCTGTCCAGGAGCTCTTCAGCAGGGCTCTGCAGAACAAAGGAGAGCTCTGCTTTGCCAGACAGAGAATACTTTCAAGCAGTTTCTCATGCCTTGCACCTAGTTATCTATTAATCTCTTACTGAGTGCCAACAGAGCAGCACTTTTCAGCTTTCACTTTCATTTTCCACTAAAGGTGGGCTCAGGCATCTCCAAGCGACCATTACATTACACTTCGGAGTCCAAGCTGCACGGCTATGTCAGCTATGACCCGGGTAAAAGTTGTGAAGCTCAAGAACGTGCAAGTACTGACACTTGAACCCAGACACTCAGCAAGAGTCTGTTCTGCTAGACCAATTACACCAGTCCTCTTCATACGGCAGAGCTAGCACACCCGAAAGCACACCGCAGCAAAAATGTCATAGCATGTATGGATAATGTATCGGGAGGACATGGTCCAGCCAAGGTAGCAGGCTTGAATCATAAAAAGGAGAATCTGGTCGTGTTTGTGCCCTGTGAAGTTTTGCTCTCTTTCGCTCCAGCCATTGGAACAACTAATAAATCTCATCTATTAGGCTGACCCAGAAAATGGATATGCAAGACATTTTGAAAAGTACATAAGTAAATTCAATTTTCTGGCAGTAAATTCACTTGCATTTTAGTTACCCCTACTGACCCCAAAGAAAGGATATATTTTCTCAACAGAATGTTATCCTCTACACAAAAATTGCCCTGAATTTAATTTAAAAAAAAAAAAAAGCTTTCATGCACACAAGAACAATGGAAACTGAAGGGGTGGGCAAAACCAAACCACAGTATATATTTAACACTTATAAAAGGCACAAAACTTTGAAATATGCCATTTGTCCTATTCATTTTCCAGGTACCTCCTGCTTACAGGTAAAGTTTCAAACAGGTCTTTCTTCCTTGTAAGAGCAGTAAGTAGTGAACTTTTGTAACGAAACAAGAATCTGTTGAAAACAAACTAGATTTCCATCATAAGATTTCTGCTTAAAAGTAAAACCAGGTTCCATCTCAGAAGCCTACCTTTCCAGAAGCTAACACAGGCTATGAGAAATCATTCTTAATTGTTCTACAGCACCTTACGCAGCAACATCGACTAATACGACAAAAAAGGTATTTCTCCTTTTCCATTGGTCCCTCATGGTACTTTGATAAAGCCAAATACCACAGCAGATGCATAAAAAGTCCCTGGCCAACCAAAAAATTATTAGATGAACAGATTTTTTATTGCACAACCAGCAAACTGTACGGAAACATATTCCTTTCACAGGAAAAAGAGTTACAAGGGAAAGAACAGAAAATAAAATAGCTGTTCTGGCAGTCAATACTTCTCTTATCCTAGAAAAACATACCACATGTCATCCATCAGGAGAAATGTATTAATAAAGAAATGAAAAGTCTAGAATCCTCAGGCTGCCAAGTTTCATTGCAGCGCAAGAAAACCAAGTTTGGCTTCCTCTTACTCCTACTCATGATATCACCAAGTTCTCGTATTAGTCTTCCAATGATTCACATCCAAACAAATCTTCATCTTTTAAACAATTTTTAATTAAATTACTACTGATAAGATTTATATAGATGTAAACAAGAAGAAAAAGTGCTTTATCAAAATAAGATAGGGAAAATACAAGAAATGTGCTAACCCTTAAGTTTCTGTGTGAATGCTTATCTGTGGGTTGACAACATTCCCATTCTGAATAATACTCTGTTTAAATTAAGATTTATTAGAAGTACACTAGATATACTTCTTAGTCTACCAATTAAGGCATTGCTTGTTAAGACAATTCTGCTTTACGGATGACTGAAGAATAACTTGGCAAACATCGTGGTTTAGGCCTAGCCGGCAACTAAGCGCCAGGCAGCCGCTCGCTTACTCCTCCCCATCCCGGTGGGATGGGGAGGAGAATAGGAAGAAAAAGGTAAAAACCCATAGGTTGAGATAAGGACAGTTTAAGAGGACAACACATAGAGAGAAGAAGTAATAATAATGCTAATAAAGGAAAAGAAACACCAAGTGATGCACAATGCAATTGCTCACCACCTGCTCTCCCAGGTTATATACTGAGCATGACGTCCTACGGTATGGAATATCCCCATGGCTACTTTGGGTCAGCTGTCCTGGCTGCATCCCCTCCCAGCTTCTTGTGAAAATGAACTCCATCCCAGATGAACCCATGACAACAAATCTGTCAGAGTTGTCTAATTTACTACATAAAACTATTACTTAGTAACATTCCTTTCCGTCTTGAGAAGGTGACTGTGAAGAAAAGGATTTTCAACTTTTGTTTTAAATCCTTGGAGAAATGCATATGGTAGACATTACTCCAACTATCTAAAAGATAAAGCTAACAGAGTATTACAGAATTGTCAAATGTACAGCAACAGCTAGCTTTTCTGTGCAGTTAATACGTTCTAGCCCATCCACTTTCTCAGCACTGCATCGAGGATTTAAGCATTTGTTTCTAAAATGTTCCCAACATTGAAGTCTCTACACACACACTTGAATATTACATTTAGAGTTTTCCCTGATTTTTTTTTTTTAAACAAAGAGGAACAGATACTCCTGACATTAATTTTTTGCAAGAGAATTTTAAGACTCCAAAATGAAGGCACGACAGCCATGTACTGCAACATGATTCATCTTTCCTAGGCATTAACTGAAGAGCAAGAGCTGAATTAAATTGTTAGCCCAATCTGCCAGCACAAACAAGAGCTTGAGTAAACGGTAGTTTTCCTCTTAATTCAAAAGGCTGTGTTTTGGGCAGAATTCACTTCAGTGCCTCCACAACGACCCGCAGAAGAACTATCCCCAGAGTCCACGGCTCGCTGCTTGGCCCCGGGCCATCCCCTGCACCATGCAGAAGTTGGCAATACACGCCTGCTCAGAGCTGCCAGCTCAGCCGTGCGCTCTGCCAGGAAGCCATTACTCTGTGGCCTCCTACAAGCCTATGGGAGAGAACAGCTGATAGCCAATTATTCCTTAAAAATATCTTTAAATGCAACAAGCACTGTGGACTGTGCTCTTCTCCAGCCGTATTTTCTACCACCAATTTATTGCAGGCAGGAGGAGCATCAGCTTTTGCTCCACTGCTACACTTAGCGTGCTCAAATCAATTATGTGCAGTTTTGATGACATTTAACTGTTTCAACACAGAAGTGCCTGGACATGCCTGTCCACTTACATTTGCTGCGCATCTAGTCCCCCTCTTGCGAGGCTGTTCATGACTAATACAACTTTAACCTGATCTCTGATCACATCATCAGCCCCATCAGCAATAAATTATAGAATCATAGGAAAATGATTTTTTAGAAAATATACTCCTTAGTTGCAATCAATGCAACTGAATAAACATGCCTCAAAAACAGGCAACCCTTCACTTCCCTAATGATGGCCTACATTGCATGGCCTACAGACTCACCTGTTGACATACAGAAGTTAAAAATACCTAACTAAATAGGATAAAAAGCAGAAGACAGACTAACAGCCAGTTTTGTGAACCATCTTGCGCCGTACAGTGTGCATTCTCGCACAGGGCTGTGGCTTTACCTCCAATAAGCAGTGAAGTGTCATGTCAAAAGATTAAATACTGGATTTTTCTTAACTTGTATTGCTGTAGAGTCTAAATGACATCTAAGGACATAATTGGGCCCTAAGCTCTACTGAATACTTAAATACAAAGCTACTTTGCTAGTTTTCCAGTTACATTCACAGGCAGCCTTATTCTCATTTTTAATAGGGAAACTATCCTAGAATAAGTATGTGATAAAGGCAAGCCCATTTGTCAAACATCCAAAATTATTTTGGAAACAAACAGACATGTGCAATTTAATTTGATATCACTTAGCAAGTGCTAAAAGCCAAACAATGGGGTACTAATTAGTTTGAAAGGAAATTACCAGTTACTCTAAGGATTACTTTTCTGAAGCCAACCTTGTCAAATACTTCATCGAAAGATTAAAACTCTGCAGAATTAAGTTTCTGCAAATTTAGAGAGAGGTACTACAAAAATAAACCTTGCTTTACAGTACTTCATTTACTACTTTAATAGCTGTACAGCACTTTTAGAAGACAAAAGTCACTGTTTCATGTGACTATTAGTTTCCTTCAATAATTAATGATTTGGGGAGGTGGGACGGGTTAGCCTCATATTCAGCTATCTTGATTACAAGAAATGCTGTAGCATTAAAAGACAGAGCACTACGTTACAAATATATATGCAATTCTTTTCCTTGAAAGGAAGAACTTGGATAACAGCCAAGATAGCAGGCAGGTCCCCAGATAAGAAAAAGACAAAATTAAAGAGTCAGTTAAGAACCACTTCAACATTACACATGTGGAGACAAAAAAAGTTAACCAGAAGTCAATTAAGACAGCTCCTTCTCATCTTAAACAAGCAGTCCTCCCTAAAGCCCTACCTTCCTTCCCTCCACAGCAAAAGTTTATCTGTACAAAAGAGAGTCCTAATCAAACTTGCTTTGACTGAGATTCAGTAAGAAGTTTGAAGCTTGAAAAGATTAACTATTTGGCTTACTGTATCATACAAAACACATATCAAGTTAGATGAAATTTAATAAAAAAGCCCAAGGAATAAGGCTTTAGCGATTTGCTGGGCTCTTGATAAAGAGAAGTCATTCATGAAGGTGGAAGCAAAGGCAGAGCTATAACAATTATTCTACTTTAAAACTGTGAGCTAATACTGAGAATAATTTGGGGGAGGGTAAAGAAACCAAAGCAACTGTGGTATGTAGTTACACACACACACACACACACACACACACAAATATCAAGCAAATGATCTTCATCAATGCCATAAAAAGATAAGATACTCAAACTTGATAGTTAGAGGAAAGAAAAAAAAAATATATCAAGTACCCCATATATTAGGCCTATTTGGTATAAGTTTAAGATAAACCTTTTATGTAAGAGGCATTCCAAACCCCACTCTGCAAAAAGATTAGAAGTAATTTATCATGTAAAAGCAGTCCTTTGCATAAAACTCCTTGCAGAGATGCGTGTTGTTAGAAGTCTGTCATCATTAATTGGTAAAGGGATTTTGAGCACTTAAGATCCACCTAATTGCTGAAGCAATATTGAGGATTAGTACTATGACGCTTCTAATAACTTCCAGTTCTGCAGACTTGCTTTGGGGAAAGCCTGATCTCTCTGTGGTGCCTCCAGAGTAATTCAAAATCATCATGACTACGAGGAAAAACAGACAATACCATGGATCCTTAGAAGACATGGTCTCAGTATAAATACTTTGCAAATTAACCATGGAGATTCATAAGCATGCATACAAAAGTTAGACATAAATTTCCAGTCCAGAAATGCTGAACAGCAGTTTCATAAACTGTTTTAACTCTAGCAAGATGTTTAAAGCATCCAGCACCTACAAAGGTACAAAATACCTTAAATGAGTAATTATCAGGCTTCTACAAAGGAGCTGTTGAGACCCACTGGAATATTACAATCCTTGCCATAGGTTTCAGTACAGATCAAAAGTAAACTCCTGACGTACAACTTCTTTTCTCCTGCAGGCACAAGTGAAGTAAGTTGCAAGGGAAAGGGTATTTCCTTCTCTGCATGCATTTCATGAAACATCTTTGCAAGCAGCTAACTACAATTCCCAGAGAGACATTTTATACCAGCTAACATAGCCCCCCTGAGTCTTCAAAAGTAACCACACTCTTTTCCTGTTTAAGCTGAGGAAGGAAGCTTTGTCTTAATTTATCAGTCATGCTCTGAACAACTGTTTTCATAACCAGGAATCCAAACCACTGCAGATTTCACAGCTTCAAAAAGAAACAAACTTCAAAGATATCCTTAACACTATTCCCAACAACTTTCAATAAAAGAACAGCAAGAAGTGAGATACCATAGTCTGTCCAAGTGAAGTCTTGTGCCATAGAACATCTTAAAAGTTGACCCCAGAAAAGGTTTGTTTGCAAAATGGCTCTCTGCCCTAAAATTTTCCTTAAGTTTTCAAAATGAGAGAACAAAGGGTAAAACATCAACTTCTGGTGGTCTCAGATTTGTCAAAGGACATAGACTACCAATTGCCACACCTTAGTAGTAGGCATAGGTGAAGTAAAGAACAAAACTCTTAAAAACAGTGCACCTTCACATTAAGGAGCAGAAAACATTTTTCTTCACTGAACTGTAAAGGAAGAAGTCATTGCTCCCCTCACTGAACTGATAGACTCTGTGCATCTTTTCTCCTAACGATCTGATAATCTGAACTGTCAAGCTTTGTGTTAAATAAAGGGTCTGCTCAGCCTGGAACACTATTTACACAGACACAGTAGGAATACGCTCATGTTTCTCACACATTTAATTTGTGAAAGTTTCTTTCCAGCCAAACAATCTGACAATTGTTACAAGTCACACCTTTCATTATTCAGCTTGCCTAAATTTGCTTTCAAAAACATCATTTTGCAGCTGACAGCCTTAAAAAACATAGCTTCTTTAGAGCATCATGGAAGTGGCATCCACGTTAGTTCAAAACCAAGTATATTCATACAAAGTCATGATCAGTAAGACTTGCATATAATTTGTCGGAAATAAAGTATGAAAGGGTAACAACATAAGAAACTAACACAAGGAATATTAAGCATTATGGGTGTTTGCATTTTGATGTTTAATAATCTTCAGCAGGTATATCATTTCTGTGGCAGTTTTCAAGTACTCAGACAAATTAAGAAGGACAGACAAAAGAAGATGTAATAACTGAATTTTGGCCAAAGCAAGAATCACACAAAGAAAGAGATTTCAATTTATGCTGATTTTTCATATTAAAATTTGCACTGTTGACCATTTTCCTCCTCCTATTATTTCAAAAAACTTCAAATAACTCTAGAAGTTTCTTTCCTACAGGCCTTATTCTTCAAAGAAATTTAGAAGGTACAGAACAAGCCTTTAGCAACAAGCATTTAAACAGGTAAGCACATCTCTACGTCAGAGTGATTTTCAGCTAGGGCTACTGTCTAGATCTTACAATATTTCCTCTAAACTTCTTTTTAAAATAGCAGCAGCCCACTAGGAAGAGAAGCATCACTTCAAATGAAGGCGAAGAGTCTCAGGGCATCTCTCAACTTCCTTTACGAAGGTCAGACATTGGATTTGTCCTTTCCTAAAGACAATCTTCCAGGAATTAAGAGAAAGCAAATTCACAGTGAAGCATCCCTGTTCAAATCCCGATATTCTTGCTCAAAACCTTCCCAAACCACTAGAGAAATATGAATTTATTTATCCAAAAGATGTTATTAGTCATCTGGGAAACTAGAAACAGAAAGCTGGCCACTAGCTATAGCTGCAACAGTTGTAAAAACCAACTACAGAGTTTTAGATTAGAGACCTTTTTCCAGTACCCTTGAAGAAAACACTCACTTCCACTGTTCAGATGGAGTAGCAGCTCAGATGGATGCTATTCCTACTACCAAAGCCTAGGGAAACTGGGGTGTCCGGGCAGCCCCCCGGAGCCTCCCCAGGCAGCAGGTGACAGTAAAACTCTTTTCTTCCCAGAACAACAGCGCAGGATCAGACCTACTAAACCTTCATTTAGTACTCTGATTAGTAACAGAGTCTTCAGAAACATTAAGGTCTGTGAAGGATTCATTGGAGTTGGTGGGTGCAGTATCAGGAAACTGATTGAACACAGACGCTTTTACAGCCAATGTGCTAAGCAACATTATAACCTGCCAATCAAGGGAAGAGCTGACTATATGCATCTACCACGCTTCTTCCCTGCAGTAAAAGGACTGAGAGGAAGGGATGAAGTGACTAAGGAGAAGAGTTAAGATACCATGGAAAACAAGAAAGTAGAATACAAGTGGTCAGAATATTAACAAAAAGACAAATTGCAGTATGCTGCACTAACTGTAACCTTCCAGTTACAAAAAATCACCAAGTTTAGAGGTCCCAACCAAGACCAACCAAAAAGGCTCGGCTGCATTTCCACCCAGACTATCCGGCCCTAACTCTTGTTTTAACCAAGGTCAAGTTTTCAAAGCTCATCACTCAAGGGAGATTAGGGCTGAGGGGAAAACACAGGATTTGACTTCAGCGACAGAAATCAAATTTTAATTGTCAAAACCACTTTGAGAAAGTGGCAGATATGTGCATGACTGGCTCTAGTGTTTGTTAGCTGAAGACAAAGAAGTGCAGTTCTGAAACTGCAGAAGTGAGATACAACTTCTCATGCAAAACCAATCTGCTTAGTACAACATTAGACAAAGGAAATGTTTTTGATACAATTTTACAAGCAAGCCATTAAGGAATATGGAAGCATTCATACAGCAAGATGTTTTCTATGTCTAATACATAGTGCCATTAAAAGTTGCTTTGAAAATTTCCACTCACCATGTGTGGAGGGTGGGGGGTTGTAGCAAAGCTTCAGAGGGCATGCTAGCACTGCCCATTTCTTGGGCAACTCACACACAGCAATGCCAATGGCACAGTCAGGAGGCTGTTTCTAATACAAACACTAACACCCGCCCCCCAAAAAAAACAAAAAACACGTTTAGAACAGACCCACAGATGTTATATAGTCATCACGGAGGCATGCAGCAAGCTGCATCTCTAAATCAATTTCGAGAACAATCAATACTCCTCTAACACATCAGGCGGGCTAGATAAGTAAAGTTTTATTTTCACAATTGCTTGTGAGCATGCCTTATAGCAAAACAACAAAAAAGCCAAAACCAAGATCTGCTTCAGTACTAAGAATAATTTTTCTGTGGTCACTCTGCCATGAAATCACTGCAATCTCTCTATTTTCTGAGTCAACTAAAGAAGTATTATTGCAAGAAGCGCCAGGAATATTTTGCCTTATCTAAAATTATAACCCTATATATTCACAGTAAGTGAAGAAGCGTTTTAAATCTGTAAGACTATATGTGATACTTTTTTACAAATTGTTACAGAAATACTATGGGATATTGAGTTTGTAGTTCTTTGGGAAAAAAAAAAAAAAAAAAAAGACATTCTAGTATGATAACTCACTATATTGTGCCTAAGATACTGATGATTGAATTTCCATAAAACCTTCTTCTAGTTTAGGAGAACTAAAGGTGCATCTTAAGCAGTTTATATCTTAATTCTTGAAAATGTGTGCCAAGTTAACAAACAGAACATCATAGAAGTGTATTGACAAAAGTGGTATCGACTTTTATCCTCTACTCTAGAGACTCACTTCAGGTACACAAGTTAGTTATTCCAGCTGGCATACAGAAAAGCAAGACTTATGCTCTGAAATGCTGAACAGATCACCATAACTTCATCCTCTTCTAGATTTCTGAAAGATGTCTTCAAACACTAAGCACTTTCCTGCAGCTTCTGTAGGTAGCTGGTTTCCACAATTAAGTGCAACATTACCTTGCTAACTCACAACTAGGTATCTCATTTATGGCTGCTCCATATTCCAGCTTTGTGCAGCACAAATTTGTATGCTGCTTTGTGAAACCTAACTGAAGTTTCCATCCCTTGAATTCAGTTAGTACCCTGCAGAAAATACTGACCTGTAGCAGGAAAAAAAAAGTGTATCTAGAATTTCAAGAGTGGTGGTAGGAGAGGTAGGAAAGGTTTGCCCAGTATTTTGGGATGGCAGAGAATAACGTTGTTGAACTTCTGGAAGGAAACACCCTTACATATCCACCCAATTCTCTACTAAGACTATGCTCTAGATCCCACTGATAGAAATTAAAATCCACTTGCACTGGCCTCACCCTTTGCTATCCTGGACTTCAGCAAAAGAAGTGAAGTGACTGGCAGGTATAAAAAGAACCACTGTACAGAAAGATGTGCCCAAGAAGTACCACCATTTCAAGGCAGCTAATTCTACAGCTTACTGTAGTTCAGGGCAGCCAATTACACTGTGATTCAGATTGCCTTCATTTTTGCTTAGACAGTCTCCAAGTGATATTTTTGTGTTAAAATATAGGCTGGAAGAAGACAACTATAACTAGAACAGGAATTTGCACTTTCTAAAGCAGGTTTTTGTCAGCAAAAATCTAAAGCACTATAATTAGTCAACATTTAATTACCCCTGACATGAAGAAATGAAGATGTAATCAAGAATGATTAGAAAAATTGCAACTTCAAGTTGTGCAGCTTAATACTAGCAGTACCTTATAGAAATCTCAGAGTTCTAATTTAATAGAAATTAGCACAACAATTTAGCGCTAGGAGTTTCTGAAGATGCAAACAAACATCATATAAAATAGGCAGTACTTGTTTCTTCCTGTAAATTTGTAAGGCTTATACTCATGTATACCCTGATGGCTGATGAAAAAATATACACATGCAGAAAAACCACCACAGCCAACATGCAAGACCTCCATTCAGGGAATTTGTTAGTCACTGAGTTTGTGTTTTAATTTCTTTCTGATTTAACCCCAGAAGCATTTTTATTTTCAACAAACAGAGCAGTTTAGAGTTACTGGACATACATGAGTTCAGATCAGACTCACGTTCTCAGCTATGCCCTTTAATCCTGGTCAGGAACCAAATAAAACACATTTCCTGGGACTTGAATAAATTTATGTCATGCAGTTTCCTTTCTAAGACAATACCAAGTAACATGATTTCGGGAGATGCAATGACATAATAAATGCAGAGAGATTTCCAGCATGGTCAATATTAAGCACTGGACTGGAATGCCTATATTGTCATAGCACAGAAGCAACTATTAAGCCTAACCAGCAACACTGTTAGGGCACCAACTACCAAAGTAACAAGGGATAGGACAAGAGGAAATGGCCTCAAGTTGTGCCAGGGGAGGTTTAGACTGGATATTAGGAAAAATTTTCTTCACTGAAAGGGTTGTCAAGCACTGGAACAGGCTGCCCAGGGAAGTGGTTGAGTCACCATCCCTGGAGGTATTTAAAAGATGTGTAGATGTGATGCTTGGGGACATGGTTTAGTGCTGGACTTGGCAGTGTAAGGTTCACGGTTGGACTCGATCTTAAAGGTCTTTTCCAACCTAAACAATTCTATGATTCTATAAATTAAGCATTCAGTAAGCAGATTACAGCTGGTTGAAAACATTAACAGTAAAGTAATAGATGCGGCTCACACCAGCTGCATCCACAATAGTGATTTAGCATGCCAAAGGGGTATTCCTTGGTGCAAGTTTGCACTGTGTTTGTATCTCGAGTTTTGCAGCATTTATTAAGGCACAGGCCAGGATTCTACCTGTAGTTCCCTACTTTTAACAAAGATGCAAGATCCTCCAACAGTTTGATCTCTACACAAGCACAGTGCACTCCAAGGGCTGACAGCTAATGCAAACTTCGTGACACAAGAAATGCAAAGTGGATTATGAAATCCTAGAACTAAAATGGAACATAGAAAACAGCCTCTCTTCTCATATTAGTACTACATACATACCAATACCAAAATTAGTTAATTGGTTCCTAAGTTAACTAACTCCTAAACTTGTCCTATATTATAGTGTTGGGTTATAGGGTTGTCAGGGTTGGGTGTTTTCCCAAAAAATTAGTTTTTCCTCAAAATACCCCATCTGTGTACAGAGCAAACACATCAGCAAAAATTTTCAAAGTAAGCTGAGGTGAAGTTTTAGAAGTGAATTAACATTTAGGCTTATTTACATTACCTAAAAAGATAAAGAACAGGTGTTTGGTCTAGCCACTGCCACTTTAAAGGCACAAGATCAAAAGTAACATGCTTAAATTCGTTCTGTGATCTACCCTCTTTTCGCCAAGACCCATCTGCTCCTTCAGCTCTACAGTGCCCACTCCCTATGCTCTGCCAACTATTTTCTCCTAAAGCAGAGCAACTATTCCTACTGTGCTGTGTTGACAATAACCCTTTGGTATATGTCCTTTCATATTTTCTTCTTCTGCCCTTCTTCAACCCTAATTGGGTTTTTTGAGCTTCTTTCCTGCTCCCTTCCCCAACTCTGCTTTCCTCTCTCTTTGCTGTATGGGTTGCAGAACAGCTGGGTCTAGCAAAGTCTTTTACTAGCCCAGTAGTACTGCCCACTAAATTATCTGCTCTTGCTAAGTAAGTATTGATACACAGTAATTGAGATCACATAAACCTATTAATGTTAATAAGCTGATTAAAAGAGGGTTCCTCCAAGAGCCTAGAGCAGTCAGCTCACACCTGAGCTTTTATTCAGACTGATAGTCACAAGGTAAACAGAAAATTGGTTCCTCATCACTATTGCTTTGCTTCCATGTGATGCGTTGCCTTACCAGAATTTATAGACAAAAAATAAAAGGGCACTGGTTCAAAACTCTTAGAAAACCACTTAAGTGTTAGTGACACATACTGTAAAGCAACCCAAACTTTAACAGCATGGCAAGGTAGAGACATGGCTGCTTACCACATTCTCTTGCAGTTGTCTAACAGCCCAGTTATTACATGACAGGCCTCACACACATGCTTACGGGACCTCTAGCAACACTAGTAACGATTTTATATCAATGGTGCTATCCTGTGCACTTTTATTTCCTCAAAAGGTAAGAGTGAACATATATGTTTGGATTTTCCACACACACACTTACTGCTCTGAGTACCACTGCCGTTTCATTCAGCAATCTACATCTTTTAAACGCATGTGCCGATACCATCTACAATAAAAATGCACAAAGTTGTCAGAGATCCGTGGTCATGCTATTAAAGATACAGAAGCCCCTTATGCCCAGCCACAGTTTCCGTGTTCAAGACAAACTTACACATTTTACTACACTGTAAATGGGCATATGAACTGTGCACCAGAATTGTTGACTACTCTCTTGCCTTACTACCTTTCCACATTTGTAAGTTACGTTGTGAGTTTCTACTCACTTAAGAGTTGGACAAGCAGAAAATTAAAAAACAACCGAGTTTTACAGTACTCTTATATGATAAAAGGAAGGGAGGAGGTAGAAAAGTCAGGAGTGAAGTTGAGCCTGAGAAGAAAGGAGGGGTGGGAGAAAGTGGTTTTAGTTTTTGTTCTAATTTCTCACTATCCTACTGTTATTAACTGGCAATAAATTAATTACCTTAAGTTGACTCTGTTTTGCCAATGACAGTAATTGTTGAGTGATCTCCCTGTCCTTATCTCAAGCCACAAGCTTTTAATTGTATTTTCTCCCCCTGTCCTGTCAAGGAGGGGGAATGATAGAGCAGCTTGGTATGTACCTCGTAGCCAGCCAAGGTTAACCGACCACACTGAGCATAGCTGAATGAAGATCTATATTCATTTGCTTGACTTGAAAATGAATAGCCCTCAAACATCCCTGTTGCTTCCAGAATGTCCTTTCTAACCTGTGCTGCTAAGTATTTTTTTTCTACAATACTCTCATGCAAATGCAGTCTTCTATCATGGACTAGAGAGTGAAATCTTCCCGACAGCGTAAGCCACATCCCAAAAACCATATTTTAACCCACCCTAATGTGGTGGAAAGCAGCAAAACATATCCCACTCACCTCAGAGAGCCAGGGCTGACAGTATTCAGTCATTCATAAGCAGGAAGCGCAGGTCTAATCTCCATTGCAATATAGACATGCTGTTGTGTTTCCAAGGTGCTAGCTATGTCTGCTGCAGCAGTTCTGTGGGCTTGCACTCTATTGTAGTCATGGATTCACCCCACAGTCCTTTTGACAATAAAATCTCACCAACAGCACAGCCAAAATTGCAAGCAATAGCAATTATTTTGACTTATTTCCATCTACAACAGCCTTTCTCAATGGAACTCACTAGGACATTTGCAGCTATGAGGAAGGGGGAGTTCACAGTCTATCCATACCCCAGTATAGATACGAGAATGGAAAACTGTCACATTACTAGAATAAGGATCTTCACAGGAAGTAGGAGCTAAGAAAATAACAAAATGCTTTTTATAGGCTATGCTTATTACTGCACAATACAGCAAAACCAAAGAAGAAAGGGTATTTGTATGCCTGGCTGTGAGTCTTTCTTCTTCACTACTTGCCTTTTTAGATTCAAAGCAAAAGAGCTTCCAGCATAATACAAAATCACAGGGTTTGTGAAGTTGTTCATAGGCTTGCTCTTTGGAGTCTAACCAGACAGACAGACAAAAACATGAGGTACAAGATGCTACCGATCATGCTGCATACCCCCAAAGAAGGGAGGAAATGGAAATCTAGATTGCCCAGGAGGAAAGCCATTGTAATTTTAGAGGTACTGAAATACCTTCAGTATTAGTTGACAGATTCAGCCCTTGAATTTTGAAATTCACTACTTGGATTTAAAAAAATAATACTACTATTGTGCTAATAAGAATATCTGCAACCATGCAGCCTCTCCCACCCCCCAAAGAAGAAAACTTCATAGCTGCTTGTAAAAACATACTCCGTCATGGACAGTTGTCTGAGCTGTGGGACACACTGGGAAAATTATCTGAGTCCAACACCAGACTTCCCTTTGAATTCAGTAATGCCCCTCTTCAGACTCTTTCTTCTCCTTATGCTCTCCCTCCTGCACAGGAAAAGCCACAAAGATTTATAGATAAACATGTGTTAAAAAGAAATCAATTCAATCTAGCTCAAATAAGAGAGGAAAGAGTTGTGGGCGAACAACAATACTGGGGGCTGGACATGGGCACTCAAAAGAAAAACTTCGTTCAGACGTATCCTGTACCGACAAACAGCTGTTCTTACCCCCTTGAAGGGCAATATTGAGTAAAGAGAAATTTAAATACAGTGAAAACTCTCAGTCTCATAACAGTTGTGAACAATTAATCAGCTCTTCCAAGCACATTCTTCAAAAACATAACAACAGTTAAAGCCATCAAAAACATTAGTTTATTAAATGCAGGAGCACCAATACTGTGTTCAATGTAAGAATTCCACTCCCCTCAGTACATGCACTTCCTGAGAAATTAAATTCCGAAATAGGGCAAGGAAAATCTGCTTTTCTTCCTTTTATAAAAAACTTTGATGAAGGTTTGTGCAGAATTAGAAAGCTTTAGTTTTAGGAACATTTTTTCCAGAATGATTGCCTTTGGAGTCTGTGTCAGCTTGACAATTAGTGCCCCATTTCCCAAAACTTCAAGACAGTGCCATTCTACCAGTGGTCTGAGGCTATCAGATGCACCTTCTGCAGAAGTGGCCAATTACTGAACTAGTCAATCAGTAATTACAGTGAATTAGGCACATTTAAAATCTGGCTCTTAAAATAATCATGTCCGTTTATTTGTTTTCTGCACAAATTGAGACCACTTATTCACCCATTTAACAGATAAGTGCCCATGCTAAGACTTGCTTTCTGATCAAAAAATAAGCTACTCAAAAGTATGGCAATACTACTATTATGGCAATGGAAAAGAAAGACTGCTTGAAAAATTTTGACCTTTCCACTGGAAAGCCACACCAGATTGACAAAAGCCCTTAAGAGCAGTCACATGGACAGAGGGAGCAATGGTAGGCATGAATTCCTGTGTGCTGCTGTTAAAATAAATAAATAAAAGCTACTGAACAGGTTGCTTTTTTCTTACATCAGACAAATGCTTGTACTAGCTTCACTGAACAGAATTACAACAAAGGTATAGCTTACAGTCAAAGATGTTAAAATAAGATTTTAAAATCCAGAAGCCACTCTCAACTACTTATAATAACCAAGTAATGTTTCGGCTTCTGAACCTAGCTGTTGACATATAGCTTCAGCGTCAGAGGCTAAATTTGATGGGGTTTCTGCGTTGTGGTGATTTCTACCCATATTATCTGTGTTGGTAATCTGCACCAACAGAGCATATTTCTCTGCAGTTCACATACTGTACTTTTGTCATCAGTACCTGCTATGGACAAATCTCAGATGTGAAAAGCAGAAATGTTAAGTTTTATATCCCTCTCAGTAAATACAAACTCCTGGGTTTGAACACCAATTCTTCAAGTCAAGGAACTGAAAATGTCACAAAGGCAAGGGAAGCTTCAAGGAAAAGTACTGAGGGTATATCTATTTTATGGAATGAATATATTAGAATGAGCAGAACAAAGATTGTTGATTTTGTATGCAACTAGAATAAAGAAATAGCTACATCACCACTCTTCAAAAACAAATTCCTAAGCCTTTGGAGACATGCCATGCCACACAAACACAGGCTCCAAGACTGCTACTAGTGCAGATTTCTTTGGAAAAAGAAAGCCCACAATGACAACAAATTCAGCTCTGGCAGAAACTGTTTTTCAAAATGTCCTTGTGAAGCCATCTTTAACCTTCATTCAAAATCTTTGATATAAATTTATACCTAAGTTCAGTTTGAAACATCAAATTGCCTGATGTAGTAAACTGAAGCTTTGCCATCCACCCTCCCACCACCCAACACACACAATCTCACCCTGAAGAACTGTTTTGTTTTCCAAGACCATTATATTCCCTGGGCTCTGGTTACCACCAGCACAGCATTGTGTCACACTTTCCCTCCAGCAGGAAAATAACCATGTTGTTGTTCTTTGTTTCTGAACTTCCTCCTTTCACACTAATTTGAAGATTCTCTAAGCAAGAGGGGAAAAAAATTATTCTTGTTTTAATGACAATGTTTTACATAATTTCCTTCCCAAAGGGTACTGGTCTGCACTGGTGGCCAAAAAACCTCAACAGACAAGAACTATATTTTAAAGTCAGTGTCTACATGTATGCCTTGCATCAGAAAAAGCACTACTGTAAAACAGATAACCCAGTATAATCCTACCGGGGGCCAAATTCTTTAAAACCTGGAACAACAAAATAGCATAACTTGTAGGAAGATACACAGAAAAAACTATTTGTGAGGACAGAAACTACATGGCTACTTATTTGCAGCAGTCAAGTATCAGCTGGAACGGAGAAAACAGAGAAAAAGCAGAGGGACAGCACAGAGTTACCAGCTGCAAAGCAAGCCAGTCAGCACAGAAGGAGAACCTACTCAGTGGTCTCTATAAACTAAATCAAAGCTCCCTTCCTGGGGCAAAGCTGACTATGCTCCTTGGTAGAGCAATGAGCTAACCTTCTGGACATGGAACTGATTTTTTTCAGTATCATCTTGAAAATGAGCGTTAATTTTAACTTGTAAGTTTGGTAGCCTCTGTACTACTTCTGTATAATGATTCAAAGAAAGCCTACTAAACCTTACTTGAATTTCAAGCATTGGCTACACACCCAGATTTTTTTTTTATGATGAGGACTGTATGTGGAAGATGCTGTTCAGGCTCTGCAGAAGACTTTGTTACGAAGAACAGCATGCTTCTTCAAGCACTCCCAGGAGCTACTTGGTCTCCCAAAGGTTATCACTTTCTTGTAACTTTCTTGTATCACTTCTAACTCTCAAGGAGGAAAATAATTGTGTATATTAAGTTTTCATTCCTATTAGTTAACACTACACAATGAGGAGAGCAAGAGGGGAAAAAGGAAGGACTGTCAATTTTTTAATTAAGTATACTTATGCATTAATCATGACCATATGGTCATAGTATCATGCCATGAGATAGTTCAGGAACAGTGCATTTCCCCCTATAGACAAAAATAAAGTACAAGTGACCTGTCCACATGGATTTTACTCTACTTCATCAGTCCTTTACAGAGGAAATTATTACAATGTCCTTATCTCTGTGACATTTCAGGTTAACATTTCTTTGGTTTGGCAAACATGTTCAACTGCAACTGTCTAGTGACACGAGATGTAGAAAATAAGTGTTGGTCTGCAGCCTTATGTAGAAGGCTGAAGGGTCCGACACCCCTGTTGCTTCAAACTGTAGCACAGAGTAAATGGTGATGTGAAATATGGAATCAGACACATTTTGCCATCTCAAAAAGAAACAAGCTCCAACATATTTTAAAAGTCCTAAAGATTATAAACAGTACAATGGCAAAAATATCACAAGCAGATTAAATTAGCTTTTATTTATAAGACATAATACTTTCCACTTGCACTCAATGCAGACAGTTTATAAAGTAAAACAGCATGCTTACGTCAAATGGTAAAAATATTTTGGAAAAATGGTGCTTGTTAGTTCTTGTTGCAGTAGGAGAAATCTCCATTCCAATTTCTTTTACAGCAACATGACAAGACAGGTTTTGTTTTAAGTAACAAAGGTGGACAAAGAGGCATGCTGAACATGCAGCACATTCAGAATTAGTACATCTCTAAGAAGGCAGCTGCAAAACAGAGCCTTGGCAAATGAACGTTGTTGTGAAATATACAGCTTCTCTCAATGAACAGCCCAAGCCTACCACTGAAGTAGAGTTTGAAAACCACATAGTAAAATAGCAAACATGTTAAAATTTGTAGATACCCAACCACAGGAAAAAATTAAGTTGGCAATTTCACCTCCCTTTCATAATTGCAGATCTCCTTTCAAAACACCTTCCGATCAATTTTGAAATAAGCTGAAGTCGTGCAACATTAAGATAGGCATTGACATTTCTAGCACCAGTGCCACTTACGAGCAGAAGCGATGGCCCAAGAAGAAAGGAAGACTGAAAAACAAGTTCAACGCCAACTGTTTTGTACCGCGGAGAGGCACTGAACGTGGTGGGAGCCACAGGCATCCCATGCTCACCAGAGCCCAATTCACTACCTGCCAGAAGTTACTGTGAATTCCTAAACAGCCATCAATGGAAAAAAAGCAGCTTCATTTTAGCTTTCAGACATATCTTCTAGCTTTAAAGATAACCTAAACCTAGTATTGCAATGGTTGGAGTCACAGTGATGGTTACAGAGTAAATTGACCCTTCTCTTAGGAGATTTTCAATACCTTAGTCTTGCCACGGTTCGAGCTGTAACTTCGCTTGCAGATTCTCCCACCCAGCTGATTCTTTCCAGCAATTTTTGAAGCATGGCTTGTGGCTACACAAAATTCAGATTTTTATAGATTATTGTGACCTGGAAGTTTTTTCGAAATGTACCCACCAAAAGTGGGCACGATCCAAGTCACCTGGCATCCTAGGATGAAGCACCATGACTGTGTCGTATCTTTTTTCTTAGTTTTGTACACCCCTACACCACACATTTAATTTCTCTATATATACACCATACTTTATAGTTGCCAAAAAAGACACTGTAGTATCACGAGGGATGTGGTTTCCGTTTCTAGAAGCCTCCTTCCCTGCTAATGCAAATCTGAAGGCAGCTGACAGTCTACAAAAAAACCCAATTGTCATCATTAAAATCCAAACATGACTGAAAAAGAAATAAATCAGTTGAGTTGTGAAGAAGCAACCAAACGGTCAAGTAGAAGGATACAACAGCCCAAAGAACAAAACATAAACATGAAGAGAACAGCTTTCCACTCACATTTGCTCTTAATAGGAAAGAATTGGTTTTGTCTACAAGTAAACTTGGTAAAAACAGGTATACTGAACAGCTCAATCTAAAACTGCATTGTTATTCTCAGCACAGAGACTATGTATTGTTTTGTAAACCTCAAAGCTAAGTGAATTTAATAGGATAACTAAAATTATACATTGTTGCCATTAGTACAAATGAAAAACAACCAAAAAACCATCTGCAGGATGGTATTCTCCCCAGATTTCCTTCAATTCAACTGAATTTGACTTTCATGCAGAGACCAGGTAATACAGGCAGCATTTTATACTAACGGTAAGATTAGTAAAAAACACATTTGGTGTCTTAGGGCTTGTGATGATTTTCTGAGATAGAGAAAAGGGAAGTAAAAGGCTACACTTCTTTAGCATACCTTTCTTTGCTTTTTGACCTACAGCTTATCTTCACCCCGTTTTTTCCTTTTCTTACACAGGATGCTTTGTTGGTAACTGATGAAAATTATGTACAACACATACTATGCCTTTTAAAACAAAGTAGCAGCCTATATCATTACCTTTTCCTTTTCTGTTGCAGAACACAAGTAAAATGTGTGTTGGTGTGTGCCAAATACTATTAAAATTATTAGATTCTTGCAGCCCTTCTTCCTCCATGGAAACACTGGTTTTGGGCATCAGAAACACAAGCAGCCAGTTCCTAGTTTAATTTACTTACGGAAACAGAAACATTGAGCTCTTTTTTTCGTATTCTACCAGTATGTAATTATTTAATGCTTAAATCTAGGATCATAAAAGTTCTAGTTAATGGAAAATAATCAAATGACCATCTAACTTCCTCTTTGTAAGCTCCTGGTTAGATAGCAGATTTCCCAAGAAGTATTCACCATACATTCTTTATTCCATGGCAGGAATACTGTCATGTCAATATCAGTAGCTTTTTGTACTTGCAGGGAAAAGAGAACATGCAATTTATTTACACGGTACTGTTTTTCAACTAAGATATAAAGAGTACAGCCACTAGAGATTCAAATACAAACCCAAGAGCACAGCACAGAAACTGGGCAAATAGAACTAATACAGCTTCTGCTGTACATCTTCAATCCTCAAAGGAGTAAGAGGGCAGTGGATGTTACCAGTCACCTCTATTACGGGAATGGGCGTAAGAGCTAGAACTGCGCTTCCAGAAAAAACAGGCAGAATCAAGTTAAGAGTTGAAAAACTACAAGGTGCTACATGTGAGATAGATTATACTAGGATAAGTAAACATAAAAAACTGTGATTACTAATATCATGGTAGGGACTAATTAATCCCACTATAAAAAGCTAAAAGGCATCTCCATTTTTACTGGACATGAGCCAGTAATTACAATTTTTTTCAACAGCAAACAAGAATACTCTTGGCTAAAGTATTTTGGGGATTAATCTTAAAGTTAGCATGGACAAATTAAGACCACATACTTCAGCATGCTAGCACTCAAAGGAACAGTGAAAATACAGCCCATACCATGTTATCGACCTATTCAAACAGTACTATTGGGACAATTCCCATCTCAACAGTAGTTCTATCCATGCTAACATCATTGCATTAACTGACAAGCACTCCCGTTTACTGGCACAGCTGGGAAAAGCTTTGTTTTCCTGGCAAAATTCAGAATTCAGAAAGAGAGGGAAGAAGAGAATCGACTGCTTGATCATTGAATTGTGGGCAAAAAATAGCATTCAGGCATGCAATAACCACTGTAACTTTCAAAGCCAGAAGAGAAGCCAGTACTAGCACTTCCTATATGCCATTTTCTTCACTATTTGCAAAAGACCATTCAAACACAGGAAAAAAAAAAAAAACTACAAAATTATTGTCTTAAACTGATAAGCCTGAAAAAGAAGACTAAACCATGACACGAGAAAGCAAACATGCTGGCATCCCAGCTGCTACAGCCTACTGCCAGTAAGAGCATGAGAACAGTCTAAATGAAAACATCGCGCAGTTGCCAGAAGAACAGTTATACTGACATACTTCCAAAAAAACTCTCCCACTGGAGACTCTTCTTCCTTTAGCTTACAAAAGAGCCAGCTAAACAAATTCAGAGCTAGAAAACTGATATCCGCAAGCACTAGCTGATCACAAAAAGCTAGAAAAAAAAGTCTTTTTAATTATTCTGATAAGATGCTTATGTGAAAGTACATTTTCTGGACTGATCATTTAATGCTGCCTCTCTATCACCTCCCTCCAGGAAAAGGAGCACATTACTTTAACCTACAGAAGACAAAAGCAGACAAATGCCTTCAACTCACTTGAAACCGCAGATAGCAAGCTGCGTCACTGCAAAGTTCACACTTCTAGGCAAAAAGAAGAAAGTCAGACTTGTTCAAATATTCTGTGAGAAACAGCAGCAAAGTATCAGTATCTACAAAAAGGCCACTGTCTTTAGTTTTAAAAAGAACACAAAAACCAAAACCAGAAGTCATACACACACTTTGCCAAAACCAGTTTAAACATCTATCATCACTTGTATTATAAAATAGACTCTCTACCTAAAAACCTGCCTTACCTAAGAAATTGTGTTTTAAAAAAATCCACCATGTGCCATAATGTTCTGACAAGTATTCTGACAGTACAAGAGGAAAGTGACACAGTCACACAGCTAAGGGGAAT
Organism: Aquila chrysaetos chrysaetos; assembly: GCF_900496995.4. Taxonomy (NCBI): domain Eukaryota; kingdom Metazoa; phylum Chordata; class Aves; order Accipitriformes; family Accipitridae; genus Aquila; species Aquila chrysaetos. The sequence continues at coordinate 32,980,738 of NC_044016.1, read as the reverse complement.
TAGGGATAAACTCAAAATGAGATGGTATATAACACTCAAACAGAAAAGTCGTAATAATCGAAGCAAATGCAGACACTTATTAGCTGTTTTGCGTACATAAACAAGTGCTTAGAGTCTTGAAGAACTGCCATAATTTCAGAGCTTCTATGGATTATTTTAATAAAAACTGCCATCTTAAGTACAGGGTTTCTCCTTAAGTTCTACTAGTCATGCCTTTTGAAAAAAAAAGATAACATCTTGGAAGACTATCAAGTATATACACCCACTAACATCCAACACCTTGCTTATTCATCATTATGAACTGGCTTTTGTCACAAACTGGGTGCACTAAAGCCAATGTTTCTTAACATAGTTTTAGAAGTCTTCACAAGACTTCACCAAATCACTCACACAGCAGTTCTCTTAAAAAAAAAAAAAATCAATCAGTTCAGGCATTGTAAAGTATTCAAAGGAAGTAACATCCAAAGTACTCCTATACCGCAAGGCTCATCGACCAACATCCCCAAACTGCCTTTTTTTTTTTTTTTTTTTTTTTTAAAATACACCTTTTGGAACCCCAAGGACATTTCTTTAAGTTTAAAAAAAAAAAAAAACCAAAAAAAACCCAAAAGCAATCATTACAGGATACATAACATCAGTGAGTAGAAGAAAGAGTTTTTACATCAATTTTCTTGTGTACTTATCCAGATCTGTCACTGGAAACTTTTCTCAGTAACTGGGATAACAACATTGTGAGATGACAGCCACAATCACAGTTAATCTGAACAAATGCCATGATGTTTCCAAACTGTTGCCTGCATCTGAGCTGTTGCTGCTCTTGGAAATAAAATTAGAATATCACAATTCTAAATAAAACTGAAGATGCGTGAACTGGAGGTTTCAGAAATGGTCAACATCAACCACACTAAGATTAGACACTAGATGTGGTTCACTGCACAGCTTGACTACCGTACCAGATCCAGACCTACATTCTAGGAAGCTTAGCAGCACGAGGTCCCATCACACTTCAATGCTGAAGACTGAAAAGCTTAAGCTATCTTTTCCATATGATGTATAACTTGGGACACTATAATTTCTTAAAAGTCCATTCAATTACTGCCTTTTAATCCATAAAAGCCAATTATCTAGTATAGCTTGTCGACATATGCATAGACAAAAAGGTTTGGTTTTGAGTGAAAGGCCACACCAAGAGGTGACCACATGAGAATTTCTACTGTAAGACCACAGCTAACATTCACACACAGATATCTAAATACTACTAGGAAGAAGCCCTTTTCTAAGTTCATGGTGTAGAAATAACCTATTAAGGCCACCCAATCTTTTGCACAACAGAACCAGGACTCTAGACAGTGCTATCATGCAAACATCAGTCAGAAGTGTCCTGAACAAGTGGTGGTATCTTTTCACCAGACTTTCCCGTACTGTCAGACAGTGTTTACAACAGCCAAGTTAATCAAGAAAAGGATTACTTAAACACAGACAACTTAGCAAATGTACTACTTGAAGTTGTCAAAAATATTTTATACATGCTTAAAAAAAACCCACAAAACAAAACAAAAACAAAACACCCACACAACTATTTTGGCATGTCACTAAATAAAGACTCAATCATGTCCAAATTTGAAACATTTGCAACCATTAAGGAATAATAATGACAAATTAAATATATATATATTAAAAAAGTCACACTCCAAGACCATGCATGTGTATAAAACCAGGTTTTGCCTAAGTTTCTGGCTCTTGGGATTGCAAGCACACATGAGAGAGAACATTAAATGATTGCAAACTGATTGTATCATCTTGATTTTCTAGCTATTGTTCCCAGGATACAAGAAGTATTTTTCCTAGAACACCACTATGATCTGCATTAGTTATCTCAGTAGGTAACTGAAATGGATTTTTAAGCAAATAGCTTTTGCTGTGTATAAAGCCAGGTACTTTAGGTCTAGGCTAAAGTGAACATCAAGATCAATCTCTTGCTTATTTTTTGCTAGAGAATATTCAGAACGTATTGGGAATAACTGAACAATTGCACCTTAACAAGACGTTCTGCATCCTTACCAAGTCTCTCGCAAACATGACACTCACTGCAGACAAGTCCTTCAAAAATTTTTTCTCCTCTGATCAGTATAAGTTTTGTCCTAACGTATTTCTAACTCTTGTTGATACTACCACTGAGGTATCACAATCATCCACTCAGTTCAAACTTCCCACTAAGAATCTACCAGGTTGCCCTTATGTTTCTATAAAGAAAAAAAAGAAAAAAGTTTCCTCGAAAAATGTTCAGGCACACTTTTTGCTGTACAAAGAAGCCAAGTCTCTCCTGCTTCACTTTTTGCACATTAAGTATGAGCTCTAAGGATGCAAAGAAGTCCTGCTGTTCGCTAGGCCACTGCCCACTACTTTTAGTTGAAATACTTCTTTCAGACTCCAGATGCCTTTTTATTTAACTATCAAGACCTGCAAGTTCTTAAGATGTGCTTATTAACAGAAAGCACACAGCTTAGCAAATGGAGTGGGGGTATTGTCTTTGATAGACATCTACCAGTTTAAGAGGTATTAAGAATGGTTCTTAAAAGTGCACCAAGTAACAGAGACAAGCTGCAGCTCTCTCACGGGGACCTTCCTGCACTTGCTACGATTACTGTTCACCATCAGCATCTCCAGAGAATGCCGAAAGAGCTAGATGTTATGTCAGTGGAACAAAAAGGAACACTTCCTTAATTAAAACTTTTAAAAGTATTCACTAACATCGGTTATATGGGCAATAACTATACCACATATTAGAACAGTCGGTTCACCATTCGTTGAGGCTAAATCACATAGCACATCTTCATGTCAGTGGCTGTTGGCAAAGCAACACATTGTGTTGTGACAAGAGCACAAGTCAGAGGACTAAAGAACACCCTCTATTTGCTCCAAACAGATAACGCAGGAGAAAATGAGTAAGGTTGCTGTTGATAGATGGTCTGCTGTGGTAACCAGGAGGACTGCTACATTCCACGGTAGCAAAAGACATGCCACCACCAATAATGAGAACTTATTACACTGTCTGGACAACATACGCAAACCTAATTGTGCAAAACACTCCAGTAGATATATACTGTAATTCAATCGCCCCCACATTTTTGGTAGGTCTGCCTACCACAGTAGTGGTTTTGTGATAGGGACGTTTCCCAGGGGTTGAACAATGACCTGCAAGTATATAGGCTGGCCCACCATTAGTCAGTAGCAGTTTGCTACCACATGAAGTAATTAATGAGAAGGAATTTTTCCTTTTCCTTACCAAGGTCTTAAGAGAACCTAAGCATACTTGAGTGAACAGACTTTGCCACTTCATTTAAGAGAAGCAAGAAAAAGAAAAGCCAAGCTATCTAAAAACCTTAAACATTTCATCTTGCTAAAGCATATATCCATATATACACTCATATATTTATTGACCATCCTTAAACCAACAGGCCAGCTAGAGCAAATTTATTTTAGCAACTGAAACTAATTTCAGCTGTGCTGATTATTTCCAGGGTGGCTAAACATTTGGAACTTCATACAAGGAGAAAACATTTTCTCCTCATCAAGTCATAGCTCTCTGAGAATTTGTACACAATAGCATTAGATCAGTGCCAATTCTTTGTATAATGTTTCCTTGGCTAAAGTCTTTTTGTTTCAAGCAGATCTGTTACTCAGTACGGACAGTCTGTTGCACTTTGCTAATGCCTGAACTTGGCAGAATCTCTAGTTATTCTTTGCTTTCCTTAAAAAAGCACCTAGGTTTTATGACAATTTTACAACTTCAGAAAAGTTGTTAAACAACTGAACCTGCAACCTTTTCAATAGGCTCTTTTTTCCATAAGAGACCATAGTTATAAAGACGACAAATCCAAATTATTGCCTTTGATGTGCACTACATAACAGTTTTGGGGGATATATGGAATGCTCTAAAATTCAGACTTTCTGTTCTTTTACTGTCTCATTCCTTTCCCATTTGAATTTCATAAGCAGAGCTCAAAACTAACATCTGCCTGGATAGTCCCTTTACACAGATGTGCTCTGTCAGGTGGTGGAGCTATTTGAATTAGCATATTTTAACTTGTTTAAATGACAATAAAGTACCCTGAGCAATTAACAAAACCAGTATATAAAAAAGGGATAGTGGAGAAAATAAACAGTTTAGACAGATAAGAAGGCAACTGGGGAAAAAAAAGTGTTGATAGTAATTTGCACAGGCTACATTGGAAGGCTATCATATGAACAAGTTACTTTGTTTTCTTAGAAGAAAAAAAAAACTTCAACATGCAAGTTGATGCACACCAAGAAAAAGAAAAAGAAGGCCTACCTTAAAGCCACAATGGAAGTTTGAAATACACTATATTCCAACAGGGGATGTTATCAGTCACAGTTGATAGAAAGAAAACAGATGCTGATTCTTTCTACTTTCTTGATCATTAACAACTATCACAGGACACAATAAATAGTCCAGGACCACTTCATTCACGGTAAGATTACTTGGCAAATGAACACTTAGACAATGACAGGTAAGCATGTACTCAGTATGCATCAGTAACATACAGGTTTCATAAAATAATTCATTCTCCAAATAGTGGGAAAAAACCAAAAAACAAACAAACCACCACACATTCAAATAGCTTCACTTCCACTCAGTGGGAGAGCTCTCTACCATATGAAGCTTTCTATGGAAGAACTTACACACCCAGAGAGAATATGAAACAGTTCAGTTTCTAGTGTTATCTAGACTATCTTATACTATGCCTTTAAATTCCCAAACACATAAAACAAACATTTTGATGTGAACATTTAACTTTTTTTTTTTTCAATCTTCCCTCCTCAATCCATCCCTTATTCCTTTGAAAGCTTACATGAAAGGAAAAAGCAGAAAAGAGGATGAGCACCTACTAATTTCAAAACAAACAGCATGAAAGAATGCACCCAGGTTTTAAAATTTATATAGCTTAAGATACCACCACTTTGCATTACACGATAGCAATAAAACAACCTGCTTGGTGTTCCCTTCCATATTGCCCACGCTGATACTCCATTTCCACACTATCCCGATATATTCGGGCAATGACATTCAGCCCCATATTACATTACAATAATGTAAATGTCTCACTGCTTCCTGCAGATTCATTATTAGAATTCAAATGTATTGCCAACACATGGCATTGCCAACATATTAGCAATACACAGCTTCTCCATTAAGTTCTAATAAAAATCACATTTAGTAACACATTATCAATTGAAAAAACGCTTGTGTGACACCTGGTTATACATTGATTTGTACTGCTATAGCTAAACTACTGTCAAGAGCAGGTTATTTAAGAAAAGATTTAAGTGGACCAAATCGATTTAAACAAAAATACAAATTTATATTTATCTTTTGCATTGACTTCATTTGAGCAGCTTACACTCATCACTCAAGTTTCACAGGATCAACTGTATCCTAATGTTTTCTCTTCAGACAGATTTAACTTAACCAAAAGTACTGTATATTAACTTATTTATAAGTTATATGTAGTTACCAGAAAGCCAACCAAAACATTTTCTAGGCTGTCTGCTGGAATTAGTATTTTTAAACAGTTTCTAGGCATGCAACAAGGGTTACTCTCTTGTGACACCCAGTACCAATATAGAAGTCTCTCTTCTGATATGTCATAGAATATCATTGTGAGCAACTTTCTAGCAGACAATACTCACCTGACCTACCATCATCTTAACAAAACAGTATCAGTTATACACAAGCACTTGGTTACCACATAACATTGTAAACCAAAAAGGACCGAAAGAACAGACAAGACAAAGGAGGAAAAAATAATCAGCATTTCTAAGGAAAAAATGTGGAATTACCATGTAATTTTGAAGACCGAGATTGAAGTTCTCTAACATATGTTTAAATGGTTTATATTTTGGTTTTCCAGGTTGGTCTAAAGACCAAGTGATGACAATTTCATTTTGGTAATCACTCCTGAGATGGATCTTTAATATTCTTTTACATCATATGAAGTAATATTGTGCCTTTTCTAAATTAGAAAAAAAGAGCCATCATATCACTTTTCATGTTGTATTGTGGAAGGATCTAGAACACATGGAAAGAATGACTGGCATTTATTTGCAATACACCTCAAAACACAAGACCAACAAGACAGAACAGGTAAGGTACATGGCACATTTCATTAGTGCACTAATTAATTTTTAAACTACGTCTGTCAAAGGACATCACTACAACTTACAAACTTTGTACACAGAGATCACAGTAAGCAGCAAACCACAGCAGCAATGGAATAACACAGAGAAGCACAGCAAACTACTACAATACCCACAAGAAAGGGAAAAACTAGGGGAAAAGCTGGTTAACTACCCTGTTTCGTATGACACTACTGAAGAAGTCATTCTTGTTTCCCCAACCCCTTCTGCCATTACTACAGCCCTGCTCTTACTTCTCCATTTAGGAAACAAAATAGCTATCAGTAATCCAAGAGCAATAGCATCTGTACCCATGCCAGAGTCATCAGTTTCTAATCTGGTGGGTTGCAGGGGACAACGCAAGAGTCTTCTAGCTAAGAATTAATTTCTCACTGCCCCTCCATATCAACAGGAAAAAAACCCCATGGAAGCATTTCAAATAGCAGGGGAGAAAAAGGGAAGAGCCCAATACAAGCACAGACCTAAACGGACTGCACAAAATTTGCATTTGACTGTCTTTGCGTCGCACTGAAACTTAAATTTTATGAAGTAATCCACAAAAACAAGTGACTGAATTGCCAAGACAGTCATTTTGTCAAGTGACATAGGTTAGATTAAGAAAACATGCATGTACGACAAACTTCAGAGACTCATTTTTACATTCTAGTGAGAGGAGGACAGCTTTATTATTGAAGTGCCTGGGCATTTCATTTCTTTCCCATTTATTATAGTATTGTATAGAAGACAGACATCTATTAGCAGAAACTGTTACCTGTTACACAGAGGAATGTCCTTTTCTATCTCCTTGCACCTTCTAGGAAGTGAATGCCACAGAAAGGACACATGACAATTTGACTTTTTTAACCTTTGATATCTTCACTTGTCTAAAGATCAAGATATTAAAAAAATCACATCCAATGTCACATCATATAAGGGACTGAAGTTACATTTAAAAATGATACAGCAAACTAAACTTAGCATTTAGCAATTAAAACAGGCAATGCCTTCCTCTGATGAAAGAAGGCAAGAAAACTGGAGAGGTTATTTTTAACCCCCTTCCAAAAAGAAGCTCTACTGCCTTCATGCACCTTGAGAGAAACAGTTAAAAGAAGTTACACTCCACAGTTTCATTCTCTGACAAAAACAGGTTAATGCACCTAAAGTTAAAACACATTTCCTTTTTCCTCCTACTTAAATCTTCAAAAAGAAACTTAGGTGCACTAAATCTGTAGTATATGTGGCACTCTTGCTCTCCTATGTACGTCATTATGTGTAATGGCAGTAAGAGCCTCATTTAACAGTAACTGAAATAGTTCAGGGTTTCCAAAAAAGGAGAAAAGAAAGAGGAAAAGAAACCTTTGCGTATGCTGAAAGGAGTTATTCTAAAGTTTTATCCTTGTAGAACAAGAACTTACAGAGCTTGCTTCTTTTTTCCCTGCCCTCCCCAAAGTGATTGAGTCACTTTTAATCAGTCACGTACTCAAGGCAAAGCATCACTTTTTACCTTTGCATTTATTTCATCTCAGCTAGCTCCATGGTACAGCCACCTATCAAAAGCCTGCTCCAAAGTAAAACAAACAAACAAACCAACCAAACCAGAACACGGAAAGGAAAACGAGCACAATGTACAGGGTAATAACCCATTCTACAGGAGAAGCCTGCCTCCTTGTGGCTCAACTAACCGTAAATTAGATTTCTCCAATTCTTTCCATCACACCCAGTAAATCTGGTGAGCCAAGCGAGTAACAAGCTTCTAGTTCAAGGTGGTTTGGGGGTTTGGTTTTGTTGGGGTTTGGTTTTTTGGTTGGTTTTGGGGGGGTTGGGTTTTGGGTTTGTTTTTTTTTTTGCGGGGAAGTTGATGAAAAAGAAAGATGATTCTAATTCTAAGAAGCACTAGCAAAAGTTATCCATCGCTCATTACTGAAAGACTGCTTTTAGCCTCCTCCTCTAGATAGCAAAGACAGGGTGGGAGGGGACAGAGGTCCAACTTAAAAACAACTGACATTCTTTACTTGGCAACAAAAGCAAAAGCTTGTCAGCACTCTGGCACCTAAATCCAGAAGGCTCCAAACCTTGGCTCAGCGGCAGCTTAACCTAGCAGGCCACTCTTGATGCCTTAGCTTTCAACAGTAAATTCCCTTTCTGCCTATAGGTCTCCTTCAGGAGGATTTCACTCTTGGCAGCAGTGAAGCATTTGGTGCTTTCAACAAGATGCAGACATTCCTCTGTCCTGCCTGAAGGGCTCAATTACACGGGGCTACTGTCTTAATGCCTAGAAGAGTAAGTTCTTTAGAAAACAGCTGTGGTTTTTGGCTGATTTTTTTGCTTTGTTTTTTTTTTTTTTTCAATCCAGCCACTCTATTGTGCAAGAGCTTAGTGGTTAAAGAACTCAAAACCTGTGTGACAAATACACAGATTCAAATTCACACCAGTCTTAGGAGGGGATCACATCATCACACATCATCAGGATGACTTTGGCTTAGGAGGGTATGAGTAGCTTTCTAACCATCTTGCAGAAGCTGCTCCATTTTGTGCAAGTCTGAGACACAGAGCATGAATTGCTTTTGCTACGAGTTAGGAAATTCATCCACAAGAAGGGAAGTTCCAGTCTCCACTCCAAAGGCTTTTCAATATAAAACACATTAAGTGAACACAAAAGTAGCCCACATTTTTCTGCATCTCACAACTGTTGGGCTTGAAACTTGCTTTCTTCTCTGTCACAGCCTCTGTTTTGGGAACGGTTTCTCTAGCCTTTAAACAAGTGAATCAGACTCACTCTTTCCAATCTCCAACCCAGTGATCTGGCTGGAAAAGAAGTGAACTGAACCCATGGCTCTCTCATGCTTACAGTCATTTTAATTGGAGATTCACTGGAGGGGAGAAGAAAAAAAAAAAAAAAAAAAAACAACACACACACCCCACACACATTTTGAAGGAAAGACTTTGACTCTACCCTTTTCTTCTTTTCAAGAAAAAAAAAAAAAAAAAAAAAAAGAAAAAAGAAAAAGGTTGTCACACCCTAAATTCCAGACATGGAAGATGTCATTTCTTTCTGCTACAGTTTTTATGCCTAGGTCCAGAATGAGAAGCATTGCACTTTTTTTTTTTATTATCATTTACAGATTTACCCATGAGACAGCTTCTACGTTGTGTGCTTTAGACCCTTTCGTGCCTGCTCAGCTCCTACCAGGCCAGACAGAGCACTGCACAGAGGGCTGTGGATTCCACCACTGTTGCCAGGTGCCAAAAACTTAGGCAAGGCTGTACCTCACACTGCAACATCCAAATAGCTTCATAGATCTCATTAGAAAGGTTGTAAACAGAGAAGCAAAATAAGTAGATGCTCACACTAACTCTGACACTACTCTAATAAGAAAAGCAAAGCAAAAAAAAAAAAAAAAAAAACCAAAAACCAGAAATCACTCTTTTCTCTTACTCCAGTGCAATCCTGGCAAAGGGCAAACACCTTCAACTACTGAAGAGAAAGGGAATCGGTGGTGTTCATCACATCACAGGACTGGCTGCCGTACCAAACAAGTCCAGTATGTCTGGACAACACACTAGGTCTGTGTATGGAAAAAAAAATCATCCTTCTGGAAAAAAAACATTCTGTTTGTATAACCAGATCTGTAATTAACACGCAAATTACTCACACAAATGAAGAACTATCCCCTCCTGGCTTTTGTAATTTTATAGACTGAACACGGCAGAGACTTCAATTTATTAAAAGTGATGTTATTCTGTATGCAACTCTGTTTCCATTATATTGAAATAGTGGGCAAGTAATAAGGACTACATGAAGTCATACACACCAAGAAATTTACTACAGCAGGGTTTCTGTTCATAAGTTTAAGACAGTTTGTGGTTTTGCTTTATATCAGGGCCTGACACCAAGTTAATAAGCCTTTTATTGAGATTCAAAAGCTATTACATTACACACATCTTCCTCTACTTTTGCTAACCTATGCTGAGGCCTAGGATTAAATTTTACGCTTCACTGACAGAAAATAGAATCCTAAATCACCAATCCACACATAATTGTTAATTTCCCCACTTGTTTCTTGTGGTCACAGTACCTACTTTCTTCCTTATCATGGCCCTACTTTTTAAACTTACACATTTTTAAAACTAGCCCTGAGCTTCAGCGCAGGCCTATGAAATGTCTCATTTTCTTTAAATTATCTTTACTGAACTCTCCCAATTACCCAGACCAGTAAGGTTTACTAAATTTTGTGCAGAATGATAACAAATAATACTACCGAAGCAAGTATCAGAATCATAGATCTTTTAAAGCCATAATAAAAACTCCTACCAATATCAATAATAAACAGCAGCAGGTTCTAGTAGATTAAGTACCAGACTCGTACTCAGAAAAACTGGTTTCTTTTCTGTTTTATTCTCACCTAGTCTTCTAGGTGACCTTGGGCAAATCACTATCCCCACACTGCAGTTTCCCCAGCAGTAAAAATGAATTGAACAGAGTTGCAGATCTGTCTGGAAACTCCAAATGAAACACACCGTAAGAGGTAAAAATATATTTCCCTATCTGCAGATATATCTGCCTTGATAGCTTTTCTTTATCCCATTATACATCAGCAGCAGCGTAAGATTGCTTTTACTTTCTAAATACACTCTAGTGGTTCTTCAAGAATGGCTTTAGGCTACTGCCTTACTTTTTATCACATGCTTGATCTATTTCTGCTACTGTATCTACTTTGAAGGACCAAGAGCTTGTATTTAGCAATACGCACTTCACACTTACTTTAATATATTACGCCAAAAGTTGCTGTTGAACACATTCCTAAGCTACGGGGAGAAAATAAAACAGGACAAATCAGAACAGAGAGCCAACTATCAACGAGCAGCAACTCATTCTCTAGACCCTTGCTCATGTAAGTAATCATGGAAGTATTCGCTTCCACGACCTGCCACGGGAATCAGTCATCAGCAGATTTTTACCAGGAATACATGCATTGATGAACCAAACTGCATCAAAGCAACGTAAAAAGATTCCTCTTCTTATACACTGCTAGACTTAAGAAACACTACTTTTCATTTAACAGGAGACTGCCATTTATTATCAAATAACACTACTTCACTGCGGTGTGCTTCGCTCACTTGCCATCTTCCCGTTTCTGGGTTTGTTTGGGTTGTTTTGAAAAACAACGCAATTATGAGATGCTTTTTCACCTTTCCTATTCCAAAGCATAAGGCTTAAACAACAGTTTCTAAAAGCTCTTGGCTTTGCTAGTCTTTGGGGGAAAAAAGCCCCCCCACCCCACCCCAAAAGGCACTTATTCATAATTAATTTTTCTAAACAGAGTTAGTGGATAAAGTTGCCACTTCCCACATCGTGCCACAAAAGCCTGTTTTGCTTGACACAAACGTGAACTCTGATGTACTTAACTTCCAGTTATTTTCCTGACCGAGGAATTACTACAACACACTGAAAAATTTACTTAATAAGCTGACAGACAGAATAATGAAAAATTACTCCTGTACTGTCAACAGACAACTTCTTGAACATTAGCGACGGAGCCGCTGAAAAAAAGGAAGAGACGGACCTTCCACACCACAGACGCGAGCTGTGAAAAATCCAGCTATTTCCTGAAATATCGCAAAAGCGATCAGAAGAAAAAACCCAGTATATTTTAGGCGTAGCGCTAAGGAGAAAAAGAAACCGCTGCGCATCCAAGAGGGAACAGAGAAGGGGGGAAAGGCATTTGCAGCTCGGATCCTGGCGCGTTCTCTGGGTGGGAAGGCGAGCCCGAACGGCTCCGGTGCCGGCGGGGGAAGGAAGGAAGGGGCAGACGTTATCTGCCGGGAGGGGAGCGGAGCCCGGGCGGGCTCCCCCCGCCCCGCTCTCCCCTCCCACACCAACTTCCCCCGGCCCGGGACGTGGCCGGCCGCAGTTGGATAGGGAGCGACGTGACGAGGCTAAAACCGGTCTGAAGTCCACAAAGAAGCCGTCTGCCTCCGGGAAACGGGCTGGGGAAGGGAGGGCGGGAGGAAGGACGGACGGACGAGGCGGGGGGGGGGGGGGGAAGCCCGGGGGGAGTTTCACCCCGCCCGAAAGCGAGCGCCTTCCCGCCCCGCGGGGCTGAGGAGATTCACCCCCACCCCAGCCCCGAGGACCGGGCAGCGCCGCCCCCAGCCCGGCCCGAGCCGAGCCGCCCCGCCGCCGGGACGCGGAACGGGCGCACCTTCCCCCTCCCGCCTCCCGCCCCGCGGCGGGCTCCGGGCTGGGCTCTCACCTTCCTCCCGCCGCCGCCGCCGCCGGCCAGCGCGGCGCTACCGCCCGAGTACATGTAGTAGGCGATGCCCAGCACCCAGAGGAAGGCGAAGCAGAGCAGCAGCCGAGACCTGCGCCGCATCCTCCCTCTCTCCCTCCCGCGCCGCCGCCAGGCCACCACGAAACGGCCAGCAGCACCAGCCGCCGCCGCCTCCGCTCCTGCCGCCGCCGCCGCCGCCGCCGCCGCGCAGGGTCAGGGGGCAGAGGGCGAACGCCCGCCCCCCGACCAATCCCGCGCCGCTCGGCCCCGCGGGGGGGCGGGGCGGGGCGGGGCGGGCCTACCGGCGTCGCCATGGTTGCAGCACGCCGGGCCGCCGCCTCCTCCCTCACGGGCCGGGGCGGGGGGGGGGCTGCGCGCCCCCCGCCGGCGGCAGGGCGCGCACCGGCACGGCACGGCCCGGCCCCGCCCACCCCTCCCTCCTTCCCTCCCTCCCTCCCTCCCGCCCCGCCGCCGCCGGCCGCGGCTCTCCTCAGCGGCTGCCTGAGGGGCGGCCGGGCGGCGGGAGCGGCGACCGGCGGGTACCGCTCTGGGCCCCGGCCCGCCGCCTCTCCCGCCGCCCCGCCCGCCTCGGGCCGACCAGCGGCGAAGTGTCTGTGGCCGCGCTGGGCGGAACCCCCTGACGTGAGGAGCGGTCCCGGCTCTCAGGGCTGGCTGGTGGCTGCAGCCTCCTCCCCTGCGCTCTCCGAGGATCGGATCGCTCCTCCTTTGGGCTCTCCCGCTCCCACCGGGACTGGCGGGTGATGGAAGAGACTCCCAGGGCCACAGAAGCTCCCAGGGCTGGCCACCACAAGTCCCGCGTCTGCCTCTCTCCCCGCTGTTCCTGCTGGAGGGAAGGGAGAACCCGCTTTGGGAAGGTGTTGTCCTCGAAGTCGCCTGAGGCAGGTCTTCATTAAGCCTCAAAGGTGAGAAAGCAAAGTCACGCTGGGTGATGTCCAGCGTCCTCTGCGTGACAGCTGTCCGCACCTCTTTCGATAAGTCTCTGCCTTACGTTATTGAAGAGAGCCTTCCGTGGCCTTTATGGGAGACATCAAGGTCCCGACAGCCCCACCATCCCACCGAGGTCACGCACCTGCTCCCCTTGCAACTTCTGGGGTCGCTGCGCTGCAGCAGTGCCCAGCCTGGAAGCACGGTGGCCCCTCCGCAGGCCTGAAGGGAGCCGGGGGGGACTCTGCCTGGATCTCCCCGGCAGGTTGACCCAAGCGGGGCTCCGCTCTTAGAGGCTGGTCTGTTGATATGGGGTCATTGCCTGGTAAAATTACCTTTCTTTCTGCTTACCCAGTTCCACCCTTAAACACCTCAGGACAGATGCTACCTCAGGACAGATGCTATGCTGCTGCTAGCTCTCACTGTGGGTCACTGACTTGCGTGTGTGCAGCTCATGCTGCTGTTTTTCCACGCCACCGAGTTTCCCGTTGTTCGGCATTTGCTGCTATCTCGTCCCACTGTGAGACATCAAGAAATGAGAACGCAAAACTAAGAAGGGAAGAGACACATTCCCTAACAATTAAAAAGCCCGTCTATTTCAGAGCTACAGTATCCACTCAGAGCAGAACGTCCCCGGTTTTTAAAGGTGTTCTCTGACATCTCACCACATTTTATCAATAGGCTGTTTTACTACCACCCATTCTGACTGTATCGCACATTTCTGTCCTCCTTCTGTCTATACCGGTGTCAGACCTCAGCCAGTCTAGCCGCACTGGCAGCTACGGAGCCTCTGCAGAAGACTGCTCACCAAGCCGTGCCAGGATGTGGCCGGGGCTGGCAGAAATTCTGTTGCATGAGCAGGAAAAGATCCAGCAGCCAAAAGAAATGGCATCAAAAGCTCACCTGCTCACAGTCACTCCACTGACAGTCTGGTCGGGGAGGTGATTTGTGCCAGTGTTGGCACTGCCGGGGCAGAAGTTGTCTGGCATGCAAAGATTTTGGTGAATAACTGCACACCTTCCCACCTGCCAGAACCCTGATGGAGAGATAGGATGGGGGAAAAGACGAAGAAATCCCAAATAACTATTCATTTGGGGAGTGTAAAATAAAGAGATCTCTTTCTTCAGAGTAAATGACTCTTTCAATAAACACAGCATTACGATTCTCGGTTTTGGAGGGAGTTGCAGAGAGACACCCAATTTGAGCCAAATACAAGTTTTGGAATCAAATAACTGGCATCTATTGAAGTGAGGTACACTGGAGAGTTTGGGCTGCCAGGAGACACGCAGATGTTCTGGATGAGAGTTTTTGATTTATCCAAAGTGTGTTTGATGCAAGTGAGTGCAGTTCCTGCAAAAGCACTGATTGTGCCTGCGTCTAAAAAGGCACACACACACACACACCACCCCAAAGGCTAAATTTTAATTAGCAAGATTTTCTGTATAATTCAGAGCACTCTCAACAGGCCAAGATTGTGAACATCCTGATAAACTCCTGCCGCTTAAGCTCTACAATCAGCTAGACATGAGATGAAGAAGTGGCTTCCCTGCTGCTGGGGGATTCCTTCACTGGGCAGATCTGCTGAGGGAGAGGGTGCTCTGCATGGCTTGCTTCCCCACAGAAATACATACTTACGTGTGTAAAGCGCTCCATTCTGGAGCCATAATCCCATTTAACTTTACAAAATCTGCAGGCCACTTACTCTTTAAACACCTTGCAAAGCCTACAGCATCTTTTCTTGCCCTTTTCATAGTCTAAAAGATCTTGGGACAATCTTCAAAGGTCTCCCTGCAGCCCCAGGTATTTTCACTGATTTTAGCAGTGTGCTTAGATAGATTTTTCCCTTTCCAGCAAAATTAGCCAGCCGTGCATGTACAGAAAATCCTTCTGTAGCTGCACGCTTCACAAGCTTACCGAAATAATCCACTGCACATGCTCAATCACAGATTTCAAAGGTTTATAACTCAGTCAAATCAAAACTAATTTCTTCTCAAACAAGCAAATACATGTCTACTTCGAGGAAGGCTACTTCCATGTCAGAGTTCATTTTTCAGCCTTCTGCTGATAAAGTTACAGAAATGCTCAAAAAAGGCTGTAGGAACCTATTTAGCTCAAGAAACACTTTTTTTTTTTTTTTTTTCACTCTCCTGATATTCTGAACTGGCTGAACCAGTTTTGTTCAAATCTTTCCAAAATATTCACATTTGGACAAAGTCCCAATCTGGCAGATTTCATCCTGAATCATTTATATTTCAGAGACCACAGAAAACACAGAGGTTTAGAATGGAAAATGTTACGTCGCTTTAACTCTAGGAAAGGCTGCCTGTTCTATTACAACGAATTCGCATGCACATACCTCTTTGCCTCAAAAGTCCTAACGTGTTTAGTCAGCAAAGCAAAACTGAAAAAAAAGCACTTCAATTAAAGCAAAGAATTCAAGAAAAATGTAAGATATTTTTAAATGATTTTTCCAGTGCATTTCAAAAGAAAATATTAGCATATTTTAAGAGCAGCATTGCTAGAATGATTCACAGAATATAAATGCCTCTGTATCAACCACATCCCTTTAAACAAAAGAGAGATCAAGCATGTGAGAGTACAAATAGGAGTGAAATTTGCAGAAGGAATCATCAAAACTTTGCCTTAGATCTGTAATGCAGACACCTAGATTTGATGAGCCAAATGGTGATGTAGTTAGGGTGTAAACCAGAGGGAATTTCACCAAGTTTATGTGAGAGCGGGTATAAAACCAGACACAACCATTACCAGAGTCTAATTCAGAGTGTTAGAGTTCATCTTCTTGTAACTAAAGACCACAAAAGTTGCTCATCCTTTTCAGGAGTTAAATGACCTGATCAGATGTGAACGAATCCTCCGACAGTGTGAATAAAAAGCAGTCCTCACCTTTAGGAATAGGTGAGTCACTCATGCAAGCAATCTTGTCCTTGCAAAGACAGGAAGGATTTTCAGATCAGGTCTAAGACACAGAAAATAGGTTTTACAAACTTTAAAAGGCCAAAAATCCGATCGAGATGCCTGAACCTCTTTGATACACAGAAGCTAGTATGTTGCTGATCCAGTTCGGCTTATTTTCTTTCAAACCTATGCAGTTATGTCAGAAAGTGTATTGTTCCTCCTCTCTCATGAGGAAGGTTACTTATTAGCCTAATGTAAGATGATTTATAACATAGAAATCACACATTAACGTGAAATTTAAAATACATCTGTAGAGGATATAGGTCTATTAATGCCTTGAGAGCTTGAGCTGAGTACTCAGACCGAGCCGAGTTTGTGTTTGTAGTGCAAGAATTGTGTTTGTAGTGAAAGATCCTGATCCTGCAAACGTTTATGCAAATGTTTAACTTCATTCAGTGCGTATTCCCATTGGAGTCAGTTGGACTACTCAGACGTTTAAAATTATATGCTCATGGCTGAGTACTTGCAGGATTAAAGGTTAAGTGCAGCTAGCAGGTCTGAAAATCTATGTGGGTGTTTTGCAATTCCTCACTGCACAGTGGTAACAATGAGAAACAGACTACCTCCTCAGCTAAAGACTTGGGAGTCAACATGTCCTTTCCCATCTGTTTAGATGCCAAGAACTATGTTTGTTTAATTTTTCAGCACAGTTTCTGATGCTACCCAGAGTAGGCAGACGTGCTGGCAATAGCATTCAAAAGTGGCTCACTTCCAGAAAATCTTGTTACCCTCCAAGAATGTGTTTCAAGATATTAAAACCCCAAGTATCAAATATCGTATCATTTACATTTTACCTTGAAAACAGTGTGTCACCCTGCCTGACTACAGGGTTTGCCGTGCAAGGTCCGAATACATTCAGGCCTTTCAGAACTAAAGCTCTCTCGTCCTAGACTTTGATGTCGAGAAGGCAGTATCTTCACTTTTAAAGCATAAAGCAATGGCTATTTCCTCTGATAGCAGTTTTTTAATGCTGTTTCCCCACTAGAGATTGATCAACACATTACATCATGCGATGCAGATACTGTAAACGCTGCATTTTCTCAGACGGGTTTGCAGTATCAGCTTAAGCCCTCGTGCTTCCAAGGTAAAGGATCCAAATCTGGAAGCCCTTCCTCCCTATTAAATAAAGTTTAAGGTTCAACATTCCTTGGAGTTGTTCAGTTCTACAAAGAGAGGAAACAGATTCTTTTCCTATGGGTGGTGAAGACAAAGAAAGAACAACTCAGCCTTTGGTAGGCCTCCCACTAAAGATGGCAGAAGCCAGTACAAACTGCAGTCCCATTGCCAGCTATTCTCCCTGAGCTGAGTCACTTAGCATGTTGGACTGAACTTGAGCAGCACAAAACAAACCTCTTGCAGCATTCTGTAGGCTGACGATCAGATACCAAAATGTGATACAGCTCAGAAGCATCCCTCATAGGAGAGTGATGATAGATGAAAGAGAGAATCGGCCGTGGAGAGAGACTTGCTGGAACAATGACCTCACCTTTGACTGAGGTAATTTGATCCCCCTTCATTGCATTTATCTGAATTCTGAGGGTCATGCTGGATGCTTCATAGCTGCCAGAAGTGGTAAAGACTGGTGATCTATGGTCTGAGACCGGGCAGGAAATTCCATCCTTTCCTCTCGAGCAAGACTATGTTGCAGTGGTGTGCAGCTGTAGTACTGTAAGTCGTTTGAGGCTAGGGGTAAACACTACGTGCTAATGCATAATACAAAAGTCTATTTTTGAGCAACAAAGACAAATGTGAACACATCACACAATGGTGCTGTAATCTCAACTGGTGCTTTTTCTATTCAAACTCATAATCCAGATCACCAAGTAATTTGAGGCAATCCATCTATGATACAGCTTTGCTACAGCAAAGCATAGAAAATGCAGCTAAATTACCCTACAATAAGATTCCTGGAGATCAAGAAAAAGGTTTCCTGGAGTCAGTGTTCTACCAGAAGCAGGTTTTGCTTATCTCTTTAAATAAAGTCTTCCCTAGCGAATTGCACCATCATCAGCTCACCACAGGGAATGTGAGAGAATAAGGGAAAAAGAAAGAAAAAAAATGTAAAGAGGACTGAAGGAGGTGTGGTGGGAGGAGAGGTGAGAGTACAAGGAAGCAACATAGGCCTTTCCCTTTCAAAGTTACTGCACCATATTCAGACTCTCTGCAGTGTCTGAATGAAAAGACTGACAAGTGATTTGGATCACCAGCTCCCTAGGATGTCAGACCCTGACTTCTTATACAGCCAGCAGGGAGAACCTGATGCTTAGTGAGTGCTCAACCTAGGTATTGCAAATGGTTCTCTTCAGTGACTGTGTATGATTTGGAGGGGTAGAGAGAGAATACCTCTCCTTGCTATACAATATTTTAGTTTCAGCTAGATAATGGAAAGCATCTCCTTACTTCTTCCCCACTTCCCTTACAGCAGGTGTTAAAGAAAGTGCTTTCAGTCTGAGACATGGAAAGCAGGTGGCCAGTTTTGTGGAGAAGCATCCTAATCAGTGAGAATGAGAAGTAACTTCCAGAGATGCCATAGTGGGCAGGCTGAATACAGCTCAGATGTCTTTGATTAATCTTTTTTTTTTTTTTTACTATCATTTTCCATCTTCACACTGTTGGCTCCCACTAAGATGCACACAGTGGAGCCCATGCCTCAAAAGCGATATGCTGCCCATAGAATCCTATTCGCACAATTCCTCCTGGACATGGTGCAATCTGACAGTCAGCAGTGCTGTACATCCCCAGAGACTCCTCTGCGCCAGGTGAAGGATACCAATCCCCACACACCTGCCCTAGCACCATGGCTGCTTTTTGCATTACAACTGTGGCTAAACATATAAACCCTGGTGATATATTTTTATCAATGCTATAGATTGTACTCCCGGATATTGCTCAAGAAAATTTTGCACTGTGCAATTAAAAGTAGTCTTTTCACACAGCACATATCATCAATAAATATGTTACTTTATCATGTTCATTTGCATATTTACCAATTTGCAAAATTTGGTGTTTGAATCCCACAATCATTATAACAAATTACACAGGTCTTCCATATCACACTCAAGAGCATATTTCATGTAAGAGGGAAAAGAGATGTTCACAGCTATTTCAGTTCAGATACCCTCTAGAAGTCATATATTGATTTCTCCCAAATTTAATCTTTCAGTACTTTGGAACAGACAGTAAATAGGCTCACTTACCACAGAGGATGAAAATTGACCCCGTTTGTAGCCTTCATGACCCTTTTGGCTTCAAACCCTTATCATCATCTGTTGAAATCATGAAAGACATTGTTTCTGAAAACAGGGCCAAAACCAGCAAACCTGGAGAAATTAGTTTTACACTGTTCCTCTTCCAACAAAAGTAGCCAGATCCACCCTCTGTGTAACATGACTGAACTACAGTGAACTTGGCCCCGGTGCCTATCACGCAAACAAAATAATTTGAAAGAGAAACTGGGATTGCCCTGCAGAGACCATGTATTTTTCATCCCCTTTGTTCTTTCAGGAGTTTCAGGTAGAGGAGCAAGTGTTTTCTTCCAAGAAGTCAAACGGCAAATAAAAGAACTTTCTGTCCTGTTTCTGTAAGCTGAAGGTCTGTGGGGTTGTGAACTGCGGTTAAGATCCTTTTCCCTCTCTCATTCTACCAGACCATCGGTCACTGTTTTCTCGGGCTTTCAAAACTATTTCTGAACTGAGAGAGACATGCACCTCGTGGAGAAGTGGTCAAATAATGATTTTTTACTTCTACTTGTAAATTCGATTCTTCCAGTGCATACAGGTGTAAATGAGGCCTTCGCTACTGAAATAACATTTTTGGCCTCCGGAATTCCCCAGCAAGGTCATTCCTTCCAAAAGTCCAAGAGAGAGGTACTTTGATTGTCATCTCACATGCATTGGTGTAAATTGGGAGTAACTCTGTAGAAGGCCATGTCACTACAACAGGGAAAAACTGATGTAAGTTGAGAAAAAGAATCAGATTTCCCATACAGCTCCTTCTCTCACAGAAAGGTGGTAATATACAGTGGGGGAAAAAAAGGCATTTGCACAGAGTACGGCACTTCTAAGTATACTTTGCACAGAACAGTCCTGAAAACTATCACCACAGGAGACCTTGTGCATGGAAATGCTCACAGGGCCACCGTCAGCCCCAAAGGCTTGTGTGCAGGGAGGCAATGGTAAGGAAGGCATGGGAAGAGAAAGAGAGAGAGAGGAGAATCGGAAAAGACCCTCTGCTTGGTTGTGTACAGGCTGTACATACTGGTTGTGTCAGGAAGCCCAGCATGAGGAACATGCCTTCACACTGTAGCGTCTCAGACGTCACTTGTTAAGGAGGGAAAAAAACCTACATTTTAGGAAACGCTTCTGTCTGCGATGCTGGGAATAGAAAAATCTGTGATGATGAACAAGAAAAACACTATTTCTGGTATCGCATCTTTGTAAGTGGCACTTCTACTGTATACTTATTTTTCTCTCGTACTGTCTGAGTCGTCCCCTCTAGATGGATCTCCCAGGACAGTCTTACAGGAGCAAACATCCTTGACTGTACCGCACAGTACAAAACATTTACCAGCTATTCTCTGTGCGTCCTTGTTACAGAAGAGGTCACTAAATACTTGCCTAGGGACACAGATGTACCCGCAGAGGTACAGCGTGACAGTGGCGAGACAAATGTACATACACGATATTGACCTTGGCGGTCATACACCATGCGGAGCACCAGCAGAAATCCTAGCAGTCCACCAGCAGAAATCCTTCCTTTAACCAGCACAGCCCCTGCCAAGCCTAGCAGTGCCTCAACTAAACCATTATTTGTCTGACTCATCCGCCCTTTCAGGATCCTGCATGCTACCTGCCCTGGAGCAGTTGAGACTCAAGAGCTCTTGCTGACGAGAGTACAAGGCGGATGGCGGCTCGACACTGCAGACACCATCGCACCTGAAGGCAAGGATCCCATCAAGAAGAGGGCCATGTCACTGCACGTTCGCCAGGCACACGCCTACGCGCTGCAGAGAAACCCTGTACTTAAGAAACATCTCCCTGTGCTCCCACACTTCCCCAGGGCTCTGTCAAGCCACTGGTACAGGATTTCAGCCAGGATAAAAGCGACATCCTCTGTGCTTGGGTGTCATGGTTTTCCCTGCTTCCTGATGAGACCCTGCTAGAGGCTGGATGCAACGGGAAGCCTCACCTGCTGCTGGACCGCTGTTAGCTTTTATCTTTCTCTTTCCTGCTTCATTTTCAGTTTATCATCTTCACAGATTTTGTCTGTCTTCCTGGCAGGCAGACTTCTTTTAAATTCGACGAAGGGCAGGGCATTTTCTTGTTGCAATCAATCACATGTTTTCTGGCATGTGACTAAATAACAGTAATTAACCTGGCAGCCGGAGTTTCCCTGGGTTGGATCAGGATGCTCTGTGCTGGTTTTCCACAGCGTTTGCTTGCTGTCTACGCTGCTTTCTTGGCTAGGTTACTTTCAGGCATACCATGTGCTTGAGTAACAATAATAAACAGGAAAAATGAGGCAGTTCATAAGATTATTATTTTAGTTAGATTTTCTGTTCTAAAAGCAAAAAAAACATCAGCAGGCCAAATACACTCAGGAGAGCTGTTTTTTCCCTCTACTCACTAAAACATTGAGCTGTTGTATAGCTATATCAAAGAATTTGATGGGACACCAAATTAGTTCAGGATCCCACTGGTACTTCAGCTGCTGAATTTGATCAGCCATGAGCTCATATCATCGCTTATGGAGAGAGAGAGAGAGAGGAAGCATGGGGAGTTTGCGTTTGAAGGACCTGAACAGATTCAGATTTCGAGCGCTTGTCAGGGTCAGTCTGCACGTGTCATTCTTTTAGTTCTTGAAAAATTGTACTGTGCTGCTGCACAGGAAAAAAAAAAAATCTTGAAATAAAGGTGCCTCCAAGAGCCAGAAGAGATCCTGACAGGACTCCCACACCCCAGCCTCCCAGCCAAGGAAGCAAGGTCCTGGTGGGAACTCAAGGCAGTAGCAGATACCTGTCTGAGAGGAGTCGATGTGCTTCTGACATCCCAAGAAATGCAGACCCAAAGGGCTCACACCTACGAACACAACAGAGGTCTGCAGTTTTCTACTGCAGGGTTTACCAGGTGGAGAAGTTTCTCCTTCCAAGAAGAATAAAGTCTTCAGAGAGGAACCTCTTCAATGTAGGAAACCCTGCCAGAGCAGTGCTTTTTTCTTGCACACCCCATGGGGAGTGACATTACCTAGAGCTGAGAAAAATTTGAATAAACAAGTCAGCTGAGCCAAGGCCTCTTTTCAGTGTGTAACCAGTTCCCCCCTTCCCATGTAAATCACCCTGCCGAGATTTTCCTCTGCTTCCTTGAGAAAAGCCCAGAAGCATTCAGACTGGTCCTGCCACAAGCAGGCTCTCCCCGTGTCTGCTGGGAGAGCTGGCAGTCTCAGGCAGCCGGTGACAGCACACAGAGCTCCCAGTCTCCGTCAGAGAGAACTGGACGGGCTCCTCAGTCCCGCGAAGCCATTCAATAGCTGTCCGTGAAATGGCCCGGTCTCAGGCCACTCGTAGTGGATCAGAGTCCACAGCACAGGTTATGATTAACGTTTGCACTTGTAATAGGTACCTGTGTTGGGGGTTGTTGCAGGGACCACAACCGTGCGAGTACACTGCTGTTGGTTCTACTGGGCTGAGATACACCCCAGTAAAGAAGCCTTAGTAAAGCCACCACTGGTCCTGTACCTGCTCTATGGAAAAGAAAGGGAACATCGGTACAGAGGCTGTCGATCCGGCACCGTTCAGAACCATTAAATTCACTAAAACCAACCAAACAAAAAGAACAGATACAATTGGTGTTTATTGCATTTTTCAGCTCATTGTTCCAGTTAGATCTCCAGGCCTGAAAACAGCACTACATAGGAAAAAACAGCTTCAAGTGAAGGCAGGATAAATACCTTCTGGAAGCAAAAAGGTGTATTTTGTCAATTGATTACACAGATGGGAAAATCATACAAACAGTGGCAAAGTTGACAGCAATTTAGGAGAACTGGCAACAAACCAAAGGCTAGGGAAAGTATTCTCTTCCTCCAATGCTTCTTGACATTTCCTCAGAAAGCAAATTCGCAAATTGTGCATTTCTGAGTTCAGACAAAACCTCCCAGGCTTGTCAAGAGTATAGATGCTGCAATTGCCAACTCAGGGCTGTAAGACTTCTATAGGTGTTGCCATTTTTTTTTCTTTTTTTTTTCTTTCTTTTTTTTTTTTTTTTTTTTTTTTTTGCTAGAGATGGCTCTTGTAACATCTTGACTCCTGAGCAAGATGAATTCTGTCACTGTGCCAATTCTTAGCACTAGGCAATGGAGGGCAAAGATAAGGCTTCAGATGTGTCCCACTTATACGTCAAAATACTGCAACATTGACAAGTATTTTAGTGCTGTACATTCCCTGAATACTAAACTTCTTCCTGGTACTATCTTGTGCTATACAATATGGCTGTTTTTATGCTTCAGTTTACTAGCGTCCTTCTTCATTTGCAGTTAGGCTGGTAGAGGAAGAAAGCCCCTCACAAAAATTAGGATTGCGTTTTTTCAATCTTTACTCAAGTATGTAGCACATGCGAACTATTCACACAAACCGGGATTAGAAGTCCTAGAGCTGAGATATATTCACACCTTTTTCATCCTGAAGTGTTCTTTATCAGAGCTTAACTCACTATTTATCTTTGCAAGGTTTAAAAAGAATGTTTTATTACCTAGCTCAGTATCTTCTTGCCATCCTCAGAGATGATGGAGTGGAGAGTGCACTTATAAAATTTGTGGATGACACCAAGGTGGGAGTGGATGGAAGCACTTCAGAGGACGGGATCAGAATTCAAAATTATCTCGATACATTGGAGAAACAGTCTAAAACTATCAAGACAGAATTTAGTAACAACACGTACAAAGCACTACATGAAGAAATGAAAGATCAAATGCACAAATACAAAATGAGGAATCATAGGAGAGGTGGAAGGACTGAAAAAAAAAGGATGTGAGAGCTACAGTACAACTCAAAGCAAATATCAGCAAAGCAGGTAAATTTCCTGAAAGGCAAATCTTGTACTGAGATGTATTATTACAGGAGTGTCATATGCAATAGGGAATTATTCAGCTCTGCAAGGAGCTGGTGAAGACCCAGCTGCCGTATTGGATCTAGTTCTGGGTGGCTTTTAAAAAGAGCAACAAGAATATAAGACATTTAGAGAATGTGGCCTACCAGAAAGAGCTCAGATAATGAGGTTGGTCACTCCAGAAGCTCCAAAGGAAGATTTCATAATAGTTTTCCAGTATGTGAAAGACTGTCCAAGAAAGGACAACAATCACTTATTCCCTTTCCCCAGTTTTCAGGAAACAATCCACTAGATCCTGCAGAATGGCAGTTAGATACTAGAGGAAAATCCAAGGCTGGCTAATAATCCTTAGGGAGACTTGGGACTCTGTGCTAGCAGAGGATTTTAGGAATAGATCTGGTGGTGCTACAGGTATATTTGATCCCACTTGGAGCAGGGAAATTATCTCAGTGGTTTCATATAGATAGCTTCCCAACATTCTCAATCCTATTTTATCAACAGCTCCATCCAGTTCTTTTTTGTTTGCAACAGCACAGAATTGAAGCTAGGCTGCAAGTGCTTTTCAGTCGCTTCAACTCTTTGGCAGTTACAAATTCAGGATCAGACACCTTTCCTTTCTCATGCTTTTGTTGGACAAGCAGGGACCATTCTCATCATCTAACTCTGCACCCTGCTTGCACACGTGGGTTTTCCAGTAGCGAGAGTCCTGAGGGGGTTGCATTCCCCCTTCTCTCCCCAGCACATTGCATATGTTCCCAGCTACATGCACGGTGCACTCGCGTGGTCACACGTACCCCCTTTCCAATCACTCCTAGATCTACTCATAATATTTTCTAGGTCACCCTGAATTTTTGTCCTCACCGAGGTTGAAAGAAGGGAAGGTTTATTCAGGGTTCAGCTGTCCATGAAGACCCACAGGCTCCAATCCCTACCCCAGCATCAACCCCACTGAAGGCAAAGCCTGAGCTGTGGGATGCCACAGCCCCCCAACCTGGCCCGTGGGCTGCTGTGCAGTGCTGTGTGAGCCCTGAACTGCTGCGAGTCCTGCATCCCTGCCCTCCAGGGCCCAGAAAATGGGGAATCCACAGCATTGTTCCAGTTTACCCCCTGCATGCTGCTTCACAAGGGGTCCCGTAAAAACAAAGGTCACCTCCAGAGCCTGAAAGCCCAGCACCCCTCGCAAATCTTCCCTCTCCCACTGCACCACAGACCTGCAACAGCTTTACCATCCAGGGACCTGGAGGAAAGGACCAGACTCTTTCCTCCATGCAGGTTTGTAATAGAGCACAAGAGAGTGCCTGCGCAGCAAGAAAATGAAGATACCACCATCACCTCACTTGCTCCTTGTCTTAGTGGTGGGGAGCAGTATGGGCAATGTTCGTCTGGGTCTCTGCTCTCTTGTGTGCTCCAGCATCAACATGTGTGAGACGATAACTTGAAATTACAAGAAATGGTTTAGCTGCAGGAGGATGGAGCACCACGCAGGCTGATTTGCCCTGCTTCACAGTGGCTCTTACAAATTATTCCGTTCACAGCCCGAAAACCCTAGCAATGCAATTAGCACAGAGAGGAAAGCTGAATGGCAACCTCAGGATTGAGACCTGTGCAGGTAAACAGACTAGAGATCTCCCTCGCATCACCCTGCGGTGCTTTCGTTATGGTTGGAGAATATCCTCCCCCCCTGCTCCAACAGACAACCAAACCTGTGTGAAGAGGTAGTAAAGCAAAATGTAGATGCTTTCATGCAAGTAATTTTTTTCTTGGAAAGTATAAAAAAAGTGCAATCGCCTGTATTTTCAGAAGACTTTTTTTGTTCAAAGAAGATTTTAAGTCAGAATAAAGGAAGGCTCCTGGTGGAACTCTGACTTGCTCATAACAAGCTGTTGGGCTTCTGATACATCAGCGTGCACCAAGAAAAGTCACTGCATGGATGCACTCATGTGGGTCCTAGCCACCACAGGAAAGCTTAAGAAAACTTCTGAAAAGGGAGATTCGCACTTGCCCCCAAAATGCAGGGGCTCATGTGCACACCATTCAGCCACCGCCAGACCTGCCCAGTTCTTCTGCAGTCTCTCAGCAGTCATGCATTGCAGAAAGTGAAAAATCAAATTTTGTTTCCACAACATTCTGGCATCAGCCTTTCCACAGCAACATTGATTTTTCTTTTTTCTCTTACACTTTCTCAGCCATCCAATTCTCCATCTACCTCACCCTCCTGGCAGATTCTGATGCTTTCTCTCACGCAGACAGGCCCTTTACTCTGCAGAGCATCCCCCTGGGTCCACTGGCTTACTCACACTGAACAGCAGGATGTTGTGTGTAAGGACAGTAAAGTCTGGTTCTATTTGCTTTTTACTTCCATTCACAGCCTATGTTTTCCCATCCCATAACTTCAACATGTTATTTTTAACATTTTTTACATCCTTCAGCATCTTCCTTTTTCTCCTTCCTTTCACAGCTCTTAATTTTTCTGTCTTCTTTCTTCCCATTCCCCAATTCCCTCTCCCAACTCCCCCTAAGAAAAATAAACACCCAGTAAAATTATCTTTTTTTTTCCCCATGTCTTCTCCTTTTGTTCTCTTCCAGTCCTTTTCTCTAATTCTATTCTTTCTTCCACTTACTTCTCTTACTACACCCAGGGATATGTTTCCTCAGCCATTTACTGATTTATTTACTTATATTTTTATTGCTTTTGGCTGTTGTCCTCACAGAAGCCCTCACATTTTTCACATTTCCCATCAGCTCCCAGTTTTGGCTCATGTCCCCTGCAGCTGGGGTACGTTTCTGTACTCCACCCCTCCAGCTATGGGTACACAACAATTGCAGCCGATAGAACACCTAGGTTTACGTTAGCTCAGTATTAAAAACAGTGGGACTATAGCTATGCAGGGATTAGTATGGACTGCAAAGTCTGTCCAGGATTTTAATAAATACATGGGGGCTTAGCTGTGGCTCTGCTCTATGCTGCGACAGCTACACGAGGCCCAAGCCAGCTGTAAGCACATCCTTGCGTAGTAAAGTAGCTGTAAGAGGCACAGCACGGAGCCCACAACCTCCGTGGTCAGGGCACGGCAGCCTTTAGCTACCTGTACGTTACCCTGTCCTGTGTTGCTCCAGAACGCCCTGAGTAATGCAGAAACTCCGCTGGAGTCCAAGGGGGGACGTTCCCAGGGCTTTGCCAGAAGAAATGGTCCTGGCTAGAAATGGCAGAGGAGACAGCTGCCCACCCTTTCCTCATGTACCCCTTCCCCACAACTCATGATACCCCAGCACATCTCTGCCCAGAGTTTGCCTAATGCCCAGGAATATAGCCTTGCGGATGCTCCCTGCAGCGCTCACAAGGAAATAATCTTCCCCCAGAGGAGTGGGACCTTTTGTAGCCCCTCGGTGAGCAACGGTCAGGGGTCCAAGCAGGGAAGAAGGTAATGCAGGTTAACTTTTTGGTTGTGCAACACCTCACATCACCAAGTGCCCTGCTTGTGTGCTATTCACGTCCAGGAGAATTTTGCTTTTGTGTTCAAAGGAATAAGAGAAGCCTTGTGGTATTTGCTTCCGATAACATACAGAACTTTATCAGCATGCAAGAAGGGGGATAAAAGAAATAAGAGAGAGAAAATAAAAGGAAAAGCAGACCGGTGTGATTTAGGAATGAGGTACTGGAATTCCCACTGCAGCTGATTTAAGTCCCAGTTTCTCCGCAAGGCCAGATCCCCAAAGGTGTTTGAATGTACAGCTAGCAAAAGAAACAAAGAAGAGCTTGGTACCTAATGCACCCGTGTGAAACCCTTTGATGGTAAGCCCTGAAGATAAGCCAGTGAAAGCCAGACTCACCAGAGCACAACACGCCAGTTTAACTTGGCTGAGAGTCAGGCTCTGCGTGCTTTTCCTACACAGTGTACAAAACTGAGCTCATTGGCAATGCTCAATAAATAAATAACGATAACAAAATCTGAAGCATAACCAACAGGATGCACAGAAATTACTTGTGTGGGGAATTCCCTCAGAAATGGCACATTGCCTTCAGCGCAGGGAAATACACTTCCATTGGAAGCTTACAGTGAAGTAACTGTTACTTTTCACCAGTTATTCCAGCCAGGGTGATAAAAACAATAATCTGAGACTGTCGTAGGTCAAAAAGTATATAAATTATCAGGCAGATTATATTGCAGGTCCATAAACCAAAAGGATGGTGTTCTGGGAATAATGACTGAAGCGTTAAAGTTATCTGAATTCTTCTCTTAACATAGGGTCCAACCTTTGCATCTTGATGACCTGCCAGACTTGTTATTTGTGAGAGAGGACTGGGGGAAAATAAAAAGTCTGGATGAGTGCAGAAGGCACAAAAGTGTATGTTGATGGAACAACATCTATCTCAGAAATTGTCCTTTCTTCTCAGGTTGTTCAGAACCGCTGCAGTGAAACGAGGGATTTCTAGTCGCAGGAGACTGACATGGGAGATTTTTCTGTGGATCTGTACTATTCTTTTGAGAACGAGTGCAAGGCACAAAAGAGTAAGCTGCAGCAATAAAATGCTGTGCAATGGGTAATAGATAAATAATTCAGGGCTATGGACAAGCAGATGAACACCAGCTGGTTCAAGCTGGTATTAACTGCATCTCATATTGCAAATGGGTGTCTTGGATTGGAAGCTACTTGCTGTCAATAGACATCTCAGCTATTCACATTCAGGCACTTCAGGCAAACATTTAAGAGCCACTACCTGACCTAGTGCGACCAGAAGCATTGCTGCCTTGGAGGAAGTAACCGGCCATCCCTCTAGCTCGGCTTCTCGTCTCCAGCTGTGACCGGAGCAGCACAAATCACAAGACATCCCTGCAAATTCATCCAGGCAGCTGAGCTCTGCCCTGAGCTAGCAGGACCTCTGAGCCCCTTGGTATACACCTTGAAGGGTGGTGCTGATGACTTGCTCCTGCCATAGATAAGGGTGATTTCCCACAGAATTCAGCAGTCTCAAACAAACATTTAATTTAAAAGTACTTAAAATACGACACAGGTCCCCTGCTGTTGTGTTCTAGACCTACGGTTTCCAACAGCAAAACTGTCATTTTTTTTTTACCACCCTCCTAACACTCTGCAGTGCTTTCTTCTGTCCGAATTGGCTGGGTTTGACCCTTCCTTATAAATAGCAGCACGGCAGTAAAAACCACTGTATTCTCAGTGTCATTCTATCTCAAAAAAACAAATACAATATTGTCAGTTTTACATTAGTATCGATATACAACTATATTTTAGTCAAATCTGCACAGTTCTTTCAGAACTGAATTTGACGTCTTTTTTATGCTTCCAGGTCACTATGCCTCTACTGGGATTCATCAAAGTGCTACTTGCTGTGCTGACTGTTTGCCACATCGTAGTTGTAAAATACTCTCATCCAGAGGTTTAAGTACTGTTTACAAACTGAAACCTGCAAGATGAAGCAAAAAAAAGTAAACCTTCCTCATTAAACAATATCTGATTTTGCTTAAAACTAACTGCAGCTGGAAACAATGTGGGCAGAAGAATGTGATTTTGTTCATGGTGTTGCCTTCAGCTGGAAGAACATGCTCTGGGCGTGCAAAGTGATGGAGCTGAGCACGAGCCAGCACCAGCACCCGCGGGCTTCTGGCTCGCTCCCCTGCTGAAGCCGCCGGATGCCTCCGCTGACACGGACACAGGGGTTTTCGCAGGGAAGTCTTCACGGGGTTTTCGGGAAGTAGGTTACTGCTGTGCCTCACGTCTGCCTTGGGTCATCAGGTGCTCCAAACGTCCTTAAACTTGGTAGCTCTCCAGCCACCTTAGGGATGAAAGATAGGTTTCATCTCAGTCGCGTTCAGGGCTTGCTGATACGGGGACGTTTAGGAGAATTAAATTGATTTATCTTTGGAAGTGGATTACGTGCTGACACATAAACAGAGGCAGATTAAACACTCTTATGCAGAAACAGAGCGCCCCTAATTCAGTTTATCTTAATTCACTCCAGAAGTGAATTAGGGCTGTGACCGAAGCGCAGGGAAGGCAGGCGCGGGTGCAGCAGCCGCCGTGCTCCCCCCCAGCCGCTCGGCAGGGGCTGCCAGCCCACGCAAAGCGTTGGGGAAGGAGGGGTGGGAGAAAGCAAGCCTCCGCTCCGTCCTTGCTGCCGGAGCTCACAGCCCGCATCTCGGGGCACTGGGTCCCAGGTAGGGTGGTTTGGGGTCTCAGCGGTCCCCCCCCACCTCTGCATACCGTGCCCTGGCCCGGCTGATGAGTCCCCAGACCTATCTTGGGAAATCCTCCTTTCTCCAATCTCTTTAGCTGTTTCAAGAACTGAAGTTCTGGCAAGGTCAAAGAAAAGTCCAACTGCCAGATTAGTCTGATGCTGAGAATGAAATACAAAGATTTGGCATAACGGCACCAAGGCTTTTGAAAGTTTGCCAGCAAAAAAACCGGTACCAAAGTAAGGTGACAAACCCTGCAACCTGTGTAGGCACCAGCGAGCACTGCTGCACGACCCGCGGTGGACTCCTCCTGCTCGCCTCCTGTCTCCCAGGAGCGATGAGTATTTGTTATTAAAACCCAGGCTGCCGTGTTTTATTTACTTCATGCTACATACAGAAAAACAAGAGACGCGTGAGAGAGCCAGCCCTCCTCGTCAGGCCGGGCTATAGCACACGCACGGCGTTCTCCTGAGCGGAGGCAGATGGGGAGGCAGGAGAGGAAGATCTCTTTTGGGACCTATCCCACCAGCCATAAAAGCATGCCCTTCAGCCTGAGACACTGCAGCACCCTTTGCTAAAGCAGTTTCTCTTTTCCCTTTGAAATCCCGTGACCTGCCATAAATAACCTCTTTAGCCCAGCCGATGGCAACGAAGGGTCGCGCGGCAAGTGGCTCGCGGCCTGGCACACGCTCTCTCACGGACGGCAGTTTGCTTTCATTTAAGGTCCTCGGTTTGGGCTTGCCTTGCCCCAGCCGAAAAGCAGCTGCTCCGCTTTCAGATGCCTGCCTGTGCTCCAAGCACAAGAGCAGCTCACCCCCCTGCCTCGCCTTTTCCAGATGCTCGCAGCAGTGCATTAAGCTGAATAATGGCAACTTAAAAAAAATTGGAATCTCTTCAGACTTCAATTGACCTTAAATATAGGTTCTGTTTCTAAAATCCCTTCCTCAGCAAAAGTGGATGTCTGGGAGAATGGGTAATGGAATATAGAGGATTGCTGCTTCTCGCCGTGCTTGGCAATTACCAAAAATTGTTACTGTTTGACGGCAACTTCTGTGTGATTGTACACCCATAGCAGCAACGGTGTTGAGCCTATTCCACGCTTTCTACTAAAGTGCCATTAGTTAACTGGTAATGCTCCATGCTCCTTCACTGCAGCTCACCCAAGCAAAACATCAGTTGCGTGCAGATCCAATTATAAGTATTTTACAGCCCGGGAACTTGTAGTTTATTACTAGGCAAGTTTTTATTTGTACAGATCCCAGCTACAGTCACACATGGAAATACCACCCATAACCATTTGCAGATTATTCCTGTGACATGAATTTCCATTTTGCTAACAGAAAAATTACTCACAGAAAGATGGAGAATGAACGGGTGATTTGGGACCATTCGCTAGCATACAGACGCTCGGGTTGTGGCAGTCATGGTGGCAATAAGTGCTTATTTGGCGTGACCTTACTGCTTTTATATTATGTAGCTGTCTCTCACCTGAGTGAGTGCAACCTTTGTATTGCTGTACATCACCTATTATACACACATACTCACAGACACTAACACACCCCCCCCACCTTTGCGTGGCTGAATTCAGGAGTCCTAATATGCAACCTATTTATTTGTTTGATTTGGTAAACCTGAAAAGCATCAGTATATGCCTGAAGTGCAGTAAGACAAATACTTGTATACCAGCCTATTCAACAATGCTATATACTCTGTCTAAATATATAGAGAACGCTTAGGCAGAAAAACGCACGCATATATACGTGTAGAGACAGACAGGAAGATGTCATTTATATGTATGTATATATATGCATATGTACATATATATATATAGAATATTTCAAAACTAAGAAGGAGATTTAGTCACACAGCTTCTTGATGCTAACTGATACTATATGTCTATCTGCATACACACATGTGCACACACTGCTGGTACTGTAAAAACCATCTGTGCTTGCACTGTATAACAATTTTAGTCACATTTCCCATGGAAATAATGATTTATGAAATCATTCTCCTTCTGCCTGCTTGCTCTCCTTGCAATCCCAAACCTTTTTATCAGCTTCAAGCTTACCTGGAGACAGCTAATTTCTTACAGAATCAATGAAAATATGCATCCAGACAGAGGAGAAAGCCTCGATCTGTACCGTGACTGAGGTAAAAGCTATAACATGAACTTACCCTCACTTTAACCCACAGAATCTGTAAGAGACAGCAAATTTGAAAGTCTAGCAACTCTAGGAAAATTTAAATGCGAACTTTCATTCAACCACCAGACCTGAGCCGATGGGAAGGCTGGCTTCATTAGTTCCAGTGCTCATGTCACTACTTTGTTTCTGTTGATCTGAAGGAGGGTGTTCCTTTATCCATTTCTAGATTGGACCTTCAGCAAATACACTCATTTTGTACAATTTTGCTTCTACTTAACATTTTCCTGTTTGTTAAAGGGCTGAATGACTCAATTCCAGAGATATGATTTCAGATTTTGGGTGAGTGACGTATACTTATGTCAGAAGGAATTAGAGCAGGATTTAACTGATGAGGGAAAAAGGGTCTGAGTATAATGATGATTTCTGAGTCTGGCAGCTGGAGAGGAATTAAACATGAAAAGAATTTCCAAGTCTGCTTTTTTTGTTCCAAATCCTGAACCTTATTCCCTTCCCAAAGACATTGGGCAGGTTGAAAATGATGCACACCTTAGCAAATTTTGCCCAGCACAAATGGAAAGGGAGGTTTACAGCCCCCACGAAATAGTGGAAGAGTCTCAGCTGAACCGGAGATTTATGCATCCTGGAGGTTGTTCCAGATGACGATGGGAATAAGGTGGTTTCATGTTTCCCAGCCCTTCTCGGACTCCTGACAAAAACCCATGCCAAGCTGGGACAGCACACTACGAATTGGCTTGTGCACAGCAGTTTCCACACCCCGTGCTGCTGGAGACCCAGGGAACCCAGGGACTTAATTCAGTAAGTGGCTCTAATTGTGGTTCTCTAAACTTGCTAAGAGTTAGACACCTGGACCTCCTAAGACCCCTCCTGGTGAAGGAAATCATGCACTTCCACACTGCATAAACATTCCCGTATTGTGGATTTTGCATGTGATGGCAAGATAGAGCTCATTGGGATTCAAGTCACCTCATTCCCATTAATCATGTTAATAATTGAAAACATATGTTCAGCTTGAAAGCACAGCAAAAGAGTTAGGCAACCCTACATGGAAGTGCGTTGTTACCCAATTCTAATGATACTCATTAACATACCCTTGCCAACCTCACACAGAAAATCCTCCCACCAAAATCAGGTGCAGCATTTGCTGTTAACTTCTTGTATCCCAGCCTGCCAAAGCCCTTCCCTAGCCACTTGTTTCACCTCCGAAACTCCTTTTTCATTTAAGTCTGATCCTTTTCCCACAGTGTGGACACGGTGCTAGTGATGAGCTCTTCTGTACTGGTTTGTAAACGGCTTCCACAGAAAAACATTTGGGCAAGGCTACTGACTTTGCAGGGCTTGTTCGGCCACGGTCTGCAGCAGCCGTATCACAGGGACAGGCGCTACCCACAGCCCTGCCACCACGCTTCAGCCTGAGCCTGGGTTCTGGCCCCTGAGGAAGACTTGCAGATTTCCAGCACCAAAATAGCCCAAACAAGCTTAAATAATCACAGGCATTGATATTGCTCTCTCATCGCTCCCATTAAAGTGAAGCCAGTGTTTCCAGTATAAACTCCGTTTTGCCAGAGCTTGCATGATGTAATGATTAAAATGAATTCCAGGTGAAAACCTGCAACACAAATTCTTACCGGAGCAGTGAATTTCAGACCAAACCTCACTGCCTGTAGGCAGGCAATATTCTTAACTCAGCCTCTCAGCCTTTCCCAGCCCCTGAAACAAAAAAGGGGACCTT
This sequence comes from Aquila chrysaetos chrysaetos, assembly GCF_900496995.4. Lineage (NCBI taxonomy): Eukaryota > Metazoa > Chordata > Aves > Accipitriformes > Accipitridae > Aquila > Aquila chrysaetos. Next base: position 32,946,157 of record NC_044016.1, on the reverse strand, counting down.
TTGCTTTGAACAATGCAAAGCTGGGCTGTTCTTGGGCCTGGACACGCTATCAAGTTACCATGGCAGCTCCAGAAACCACAGTAACTCCATCGTGTGTTTCAGCCCTGAGGGAAGGATGAAGACAGTAGGTTTGGATGCAGGTGGAAGAAAGGATGGATGGTTTTTCTTTTCAGATATGCTTCTTCCCCCAATGTGCATATAAATCACTTCTGCTGCTATTAGTAACAGGAAAGAAATAAGCCTGTTTGGAAATGAGTTTTGCAATCCTGTAACAGGAAGACAGGAAGGAAAAAAAAAAAAAGAAAATAAAAAAGCAAGCCTTGTTTAGGTATTAATAATACGGTTTACACAGACTTCGAAAACCTGACAAACAATCTGGTTTAGATTGCTTACTGTGTTCTCATCAGCCCTTCTCTCCTCCTACACCATTTCTCCACTGATCCATAAATGCAGCAGGAGTAAATTCCTTCTACCTGGATAGCAATCCTCAGTTGAAACCTACATTTGTCCTGGTCCTTACCTCAAAGGAACACAACGCCCTGCGGGGAAGCTCTGGACAAGGGCATGGAGAGTGATGAGGGTCGTACGCATGATGTCCTCCCAGGGCCGCTGCTGGAAACAGGAGCCCGGGCAAGATGGAGCCTGTGGCTGACTTACTGGGGCTGTTCATATATAAAGATGAGTCTGAGGCTCCAGCAGTGCAGAGGACATCTCCTGACCTCTCTGGTCGTGCCTGCTCTCCTTCCTATCTCCTGCCAACTGGCTCCCCCCGGTAGGCACTGGCAAGGGCAGTGCTCTGTTTCCAAGCTGTACAGCAGCAGGAGCGTGCAGAGTAAGTCAAGACCCAAATGTTATTTCCTCTTACCTGGGGAATGGGATTTTGCAGGCTCTAATGCACTGTCAGCTCATTTCTGCCACTCCCAGAGCTCCATTTAGGCAAAGGGAGGAGACCATCTCTGGGGTGCCCTTTGGGGCTGAAGGAGTTAATCAGTGTCGAGACTTTTAAAACTTAACGCCCTGCAAGGAGTGACCCACAGCTTTTGAAAGTGGGAGCTGAGTGCATTACAGACAGTCTTCCAGAGGGGATGAGAGCCAGCAGATAAACCCCCGGTATCCCGATGCCTACACCCCTCAGCAGGCTGCAAGGATTTGCACCCGGAGCTTCCCTGGGGGGCTGGGGAGAGGGGCTCCCCGCACTGCCCAGCCCGCGGACCGGGGTAACATAACCCTCTGCTGATTAGACCAGTCTGGTATTTTTCATTAGCAAATTTTGGAAAATCCTTTGGAAAATATAGGCCAAGGCCTCGAGCAGTGTAAATCAGTGTAACTCCCCTGAAATGTATCATCGGGTTCTATCACGTGAAGTGCTCGGGATTACTATTGTATAAACAAAGTGTAAAGTCTTGGGCCAGGCCCAGGGAGCTGGAATCCCAGACAACTCCATCATCCTTTCCCCAGCATTCCTGCATCCCAGAGTGCTCAGATATTTCTCCGTGTGGTTTGCTCAAGCTGCCTGTGCTGCTCAGCTCCCACCAAAGCTTTAGCGGCGTGCCCGGCACAGAGGCTTCGTTCCGCTTTGGAAGTAGAGCTGAGGTTGTGCATTGACAGCGAGTCGGAAGGTATTCCAGCTGTCAAAATGAATCGACAAACCATACGCCCTGTATGTATCCACCTTATCCCCTTACTGGGATAATATTTACATGCCAACACACCAGCGGCTACTGCTTGTGACGGGTGTCCCTCCCTACGATGCACACATTAGCTGGATTTTAGGGATGGGAAGGGACCACCTTGGGGCTGCTGAGCCCAGACCCCGGCATCGCAGGCAATGGGGAGCGGGACCTAGGGCACAAGGACAGTCCACCCCCTCCACAATACTTCCCCACGTCCCATTATAAGCTCAAGTCTTGTAGTAAAAGACCAAAAGCTATTCCCACCGACGGCCCCAGGAGGAGGGCTGGCAGGCCATCCCAAGTGGTCTGGGGGAGCAGACCATGCCTTTCCCTGCAGAGGAACGTGAAACCAAATCGGCGCAGCTGACCTGAGGGAGAAATCCCTTTTAGCCTCAAAACTGGCAACGGGTTTATCTGAGCATGTGAGCAAGGCATACAAGCCAGGTACTTCGGTTATCAGCTTGGAGAAAAGCCACACTCGTGATCTCATGCACGGGGGGTGGTATTTTGCCAGAAGGAGCAGAATTAGACCCAAATTGTTGTTTCCTCTCTGCTTCCCGAAATTCCTCTCCCTGATTAAAACCAAACTTTTATAGTATCTTTTTCTTCAAGACTCTAAACTTTTTGGCTACATCTTTTCTTTTCCATGTCTGGCAAAGGTCAGAACTGTAAGTGCCAAAATGTTGAGTGAAAGTTTGTTTTTTTCCTGAGAAACTCCCTCACCACTACGGCTTATCCCAAAGCTATGAGCAGTTGAACAAAGTTTAACAGTTGAGACAGAGGTGGTGACCGAGCCAGAGACACAGATCTGGGACATTTTTCTCTCTAACCCTGGCCATGTTGCAATGCCGGCCACCTCCTGAAGACTCTCCCTCAGCCCCAAGCTGGCCAAGCACGTGAATTTCCACAGGAAAGTCACAGGACTACACACGCCAAAAGCGAAGCACGTGTGTAATTGCGTTGCCGAGCCAGAGGCCAAAGACCCCTCTTCAGCAGAATTCTTAAGTGTAAATCAATGGGACCGCTCACATGCTTAAAATAAGGGCACATGTTTAAACACCTTGCTGGATCAAGGACTTAACCCCTCTTTCGCACAGCTGAGCAAGTTTTAAAAGGCTTTGAATATGTTTATCGTCTTTTTTTTTTTTTTTTTCTGGCATTATTTGGAGCATCAGGACTAACTTAAACCAGTGTATATAAAGGAATCTCTAATGCAAATGCCACAAGCCTGAGGGGATAAGTAGGATGAATGGATAATAACTACATTTACTAAAGCCATGGCTTTCTCCATTCCATTCCTCTTGTCAGGGGGACCTTAAAATCTTCTTTTTTAATCTGATTTCTCCAACATCCTTGCACAGGCATCTCAGGAAAACAAACATGATTCAAATCACAGCGCAATCCCACGTACAAGTGTTTTTTTCCGCAGTTTTGATGTGCTCTTCCCAGAAGTGAGCCTGATCCTGTTTCCCCTGAAGTTCGTAGTAAAATTCCCCACTGACATCAATGGCAGAAGGAGCAGGAAGACTTCTACGTATTAATTCAATTATTCCAGCTCTCAGGATCCTTTCTTGCCTGACTGGCTTTGTACCTGTCTCGTCTCGCAACCCTGTCCAAACTGTCTGCTCCTCGTCCTGAAGCCGGTGGCACTTCACGGGGTACAGAGGGCAGCCGATTCCAGGCGACCGCTGCCAGAACGTGCTGTGCTTAGAGCTGAAGACAGATTACAGGTTGCAAGCCACAAAACTCCCTCTCTGGATTCCTTCCAGATGAAGGTGTTTTCAAGAAATGCCATATTAATGTGACATTCAGGTTGGCGTGCGTAGCACTGCGAGACACGCCGCGTGTTGGGGAGGTTTGATGAGTTTTGCTCTGGGTACAGGTCTCAGAAGCCTGAAGACGCTACCACCAGCCCCACTGGATCCTATCCCACTTTGCTGTCCCACTCTCCCGGCATTTCCATGGCTGCTACAATATTTCACGGGGATCAGGGCAGAGTCATCGGGCTCAGTCAGTGCCAGCTCTTGGTGCCGGCTGGAGCAAATCGCAGTCGGGTGAGAATCTGCTATGGGATACAGAAAGTCTTGACAGAGCCAGGCCTGGCTGCTCACTGCAGTCCTGCTTGTGAAAGTACAAGTGGTGGAGAAAGTTATTTTCTAGTGTCTTTCTCTGTCCTGTCTCCATTTTATTCCACCCAATAAGTCGCCCTACAGCACGTCTCGGGATAAGACCGGTCCTGCGTTCCCCTAATATGTGGTGACACACATGGCACAAGTCAAGTTTCCTATATGAGAGCCGAGGAGCCTTTTGGATTAAATTATTTCTCTTTGCAGATACCCTTGGGGTTTGCTGCTTTTTCTTTTGTCCCTTTTACATTTGCTTGATTTCTTTTCTTTATGGTGCGTCTGTGACATTTTGTTCGGGGTTTCAGTGAGTGAACAACAATTTAGGATGATGAATTATGGATTAAAAGAAAAGGCTGGGCTATTTTGGAATCACTATTCAGTGCCTTCTGCAGGGACAAAGGAATTCCAGAATGACAGTTTTTCAATTATCTGTGTTGAAGAAGAAGGAGAAAGAAGAGAAAGCAAGCCAGGGAGGACGGGAAGGCAGGAGGGAAGGAAGGAAATGGAGGCATGAGAGAACAAAAGAAAGACGATTTCTTCTGTTTGGAGCACTGAGAAAGCACTCCACTCTGATGAGTTTTCCCTACCAGACTTTCCAGGGCAAATTCTGAAACCCACATGAATTTTTAGTGATGCTTACAAAGGTAGTCCCTTGAATCTACTGGGAGCTACTCACAGAAGCACAAGCCGCCCAGCATTTTGCGAGGGTTGCAGAAGGCTGTGCTCCCCTACCGTGGCTGTATTCCCTAAGCAGAGGACTGTGAAATAATCCGTGGGGGGCTCTGCTGGAAATTTGCAGTCCTTTACTTAAAGCCACAAATAAACATTTTCTCAAGTACTCTGAGCAATATCTGCATAAATGCTCCCTCCCTTGGCTGGAAGATTAGGGGAAAAACAATTGCAATTTTGTTGACTTAACTTCAACATTTGAAAACTATAAATAACGAGGCATGGGGGAGCTTCTGTCGTGGAAAAGAAATTGCCATCTAATTCCACTGCAATTCATTGAGCTACAGGCTTTTTTGAAGAATGCTACAGAAAGGCTAACCCTTGTCCAAAATGAAAGGACGACATTGAATAGGGGGTGCTTTAAAGTAGAAGATTTGTTGCTTATTTGGCAAGTGAGGCAGCGTGGACTCTGAGTTACAGCACTGAACCAGCACACAAAAATCCTGCTGAAGGCCCAGCTTTGCTCTCAGGTTGTGGACACAGGCAGTGGACAATTGAACCTCGCCGTCCTTGAGCTCCTGATTCCCATCTGCAAACTGCAAATGCTCAGACCACGACGTGCTTCAGGATCTTGGGGCAAAAAGTGCTTTATAGCAACATGAGGGTGGTGTTGCGATAGCTGGCTTTTGGAGGGGAATTGTACCCTTTCTGTTAGATGGCTTAATATCAATTTGTTTTGTTTAATAAATTATCAGCAATGTACTCATTTCACGCTCCACTCTGCCTGTTTCTGTGACCCTGGCAATACAAGTGTCAGGAAGACACAGTTGTGACTCTTAACTAATTCCCCACTGCCCGCTCCTACAGCTTTCCTCTAATCTCAGCTGAATAGTTTCATTACATGACATGTTAACGCACCAACAGAGCTGGAAAGGCTGAGTGCTCCTCTAGGTGTACACAATGTAAAATCATTAGGCTGCTTAAGAAGCTTCCCAAATGCTTTCTGTCAGCAGTTAGATGGCAATTACAGAATTAACTGGAACAGACCACGTCTCCCCCTCGCTGACCCGCAGCCTGCCAATGAGGGGATACCATTTCAATGGAAAAAAGGTATCACCTGTCAGAAGAACAATACGAACATGAATAGCATATGGAAACCATTTACTGGCTCCCACATTATGCACTCACCAAGCACCCTGCAAACTCGAGTACTGCTCGGACCAAGCTGGGGTCAACAGACCCGCTGATGATACTTGTGTTGCCCTTTCTCTGCAAACCGTGAGGGTGAATAAAACTGTGAGGGGACCAAGACTTCCAGCCACTTGTGCTGATGGGGCGAGGCCATCCATGGCTGAGGCAGGTGGGATGGGGTAGGGTGGTGTGGGGCACCCTGCCTGCCTCCCCTCCCCGCTGCCTGGGACTGTGCTGCTGGTGGAAGATGCTGCGATGCTGGAGGCAGGAGGCGAGTCTCCCTGGCCTGCCCCTGCGGTCCATGCAGAGCAGGGAGGTCCTCCAAAGTGCTGCTTGGAGGTCCTGAGGGAGGACCCCACTTCAAGTAACTCGTTTCGGTCACTATCCCTGCCCCTCCCTGCGTGCCAGCCGCTGCCAGCCCGCCGGCTAGCCTGCCCTGAAGGGGCAGCTAATGGAGCTGTGCTGGCCATGGACGTGCTAATCTTAGCCAGATGTTTCTCAGAGTGATTAAATCCAGGGACGCAGCTTGCAATTTCATACTGGGCCACACACTTGCTAGGCTATTACTGTCACCTCACCCTCATCCCCACAGAGTAACCATAATCCTTCCCCGAGCCATCACACATATAAGCCAGTATAATGGATAACCTTCTTTCCTGGCTTTTTAACATTTCCCTGTCCTCTCCAGGCCTGGACCTCATGCACCACTTTTCTTTCTTTCCTGTATCACATCCCAAAGCTCCTTGTGGTTCCCACTGGCTCTGCTTTTCCCTACACATCTGCCCCATTCCTCCTAAATGCTTTCCCTTGCTGCTTTTCCAGAAGCATACCGGGATGCTGCTGCCCATTCCACCTTGGTGCTATCTGTCCAGCCTCCTCCTGCTTCTGGAGCAGCTTCCTCACTACCTACTTATTCAGCTAACTCCTTAGGGGAATGGGAAGAAAACCCCAACATCCACCAGCAAAGTATGTCTTCCTCCAAATGTCTCGCTGTTGTGGGTCTTTTCCACTCTCGTTATTCTGCATTGCTTTTACTTGCACCTCAGTGTGATGCCTGGAGAGGTCCTGAGGCATCCACACCTGGATTACCAAACTCATAGCTCATATATAGACCAAATACAGGCCACCAGGATTATTTACCTGGTCCACAGCCTGCTCCTGGTACCTTTCCTCTTGGGAACGGCCAAGGAGGAGTTGTCCCAGCAGCTGTCAGGGCAGCTACAGCAAACAGCGCCCTGCTGCCTGCCCGCTCTGAAGGCACTTCTCGGAAAGAGGGTGGTGGGGACCAGGCAGCATTAGTTGTCCTCGTGATGGTCACCTCCTGGGGGCTCCCCAGGAACAGCAAAAACGTCATGCATAGCACCCACAACCATAGGGTTGAAGGGATCCTGTGAACCGTCAAGCCCATCGAGCCTCATCGGACCCTCGACCTACAGCCCTCCTGACAGACGTTCACTTAATCCGCTCTTACAGACCCCCGGGGCTGGGGGCTGTGCACCGTCCCCAAGCAGCACGCACCGCAAACGACCTGCGCTTGTGCAATGCATTGACGAGGGGTTGGGATTTACAGCGATAGACCATATGGCGCATGGGCAGGAGATCCGGTCAGGTAGAAGAGAAATGGTTCTGGCATCCAGCCCGCCCTGACACCAGAATAACCGCATGACCCACCCAGCTGGAAAGTTTGGGCTCACTGCTTTGTATTTGTCTAGGCAAGAGGCTGTTAAGTGTTTTTACACTCTTTGCTTATTGTAAAGAGTCATGTGAGCTAGGGGAATTGGTTAAAAATGTTCAGCTCTGGCTTGTTCCACGAGGGAAAAATACATCATTTTGCATTTTTACATCTTTTCTTTCACATTTTTTTTCCTCCAAAGGTGGGGAAAAAAAAGACTACTGGTAGAAGGGCATTCAAATAAAGCAGAATGATTTTTTTAAAAATCAAAAAACAAAAATAAAAAAAATAAAAAAGAAAAAAAAGAAATCCCTCTTTGGGTTTTTTTTGCCAAAGCACACTTACTTGTCTCTGTGTGACATTCATAACTACAGATGCTGCTTCGTGGTAGCCACAGACTCATTCATCAGCTGGATCTTCTGGATTAGATGTATTAAACCTCACAAGAGACACCTTTTCACCTGCATGGAGAAAGACATGACAGAGCAGAGACCATGGGCTGGGCCTGGGAAGAGGAGCAGAAAATGCTCAAGGAGGAATATATAAGGTGCGTAGCTACTCATTGTGCCAGCATGCGTCTGTCTTGTAAATATGAAAATGAACTGTTCAATACTCCAATTTTTATTCTCGCACAGGGAAAAAAGCGAAGAAAAACCAATTGCCAATCCATAGAGCTGCTAAAAAGGCAGCTGTGAAGGAGGACAGGGCTTAAACAACTCAGGGCACCTAAAATAATGAGCAGTTTAGGAAAATATAACCAGCAAGAACACAAACAACACAGCTGTCTGGGCTGCAGCTGGGTCCTGTCTGAGGGAAAGCAACGGGTGTCAAGTTCACTTTTCAGCCCTCTCCATCATTGTTCCCTGGGTGAAGAAAGCGGCCTGGAAGGTAGAGCAGTGCCAAGAGGAAAGCCTGACCCTCTCGGCCACCTCAGTCCCCCCCGGTTGCCCCAACCATCGCCCGGCCCAGGCACCCGGAGCACACGTGGGCATCTAAAACCTCTGACCTCGGCAGGAGCTCAACGGCACCCAGCAAGGCTCCGAAAGCCACCCAGGGACCAGGTCTTTCCTCGTGCTGCCCGGGGTGCCCTCCAGTTCCCAAGACGTGGGCGAGCCGCAGGCAGGTGGAACGGCGCTTGGGGACCCTGGGCCAGCCGCAGCCCCCGGCTTGTTATCCAAGGGCATCTCAGTTGGCTCTGAACATCCACGTGGGGCTTACCGGGTCAAGCCCAGCAGCTTCCCAGTCCCCTCCAGCAGCACAGGCAGGTTAAGTCGAGCGCATATGTCAATGCAGAGCTGGGGCTGGAGGTATTTTGCTCCCGCCGTGAGCTAAATTTTCTTATTTCATGTGTAAATTGCCCTACACATTTTTGCTGATTCACAGACAATCATTTTAAAAGCCAATGAACCTCCTCACCCCACCTCAGGTACCACCTTCTAATCACCACACAAAATTTCATCCTCGGTATATAAAAAATGTACGGCAACAGACTTGTCTGCCACATGCCTGCAGAGATAATTAAATGTCTATGCCAGAAAATATGAAGCTGGAGGTTGGCAAAATTTCTCTATGCCTTTTCATCCCCGGCTTTTGAGTTCATGGAGAAGGAAAATGGGAGTTTGGCAATGACAAGAGATTTAAGGGTGTCTGTGAGACCCATTTTTTCTGTGAGCAGAGAGGGAAGATTTCATTAATCTTTTTATCTGTCAAGGTACTGCACTAACTTATTTCGCTCGGTGTGTGATATTACACTACACAACTGCCGATGTTTTTTTGTAAAATATGTTTTGGCTTATTGAGTTGCTGTACCAAATCATTCACTTCTCTGTTTTCTCCCTCTTTTTTTAATAAACATCGCCTGCCATATATTACGTAACGGCTCTCCCCATCTCACACACCACAAAGCAGTGGTGTAAATCCAAACGTGAAGAAACAGAGAAAAGAAATAAAACCGGATATAAATGCCACCAGGCCTCTGTCACTAGCCATCGGTGGAAAATGTAGGATGAGGTTAGAAAAGCACAACGGCTAGAAAATGGCCTGTTTCAGGTGTGTGCTTCGGGGCAGAGGTGGGTGATGAGCAGAGGGAGAAGATCACAGCAGAACCAAGCCTTTGGCTGGACACCAGCCCCGCGGCTTCAGGCCCCGGCCAACGTCTGCAGCCAGCGCCCGCTCTGCCCAGCCTCCTTGGAGAAGACAGCGAAGCGATAGTGTTGGACACGGCAGAGGAACCAGGGGCTGCTGCCCACGCTCGCGCAGGGATGTGTTGGCACGATCCTGCTCTTTAGCTTTTGTTTTCCCGCTTCCTCTCCCTCCTCGTCCTGATGTTCTTGATCTCTTGGTGGATTTCAGCAGCTCCCTTGCCAATGATATTGTTGGCATCTCGATTGTTTTCCTCGTGTTTCTGCTTCCACGTGCTTTTGGTGACCTCAGCGTCATGCCTGGACTCCCACTGCTTCCTCTTTCAATTACTGCCACTGCTCTTGGCTTCTGGGAGAGCTCCCCGCAGCTCCCTCCTTCCTGCACTGGGCAACTGGGAATAACCTGCTTCTCATCCCTCCTTTCCGTCTTTCCTGCAGAGTCACAGCTCTCAGTCAGGGATGCTGCTTTCCCTGCACATGCCTGCTTAGTCTACCTGGCTGTGAATAGCCTTTTCTGCTTCACGCATGGGAACTGAGGACATGGAAATTTTATATTTTCGGTGTTGAGGTATCACTAGGGACAGGAGTCGGCAAAGAATTTACAGGCAAGTCCTTAATGATCTGTTCTAAATCAGACTACAGGACTCCATCCTCCTCCTCCTCCTCCTTTATCTTGGCCTGTCCATCACTCTCAATGCAGGCAACCACAGTCTTTTTGTCTCCCCTGCGTGTTTCTTTCCCATCCCTTCAACTAGGAGGTCTTCTGTGTCCTTCCTCCAGCTTTTGGGGCTTCAAGGCTCTGCCCTTGGTTCCACCCTCTTTTCTTTCTGCATCATTTATTTTCCAGAATATGATGCAATCACCCAGCGAGAATCTTACCCTCTTCCTCATCATCTCACATCTCTGTTGGCGTAACATCCATTTCGCTGGCTTTGACTTGACTAAAGCAATCCTGTCCTCATCCTTTTGTAAGGCTACTGCTGCAGAGACCCACATCCCTAGCCCGTAACCCTGAAGCTTCGCTATTGCTCTGACAACTATTGTTCCTTTATCTCATTCTGCTCTCTGGATGGGTTTTTATCTTGAAAAAGTAAAGTATTCAGGGAGAGGACTATCTTTTTTGCTTTGTCCTTGCACAGCACGTAGCACAGTGGGGCTCCAGTCCACAGCGAGAGTCTCAAAGCGCTGTCGCTAATCAAAGTGACAAAATGATAAATACACCAAAACTGGCAGTAGGTGTAACTAGCCTGATCTAGTTTGTCTCTCCTGCTCTCACACAGGCGGTCAAAACTGACTGACAAAGCTCTTGCCAGTGAGGAGATTTCAGACTTACAAGCCATAGTAACCAGCAGCGGGGACGTCAAGGTACTGGATACTTGTGTACCCAGCCACCAGGTCTCGTATCTCTACACCTACCTGCATAATAAATTTACACAGATTAAAACACCCACCAGGTACCTCTCTGATAGTTATATTCAACAGGCTGCAGGCAGCTGGGTTTGTATCAGCTCAAATGTCTTCCTAAGGTTGTTGTCAGTGAGAAAGCCTACCCTTTCTCTATACTCTACTTTTCCATGATAAATCTCTTTTCCCATCAGCACTCTTCCTGCGTACTTGCTAGAAATGATGGAAAAACAGTGACATTGTTTTACAAAATAGAGCAAAGTCATGTTCATTTGACTGAGTTTGAAATGGAGCTCTTCTTTTTCCTCAAATACTTCTTTTCATTTTACTGGATTTTACCACAACCACTTTTCTTAACCAACCCCCTTTTCCCATTAAATTATACTTTTGTAAGATTTTCATCGAGATGCCAGATGATGCTGAAAAAAAAGCTGTAGCATAAACATCTTCCAGAAGCAGAAAATGTGTTGCTTGCCTTTTGCAGAGCCAAACAGCTCTGTGCCCAGTCCTCTCTCTTTTTCCTCCTCCTGGCCGGTGGCTCGAGAGGAAAGCAGCAACCCTCCACGCTCATCCAGCAACCTTCAACACGAGTGTCGGAGGTATATTCGGTGTTATGAGCAAGAGGGCAGGTAGAAAAGATATATGGGGGAAAGGAGGGGGAAAAGGGAGGAGGAAGAAGAAAGGTGTCTTTTGATGTCAGTAAATATTTGAAGTAAATATAAGATTAATTTCGCAATCTATCTGCATATGGAACCGATGCCGGATGTGGCTTGTTTGGTTTTCATCTGCCAAATCCAACAAATACTATCAGGGTGGAATTTGGCCATACTTCCAGTATTCCAGTAAAGAAGCCATGTTCTAACTGCGGGTACGGAAAAAAAACCCAGCACAGCAATCTTAGGAGTTTATGGGAAGAAACATAAGTAACATTAGGACATGAAGAGCAAAAGGGGGGAAAAAGCAACCAAGAAGAAAGCATATAAATATTTAAAGAAAGGAAATGTCATCAATATAGTGGAGGAATGAAAACTCCAGAAAAATAATGGGTCAATAAATAGAGCTCTGGGGAAAAAAAAAGTGACAAAGGAACTAAATGTTTTCCTTGCCTCTGAATTAGTTAAGAAAATATATTAACAATAAACCTGTGGAGGACATGTGTGGGTACTAATGAGCGTGAACCAGACATTACTGAGATTAATGAAAGAATGCAAAAGACCCTCTCATGTAGGATACAGATACAAAATGCTAGGCAAGTATGAGTTAATCCACAGTTAATATTGGAGATTAGGGATCAAACAGTTGGACCATAAACTGTACATTCTGAGATAATTATTTATTAATCATGAGCCAGGAGAGTTTTTTGAAAGGCAAATCATGTCAGACAGATGTGGGTTTTCTCCACAAAATAACTTGCTTTCGGAAAGATGAGGTAAAAATTGAACTGGATTCTCAATAAACTTCAAATCATGTGGATGTGACAGCCAGGGGTGACCTTGAAAAGCCTGTCCTGACCGAGGGAACCTTGGCTCACGTGAAGGTCACGGTTCAATACTACTACTCCTGATTTTCTCAGGAGTAATATGGAATGAATGAGGAAGCAGTGGAAGATTACTATGGATGAATTAAAAAATAAAAATGTGATAAAATTTTTGGTGGGCCACAGATATAAATTTCAGAGTAAGTGCCAGATCATTTCTAAGAAACAAAAAAAAGTTGTAAGTAAGTGGATGCTGGGATGAAATTCAATTTTCTTTGCAAGAATTGGTAAAGCGGAAGTCCTCTCTCTGTCGGTCAGAAAACAACTACTTTTAGAGCCACATTATTACTGATTTTGACATAAGAATGATGTGCAAAACATATTTGGAAATTATACTAAAACAGAGTAGTTAAGAGACATACAATGCTGTACATCTTAATTAGTATAGTAACCTAAGCAATAATAAAAGGCTCTGAGTTACAAATGAATAGCCATAACACCAGTCTCACTTTTGCTGCCATAAATTGGAAGTATTTCTAATGAAACCAAAAAAATTATGTTGATATAAAACATGCACATATGCATATATGGGGCCTGTTTTTTTATGATTATGTAATTAGAGAACATAGTATCCCCCCAAGGATATAAAAAGGAAAACTGTAACCTTAATTATGGCATTTTTTAATTCCTTTTTGCAAACTGAATAATGATCTTCTAGTGAGTTTTGTTTTAAGGGAAGGTAATGACAGGAGCTAATGAGTTGCAGACAAGCAAAAACATACAAAATGGGGCTTGAAGAAAAGCAAGAAGGGACAAGACAAACTGCAAGCCTCTTAGTGATGTTGTATGTTTAAGCAAGAATTTCTAATTGAGGTCATTTCACTCACCAGAATTAGAACACCAGCCGAGGGGAAGGCAGAATATGTATCTAAATAATTTAAGGAGGATTATTTTACAGAGAGAGCAATCGGGAGGTGACACAGATATTCAGCAGAAATGGAGAGGTCAGACAATGCCAATGTGAGCAAAATCCTGCTGTCCACATGGAGCTTTAACTGATGCACGTTTGAGGTTAGCCAAGAACCCAGAGTACTGCAGGGAGCAAAGAATTTGTCAGCTATCACATTTTTCTTGCAGGCTGGCTGTGCGGGGCCATTCGTATTATATTGATTTCTGGGAGTGCTTTTGCCCTTCTTTGGCACACGTTTTCCACATTTACAGGCCATAAAAACCAGATAGAGGCATAAGCTTTGTATATGTTACTATATAAATTATATTGTTTATAAAAGGGGAAAAGAGAATTCAAATTCACATTTTCCAACCAGTTTTGTGATAGAGAAATGCCGGATCTGTTGTCAAACTCCCCCCAGCTGGAAGAAAACATGGCAGAAAAATTTCAAATGGTAGAAAACTCTGTAATTATGGAGACTTCACCTTCCACACCTAGTCCAAGCACTCTGGCCAGAAGGGCTAGTGAAGCTGTATTTCTTCTTACCTGTGTGAAGCCACCACCGAGCAATTATTGTGGAATCTTGTAGGGCTTACCTGAAAAAATAAAAATCAAATCAATTTGGATTAAGTCGTCTCGGTTCCCAGTTTACACAGTCATGAAGCGATATGAAAAGCTAATAACCATCAAAATTCAGGAAAAGGATTTATGAAATTTCATAATGAAACTTAGTACTTGTTTACTTTTCAGCTTTCATCTAGAGCCCTCCAACCACCTTCAACATGCCATGCGTCCTGTTATCCCCATTTCACAGCGCTTAAATTTAGGCAAGGGAAGAGTTCACGTGGACTGCCTGCCATCGCAGCAAGAGAGCTTGAAACCACGGGCTAGCGTGGAGTGTCCTTCCCTTGGTTTCCCTGCTGCGGTCTCCGGACAGTGCTGCCTCCTGTTAGCTCCGCACACGCACACACACAACACGCACAGGTGCAACCACTGAAAAGAAGGGACCCCTCTCTCAAAGAACGGCTTATTGAGGCCAACTTTGCATTTAGACTTCAGCCTTCTTGGCCTCCACCCAGTGCCTGCTTCCAAAGAGCTGGGAGCCCAAATCAATATTGTCTATAACTTCTCAGCTTGGCAAATGCACACACAACAAACAGGCACTTTGTGTGCTTCTGCAGGAAGAAACAATCCTGCCCCACTGAAGATCATTTCTTCTTTGACTTAATTGAATCCTGGCTTTGTCCCTTATTGCTGTTACAGAAATAACTGAGACAGAAGTGTTGTCTAGCAGTCCAAGCAGGAAAAGCAAAATAATTACAAAATTGTAATCCTAATCCTAACATAACTTGCTTGGTCAAATCTTAATCTGGCTCCTACTGAAGTCAAAGAGTCTTCCTAGATGGTCAGTGTCCTAGTTTCAGCTGGAATAGAGTTAACTGTCTTCCCAGTAGCTGGTACAGTGCTATGTTTTGAGTTCGGTATGCTAAGAATGTTGATAACACTGATGTTTTCAGTTGTTGCTAAGTAGTGTTTAGTCTAAAGTCAAGGATTTTTCAGCTTCTCATGCCCAGCCAGCGAGAAAGCTGGAGGGGCACAAGAAGTTGGCACAGGACACAGTCAGGGCAGATGACCCAAACTGGCCAACAGGGTATTCCATACCATGGGACGTCCCATCCAGTATAGGAACTGGGAAGTGGGGGGTGGAATCGCCGCTCGGGGACTAGCCGGGTGCCGGTCGGCGGGTGGTGAGCAATTGCACTGTGCATCGTTTGTACATTCCAATCCTTTTATTATTACTGTTGTCATTTTATTAGTGTTATCATTATCTTTATTAGTTTCTTTATTTCTGTTCTATTAAACCGTTCTTATCTCAACCCGTGGGTTTTGCTTCTTTTTTCCCGATTTTCTCCCCCATCCCACTGGGTCGGGGGGGGAGTGAGTGAGTGGCTGCGTGGTGCTTAGTTACTGGCTGGGGTTAAACCACGACAGTCAGGAATTAGGCTGGACAATAATCTAGCTTACTATCAGTCTGCAAGCTAGCCGCATTTAATACTTTTACCTGAAATAAATTATGAAAATCATCGGTGACAAAGTTTTTATCTGAGCCTAAAAATAAGGGACTATGAAGCAGTGAGGGAGACAACTCATTTATACATACCAATCTGGGCAGTTTCTAGTGTAGGAGCGAGATCACATCCATAGGAACAAAGAACATCGTGACTTAAAAGCTGGACTATAGGATACTGAAAAGGATGGGGGTGATCAGCCTGGACACACAGCTGAGCATCCCCTGCAATAGTACAGTTATGTGGAGGACACAAAGAAATATCAAGGAGGTGGAGGAATCATCTATATAAAGCCAGTGAAACTATCACGGTAATACTGTGCCCATTGCAGAGACTTACTTGTAAATGTGTTGGTTAGGTATGCAGACGGGATCAGTGGGCCAGTTTGGTCTCCTGAGGTGTCCATCGGCTACTTCTAGAAGGTCTGTAAAAGAGCACAAAAAGAGCAGTAGGCATATGGAAATTTTTAAGAGTCCACTTACTGAAAAAGGTGAAAAATTCTGTTCTGGTTTGACCTTCTGTATAAAAGACCTTTATATACTCTCACGAACAAAAGATTTACAGCAACAAAGAATCTGCTAGAAACCTTGGGAAGCAGTTAGATGGCTAGGAACTCCCGGTGTTAAAAAGAGTGAATCTTATCTCAAAATGGAGTTTTGTAGCTTCAGCTCTAAACTGTTGGATCTTGTTAAGCCCATAGGGTGAAGAGCCCTCTAGGATCAGATTTCTGTTCTTGGTGTAGCTGTGTAGGCTTCAGTCAAGTCTTTTCTGGGATTGCTGATACCCAAGGCAGCATCCCCCTTTCTGCAAGTGCAGCCTACTCATCTTCTCCCTACAGGTATCGCATCAATTTTGGCTGTACTGAAGTACACAGAATTTGCAGGTTCCAATTTTAAGAAGTTATTCAGCTCAGTGGCATGTCTTTTTCATTATCCTCACTCCCCAATCTTTGGCAATACTTGTAGATTTGCTTTTAGGTCATTCATACAGCCAAGGGTTAAACAGCACAGGTCAAGAAAGCCAGCAGTTCCCTACTGAAGATGGTCCTATACATAAGAGCAGGTTTGGGGCCCAGTCAGCTAATATATTTTTAATCCCATTTAATATGACATGTTATTTTGAATAATTCTCAATAAAAAATTTTCATTACGATAACAAATACCTTAGAGAAATATGAATATGTTACCCCCAACACCTCTGCCACCAAAAAAAATACATGTGGTACCATGCTGGTACTAAACAATTTGTTTCCCTTAAGCCTAAACTGATTACTATTAAGCATAGTTCTTTTTTTGCCTTGTTGTTAATGAAATCATATTATTTTGCTTAGGCTCACTGTCTATGTCAGGCTGATATGCCTATAATTACCAATATCTGTATCTTCTGTTTCTCCAGGCAAGCAAGTCTTTCTAGTGTTCCCATAATTTACCAACTTTAATAGCCCACACATCTCCTCATCCAGCTCTTTAAAGCTCTTGCTGCAGCCAGACCTACTGGTTAAAAACAGCCAGCTTATTAGCTCTTGCTTCGCATATTGCCAAGTTAGTGTTGGAAGGGAACAGATTTCATCTTCGCCCTCAGTGAATTCTTCATGCAGACTTTTCAAAAAAACGCTTGGAACAACAAGATATATTGAAACTATTTGACATTTCTACATTAAAAACATGTTTTTACAGACTAGTATCATTGTTAGGATTTTTTGTATGAAGAGACATACTAAAAACTTTGGTTTACTGCCATTCCCTCTCTTGCCTGTGGTTTTTCCCTTGTGTCCTGTCACTCCACTAAGACATTTTCTGGTTTTCCACCCTTCTAATTTATATTCATTACTATCTCTTTTTCCTCTCTCTCTGTGTGCATTTGTATTCAACTACATTTACCTATTTCAAGCCACCCTGGTTCTTTTTACCAGCGCAACTTTTTCTGTCTTACTTGGGCAGCCGTGGGGCTTTGGGGCATGCAATAAGCGATCGTATAAAATTCCCAATTACACTTCCCGTTTTAAGACCATGAGAACAGCTGGACGGGCCCATCCAGTGACCCTCCAGCAGTGGCCAGCTTGCCTGAAGTACAACCATCCGAGCAGCACAAACAGAGCCAGCACCTCCCCGTACCTCCCCTCCGTCCCCCCCAGCCCTTGTGTGTCCCCCAGAGGGGTCGGAGCTGGCGCTGGGGGCCTTGGCATCCCACAGGTCTTGCTGGATCTTTCTTCCCTTCCCTTGCCCAGTCGCTTTTGGAATCCATCTGGACTTTTAGCAGCCACACAGCCCACATGACAGGAAAGATCCGAGTTTGATTAGAGGATGGATAAAGAAGAGTCTCTTTTTGTTCACTTTGTCTTTTCTTTCGATGCCTCCTCATCATTGCACTCAGTCATTGCCATTCAGCTTTTCTGCATCATTTTCAGTTGTATTCTGTCGCCTTCCTTCCTCAATCAACTCCTTTCCAAGCTGACAAAGTCTAGTCTAGTTAATCACTCCTTGAATGAAATTATTTTTACTGTATCTGTGATCACTCTTCTTGTGCCGCTCTGAACATTTCTACTTCTCCTTTACGCTTTTCGAGATGCAGGGAAACAAAACTGTGCGAACTACTGCGATGTCTTGCATTTAAAATTCTTTCCCTGGGATGACTTGGCCTTAAAGGTTTTCAACTTCCTGAAGCTGGGCTTTTAAACTACAAAGTTTTTCTCCATTACTGACTCGGACTGTAGCTTCTTTGAATATAATAGAGACACTGAAGCCACCATCACTGCGCTCCAGCAAGTGGCAAGTTTCAGCTCTGTGCCCAATGCAACCTTCTTTCTGAGTTAATGCCTAATTTGGAGCTATGCAAGGCTGGATGCAGTCCTCGGGCAGGGAATTGCCAGCTATGGGTTTTGGCAATTCTAAGGAAATTTTGTGTCTGTTTTATGAGTAAAAGCAAAAACCAGAAAAGGTTCAGATGGAAGCTGCAAGTATAATCCAAAATGGGACAACTGGCTGTATAGTAAAAGACTAACGAAGCTTAATGTTTCTAGCTTATTCAAGAGAAGATAAAAGGTGATTTGATCCTGACTTACAAACACCATTATGAAAGGGATTTCTGATGGCAGATGGATCTGTAATCTGGTGGTGTAAAGGCGTAGTAAGATCCTGTGGCTGAAAGCTGAAGCAGGACAAATTCAGATTAGAAACAAGACAAAAATGTTAGCAACAAGAGTAATTATCCAAACAGCTCAAAGGAATGTACCGGATTCTGTAACACATGATGTTTTCAAACCATAATTAGCTGTCTTTTAAAAAGATGTGCTGTTGCTCAAGCAGAAATTATGGTCTCCATGCAGAAATAATCAGAAGAGAGTTTTTAGCCTGTATTAAGCTAGAGGTCAACCTAAACGATCTTAATTACCTCCTTGGCCTTAAGATCCATGAATCTAGAAAAGTGGGGATAATGGCACATATTTAACTATCTTGTGTTTTGAATGAGAAAAATTGGGAGAATGGTTCACAGTGAATAACTGATTCTATATATTTAAGCCAGTTTTTTGCTCATAACATATCTGGGAACAGAGCATTAACTCCTCAAATCTATTTTTCAAATGTGATGGACAGCTATCTTGCCCAATATTTTACTTAGAATTTGTGAGCTGTGCTGCCTAATTGGCCAGCTAACGGGTAATGTGCCAGTTCACCGCTGTGATTGATTAGCATGAAGGCAAAGCGGACAGGCATATTTAAACATTTCAAATTCAGTTCGAGTGAACATGTGTACGAACATGATTTTGAAATCCATGTTCCTTTAATCAAGCTCCACCATGTCATGGCTACTGAGGAGTAGGCAGAAAAACTGTGTAAGCATCACTAAAGCAGATTCATTTATTTTAAATGCTAAGGTCTAATCAAGCCATAGTCACAACATTATTTTGCTCATCAGTCATCCAGGTCTAGGTCTAAGAATGCATTTCGTTTTGAAAATGAACAAATTCCCTAGCCATTTGCTTATACAGTACAGTGAGGTAGTACAGTGAGGTCCTTCTAGGGGCTAAAGTAATTGAAAAAGCAAATACTCGAGATACTGGGTATTAAAAAAAGACTTCTCTCACTTAATGCAGGTCGATAACCATGGGAGTATGGCATACTGGGAGACAAAAGCAAGAGCAGGGGCAACTCACTTGGGTGGCAGTTAAATATTACAAAAACAAGACTGGAGTATTAAGATAGGATAACCACAAAGAGGCACATCTGTTAAAGAAAGAAATCTCTTTCAAAGCAGATCCTCTTTTGCTAATGAAACCCATTCAAATGATTTTAGGACCATGGAAAGACATCCCTGGTGGTGATGAGACACATCTGAGAGTGGGCCGCTGTGGAAAGAAGACGACTCCTCCAGGACGGCAGAGCCAGCAAGTCATGCCGGTGACACTGGACCACAGAGGGAAGGCACAGCAAAAGCAAAGAAGTGGCTGTTCTTTAGGAACATGTAGCACACAACGCACGTTCTGGACAAGGCTTTTACTACCAAGCTTTGGCAACCTGTACTTGTTACCCATCTGCCTCCCCATCCAGCGTGCGCAGCTGCCCACACCTCCGTCTGCAGAGCTCGTCCTGCAGCAGGGACCCGCTGCATCAGCTCCCAGGCAGCGAGGCCAGGCCACGGCAGGGGCCGGAGTGCTCCCTCCTGGCCAAACTCCAAGGGGTCTGCTAGCAACCTGGACCATCCCCGTGAAGCGAAAAGACGGTCCACTTCCAAGCGCTTGCTGTCTCAGGCACGTCCACCCCACAGCCAGGAGGTGGGACCGCGATGCACGCAGACACAGCCGAGCGGGCCGTGATCAGTTGTGAAAGCACAGGGAGGTACACAGACTGCCAGCAAGTTTCGACGGCCCGCCATGAAGCCTGTGCTTCTGCAGCATCAGGTTGTGCAGCCCACCCTGGATTACAAGCAGTCTGGGTATTGCGACACGTTCTACAATGCTGTATTCCAGCTGCAGCGTGCAGATACCCCGTGTAGGAGCCGAAAGCCTGCAGATGATTACAGAAGCACAGTCGAGTGCGATTAACAGCCATTTGGCCTGCAGTGAGCTTGCAAAATGAGCACAGTTTATATTACAGAGAGACATCAGGGAGCAGTGGGGAAAGCTGTGACAGGCAGGAGGGAGTAGCTGCCTGTGTCAGGGGCCACTTCATTTTTCACCTGTTAGATAGCTTTCCTATTACATCTCCAGCCTGGCGTGGAAATTACGCTTGTTCTATGCCTCCGGTTCAACGCCAAATTGGAGGAAATATATGGCTGCCCTATTTCCATGTGCTTTCTGATGGGAGATGTGAACATCAGTTACAAAACCGCTTGGTACTGCCAGCACCTGGGGCGAGTGGTACCCCCTGACGCTCAGTAAAAATGCGATGCTTTGGACCAGACTAATCTCTGCTCGGTTGGTATCAAGAGCTGTAAGAGCATCTGTGCTCCCGGAGACACGCCGTGATATGCAATCAAGAAATAACGCAATAATTTCCCTTTTCCCCACCAATGAAAACAAACTTCTGAGTCATCAAACTTTTGAGATAACCGAGAAATACACGCAGAGGGCAGTGCCCAGCTCAGCGAGTCGAGCACACCTCCTGCCGTCCTGCCTCGCAGGCAGGCAGGCTGCCTTCTCTGCTCCCCGGGGACAGTGGCACACAGGCCACACACCTCAGCTGCCTTCTGGTGTTTGGGAGGTGCAACGATCAGGTGTCAGACCCATCGCTGCGGGAGCTTGTTTCTGCCCTTGCAGAAGGAAGCTGCTTTTACACCCGCAGAAAGCCCCTGATGCCAGCAAGGTCCCTCTTGTCTTCGGTGACAGCGTGAGGGCAGACGTGGCCCCCGACGAAAGGTCTGGCCTTCAATTCTTCCCCAGCAAGGAGAGCATTTACTGGCACATGTGCGGCCTGTTTACAACCCATGCATGCTTGCAGCGCAGGCGGGTAAATGCCCGTGTTGTCCGGCCATACGTCGCTTTATTGCGGTCTGAGCAGCCAGGACAAAACCAACTGCCTCCATGGTGCATTTCCAGCCAGCAAAGCTGCTCTTCTGTTTCCTTCTGGATTTGGTGTTTGAATTAAGTAGAAGCTGGGTTAACCCCAGCTCTGGATGCTGAGCCACTAGAAAACTGTTCCATTGCCAAGAATAATGGTCAGAGTTTAAAGTGCTTCAAAACCGCCTGTTCTGCCTTCGCTGGTGGTGGAACAGTGCTAGATTTCTCAAAATGCATTCAGTCCCAGTCATGACTGGGACTAACCTACGTAATGAGGTCTCTAAGAAAAGTCTCACTTTTCCCCAGATGTGAGCTAACCTCAGAGAGGGCTGCAGATGGGGGGATTTGTGTGATGGGGAGGGAGGACTGGGTGCCTTCATGCTAAGAATTGGGCAGAGGTGGTTATGGCAGGCAGAAATTCAGATTCGTGTCTAGTCTAGGTCCATTACAGCAACTCCTACTTGTTCTTTCTTTGCATTCAGGAGGTTAATGCAAGTTGTCTAATAGGCCAGAAACGGGCTCTGGAAAAAGGCTGCTTCTCCCTCCCTCCCTTCCCCATGCTGACTTGGACCTTCAAAGCCAGCCCTGAGCCTTTTCTCTACCACAAGGCTGGGGAGAGCTGGAGGTTTTAAAATTTGTGGAAGTGCATGGCTTCATTTTACGGATTTTGAAGGCTTGTTGCACTTCAGTGGGCAGACAGAGATGCTCAGGTATAGCTTACTTGGGATCTGTTTATCCACAAGAATGATCAAGCTATTCCCACCAGCTGCTGTGTGGAGGCTGAGGAGATGGGAGACACGAATATGAGACCTGTTCTTTGATTAGGGTGGTTTGTACATCAAGGTTTTATTAGCTTTTACTGCCCTACTGACTGCTGCCTGCAATTGCTTCACGCTAGCCTCTTCTCTAACGGCTCCTCTGCTCTCTCTGCTTTCCTTCCCACTGCGTTTATGTGAACCTCTTTATTGTCAGCTCCGGTGAGATGATCACATTTGGCATCTGTTGCTGGACATTTCAGGTTTATTAAATCTGTTAAAAAATCTTTTAACTCTGTAACGTGCGCAGGACTGGGTAACAGTGGGGAAGCAGAAGGGGCGGCACCAGGTTCCCTGTGCACGCCCAGTTTACACTGGTTCAGTACCCAGTACTGCGGGGCAATTCCCAGGGGTGAGCAGGAGGAGGGGCAGGGAGGTGATTTAGAGGCTGGCTGTACACACACATGCATCCACCTACCTTCCTATGTGTCCTTGCCATGTCCACGGATACACACTCCAGATACGCATGCTCATCTCGGAGATTTTTATGTCTTACTTAATGCCTGTGCCTCCTTTTAAGTGTTATTTTTCAATGTACTACTCTTATCTTAGTCATTGTCCCCAAAGCCTTTGAAAGGCCAAGGTTAAGGTGAGGACTAGGTCATCTCTGTGGTTTTTTCTTCTCCCTTTCTTCTAACCACAGCAGCTCTTGGTCCACCGTTCATGAGCTCTGGGGAGTCCAGGAGGTTTCTTGCCTTCTTCTGTTGGTCTCACGTTGAGCTTTTTTTCTTATCTGCCTGCACTTAGACTTCTGCCTTCTGCTGAGCCGTGGAGAGCTCTCAGCTCTCCTCTGCAGGGGTTTGCCTCGCTTCGCTGGATGCGCAGGACCTCACCGCCAAACTGAGTTTAATGCTTAAATAAATATATCTCCAACATCTGCCTGTTGCAGATCTTGGTCCTTTTTTCCACAGCCCCATTCCAAAATGTGTGCGTAGAGTGGGTCTCTAACATGGGAAATAAATATTTTTTTCCTCCTCCTTTCTCCTCCAGCAACTAAAACCTGGGATGAAGATAAAGAACTGGGATGTTTTGCTCCAGCGTTCCCAGAAATTTGCTACTGAGCTGAAAAGCTGCATGAAACTCTTCACATCAGGAAAAGCGTGTGCTCAAAATAGTCATGAGAATGTGGAAATGAGAGATAATCACGGAAAGTGCTTTAAACTTCACACAGAGTGGTCACTGTTGGCAATTTGCATAATAACCCTGGGAAATAAGCTATTATGCTTCATGACAGCAGCAATAATTAAATGCCAGAGCTGGTCATTACAAGAGTTAACCACTGATTAATTAGTCTGTTTATATTAAAAAACAGGGTTGGCTTCACTAACTAATAAATTGCCTGTGTACAGCTGTTACCAAAAAGATCACTTGTTAGATAATTGCTTAAGTCATTTTTAAATTGTTTTAATTAAGTTTCAGTAATTGGACTCCCCCCAGTTTATTTCCCATTTTTTATGGAATGGGGAAGAAATAAACAGGCACTGTGTATGTGTAGGTAATATGAGGCAACAAAAGTATGATTGGAAATCTATAGGAAAACAAATACCCTTTGTGAACCTCTCATCCTCCCAAAGGCTTGTAGGAATCTGGAGAAAACTAGATTTTAATTTTATTTTATTTACTTTGCCTCACAGAGACTTGGCTCCTACCTTATTCCACTTGGTGAATTCATAATACGGACAGAGATGCTCAAGCCGGTAAATGTTTGTGTGCTCATTCAGTTTATTATGCGTGATATTAGCCAGCCAAGTGATGTTGTGGGGGGCAGTTTATGGCTTGACGATAAAGCCTCACTTACAGCTTCATAGTGCCAGGTCCTCTCTGGAAACTATCAGTTGCCTTTCTCTGCCTGTCCTCCAAGGAGGGCTCACCCCGCGCCTGCCCCGAGGCTGGCGAGAGGCAAGGGCAGGGGAGCAAGAGGCGAAAGGGGACCAGCGCCGATGGTGACGGCAACAGGGCTGTCTTCCCCGAATAAGCCTCCTGACGCTGCCAATGTGTCAGATCAAACAAGCCTTGGCACGAGAGAGAGAGAAAAGTTCTTTTGTTCCTGGAAATTCAATTATAGGGGGGGTGCCATAAAGGGCCTCTTTAATATGTTGCCACTCTCCGCATTACCAGTCATTACTGTATAGCCGGCTCTTAAAGAAGACTCTTGGGCATCATCGCACAGAGCCTCTGCATTGTCTCCCCTATCCGTAAGGTCACTTTGTTAATGACTTCATTGATCCATACCTTTGCGTGGTTCAATACGCTATTTTCTGCCACACTATTTCAATGGCATGGAGCTTAGCTTTGGGACAGAGTCACCCAGGCATGACACTAAGTTTTGCTGAAACACAGTTGTTTGACAGCTTACGGGCTAAGGTTCAATCTTTAACGTATTTGCAGGTTCCACGTCCAGAAGAGCAGTAGAGTAATGAGGCCAGAAAATCAGAAAAGCAAGAATAATCACATTCTGTTATCACTTAAAGAGTTAACTACCTGCATCACATCTAAAATACAGACATATATATATGTATATATATATATACACCTCCCTCACCCAGTACACAAAATCACCTAATCCATAAATTCACATCAAAAGTTTCCTCCCATACAGAATATTCAATTACATTCAATTTATATTGTAATCCACCTGTGTGGCTCTGCTAATATTAGTTCTTAGAGCCATTTTTCTCTCCTCTTAAGAAAATGATATTGCTTTTTAATTGAGAAACAGTCTTACTGGGGAATGGCAAACCCAAAGTTATATCCCCCAGAGATTTCAAAGCATGCCATGCAATCGCCAGCGGTGTGAGCAGTGTAAACGTTGAGAAACCTCCTTGCTCATCCCTGCTTTTTTGAGCACGTTGGTGTACCCACACTCGCACCTCCCAGCTGAAGCGCCCTTGAGCAGAACAGCTAGGAATACACCAGAAAAACCACAGTCGGGTTTGGAGGGGGAAAGGGTGAACACTTCAGGAGAAGAGCTGAAGGGGCACCTGCGGACGGGACCGGGGCTCACTCCCCCGCCAGGGGAAAATCCCCGCTTGCCCTTTTCAGCTGCACGTCGGAAATTCTCAGCAAGTGACTCCTGCTCTTTGTATTCACCCCAGAGGTTAGACCCAGCAAGAAGCCCCTCGTTCTGGTGATCCCATGCCTGGGAAGAAGACCTTTTTTTCTGTTGGACTCAGCCCTTGCCTCCCGGCCTGGGCTGCGACGTCCAGCGAGCCGGAGTGCGACGGATTGGGGGTGAACGCGATGCAATGCCTCATTGCTAACCTTGCTGCGGTTGTTTTCGCCTCCCTCGTAGGACACCGGCGCCCAGTGTCCCCGCTTACCCACCAACACTTTTGCCCTCCCTCGGGCTCCTAGTTGTCCTTCTGTTCACAGCACCGTGACTAATCGGTGTCTCATTTCTCCTTCTTTACCACGCTGCCTTGCAAATGCCTGTTCTTACCGTTCCCGTTTCCCAGGTCTTTTCCTGACACCCCTGCCTCCAGCGGTCCTGTCCACCTCCCACAGAAGCTGTCTAGACAAATTCATGAAAACTTGGGGAGCGCTTGGATGCTACCGCAGGAGGTTGGGCAGGAAAGTTAATCAGGAAATTGCCATCCATTTCCTCCACGGCACAGTTTGAATCACGGATTGTAAATAAGGCATGACACGCACTCTGAATAATGAAGAGAAATGATAAAAAGTATGAAATAGCTGATCATGAGATCACAATTTATTTTGGACGGTGAATGTAGGAGAGGTTCCCTGGGAAAAATTAGTATGCAAGTACGTAGGTACAAGATGAAAGATGGTATCATAATACATATGGAAATGGGAAACAAATGAATATTGCCCAGACAATCCTAAGTCTAACCATTCTTATATTCCAAGAGCTTAATTTCACCGTTTTAAAATCCTCTTACATTCAGAGGACCAAGGCCTTATTTTGTTAATCGCTTGTATGGAAATGCTCCCAACGTGGAAAAGGAATTCAGTGACCAATAAAATGGCATTTCATGGTTTTGTCATTTTATTGAAGTTTGACTTGTCTGTATATTGAAGTGTGGGGCTTCAGCCATTTCTTTACTTAAGAGAAAAAGGTCTTTGCTGAGCAAGATAGAAAAAAAAAATCCCAGAAAAAACCCTAGTCACATAAAAACTGTTCTTTACTTTTGGTATATTCAGCACTTTTCCTGAGTAAAGTTCACAGAACACTCACATGAATAAAGCAATTTTTTTTGTTTAATTGGATTGAGCCTGGAGAGAAAGGAAACCAAATAAATCTTTAAGTGGGGGCAGGGAGGGATGGGGGAAAATACTTCAAGGTACATTGAGAAATAGGTAACACTCTCACAGAAATTTCCTAAGGCAGGGCATTATTTAATGCTGGGTTATTTTCCTGGACTCACAGATTTAAAGGCAGAAGGTGCCTGATCTCGTTCATAACATAGGTCATAGGATTTCATCCAGCTGGTCCTGCTTTTGGACCATACGCGAGAGGGGCAAGCCGATCACAGGCCAGTGACCACAGCTCCAGCTGCCCAGAGAGGTGGGATGAGGAGGATCCTTGGGGCAGGCAGCAGGATTTCTGTGCCGTCCCACCAGCTTGGATCCATCCTATGTCACCACCAGAGGTTTCTTATTCGATTTGTTCCTCAGCAGTGAATTGAACACAGCCAGAATCCTTTTTGGGGTTGGAGGCTCTGCGAGCTGATGGAAGACTCGGAGTCCCCCAGTAAGGGCACCTGTTGACTTCAGCACTGTGCTGGGAAAGACCTGATGGGTGCTGGGATGCAGCTGGACAGACTGCAATCCCTTGGTGCTTCCTCAGAGCTGGAGGTCCCATCCCAGCCGAATACAGGCTAACTACCGGTGTCTTTACATGCACTCAGGATAGCTTCAACAAAGTTGGCTCCAGCATAGATCGGGTTGAAACAGCGGTGGTCCAGGCTGCAGTAAGTACTACGGTTCCAGGCACATTTTTACACGGCATCCTGGGCTCTAAGCTGCCATGATTTTGTTGCTGGTGGTGTACAAATTAGCTGCATTAAGACTAGCTCCACTCTGATGGCCGCAATCACAGTCCAGTGGCTTGAGTAGCTTTGCAATGATCTCTTTTGCTCCTTTAGATTAGCAATGAGAAGGGAGAGCTACCTGCTCTGAGTAGCCTTTCTCCATGCTGTCTCACAACTTGACCTCATTCAGATACACTAAGGAGAGCTGGAGAATGGCAGCCCAGTGTGTAGTTTATAGGCTGGGTGTTAAGCACCCCCACACTCCCACATTTCTGTTCGCCAATTCATTTCAGGGCTACTGACTTCTGCGGGGATTTAACTGCAGGATCAACATGAGAGCTGGTTGAAAGAAACATTCATGTCGGTGTGCTCTTTTGTAGGGCTGGGAAAGGAGACAAGACTCTTTAGCGATAGCAAGTATTGTGACAGTGTTGGCAAACGCTGTCAGTCAGCAGGCAGCTCTTGGCCCCAAACGGAGCAGGGGAGTGAGTGTGACAGCAACACTTGCTTGAGTGCTCTGCACCTTTCAGTTACTACCTGTGAACGAGCTGGTAGCTCTTGCAGACTGGTGTCCTCATTACAATGATCAGAAACTGCCAGTGTGCATGTCATGTTGGTAATCCCGGGAGAGAAATCAGAAACTCAGCTGGAACGAAAAACACTCTCCTCTGCAAGAGGATGGAAAGATAGAACAGGATGGAAATACACCGACGGCATGCTGTGATTTGACACAGTAAACACAACTACTGCCCAGGCTGGATGTGAGCTGTGGTTGAAGAGGAAGTCAGGATGTGGACTTGTTAATCCAGCACATCTCAAAAGCACTGTAAAAATAGACTAGGAGATAGTTTATTTACAAATGAGATGTTATTTTTAGCATCGGGGAGAAAGGAAGTGCAGAAGGCTGTGACACTGTTCTTCACACTTGTTCATTTACCCAGGCTTCCCCCAGAGAGACCGGCAGCCAACACAGGCTAGTAGAGAAGGTTTGCAGTAGGAGAGCCAGTTTACACAATTTGCTTACAGAAAGAAGGCCTTTTGTGGCACTCAGTGGAGCATGAAACATGTTGTTCTTCAGTACGGGGCGAGCTATCTCAGGCAAACGCTACCTATTCAACAAGGAGATGAAGAGGACCAGATGGAAAGATGAATTTCCTTTTCTAGGATCCAAGAGAGTGGGCTGACGCTGTTGCAAGCGGAGATGAAGGCTGAGTTGGAGAGTGAGGATCTGGCTGCAGATCTAAAATTTGTTGGGTGGAGGGGGAGAGAAGCGCTGGCCCAAATGTTCACAGAGAAACAGTAGGATGAAGAAAACTAAAGGTACTTTTAGTGTAGCGCTGACCTTCAGCACAGTAACACCTGCCTTCCATTTGTGTGTTTCTGAAGTCAAGATGCTCGTGCCTTAAAGAAACACAGATGGGAACAGCCCACCCCACATTACGGTGAGAGGACGGTATTCACTTACTGACCATGGCAGTCCAGCTGTCAGAACATCTTCCTGCCAGCACTCAGGCCCATCCTCTCTGACCAGGTCTATCCCTCAGGTGAGGACAGTCACAGCTTACAGATATACCAGCAGTTTATTTGCCTGTGATGCCCCGTTCCCCCCTGTCCCTGCCTCCTCCCATCCATCAGATCTTCTGAAACCCTTGTCCCTTCCCACCACTGACTGCTCCTTGCCTCTGCACCCTCCTGACGTGAGTGCATCCTCGAAATCTTTCCTCACCAGCTCCTGTGTCCACACAGGGTCATTCCTATCACTCTGCCGCGGCTGAGAAGCATTTTACTCCACCCTCCCGCTGACGGGTAGTGCATCGTGCTGCCTGCCGCTCGGCACCCACACAAGTTGGTCTGCCTCCCTCCCTCTCTCCCAAGATAGCCGCATTTCAGAGGCAGCTGTATGGCTTTTATAGATGGGACTTAATGTCACTTGATGGACCACAGCACTATTTTTGTGCCAAGTTAGCACAGGCTTAGTATTCTGCGCATGTGAGTGCTTCACCCAAGACTAGTTGCTGAAATATAAATACCACTCAACCAAAGTTATTTAGAACTTCAGTCAGATCGACCTGATCTGAGCCAATTATTTTCCCCGACAGAATTAATTAAACTGCATATAAAGTGAGTGAGATGTGAAAGACAGGTCTGCGGAATTACTTATTCCATTAACAGTTGGTTTGGAAAAAAAAAAAAAAAAAAAAAGAGGCTCTGTCCTTGACTTGGCTTTGCCATGGCCTTGTCAAGAAGAAGGGAATCAGGGTTTTCGCATGGGAAGCTGCTCTGCTGGCAACCACAGTTCACTTGATATTAGTTTGCATCAACAAGCTCCCTGCTCTCTTATATTCGTGATGATAAGGACTGGCTGTTTAAATGTTGTCACAGGATCCAGATTCCCTCCCTGCTCAGAACAACTGTTGCTCAGACCTCCTCTGCGGAGCTAATTTATTGCCGAAGAGAGCAAAATGTAAATAGTTTGCAGCAGGTATGCGAGCAGGCGTTTCTTCACTGAGTATTACTTGGAGAAGAGCCAGTCGGTGCCTGTACACAGAGCTGGGGGGAGCAGCTTTTCAAGCATGGGAGAAAAGTAGGGCTGGCTTCAAAAGCGATGATTATTTTATGGGCATAACTCCAGCAAGGTGGGGAGAGATTAAGAAACTCATTTTTTCAAGCTCAAAACTCATGCTCAAGTTTCCTTGGGACTTCCTTCTCCTCCACAGCTCAAAAAAACGTGAGAGCAGCTTTGCAGCTCCAGTCGTATGTGAATACTTCGTTCTGGAGTGACATACATCCCAGTACCTTAGGACAGACAAAGCCTATTTTTCTTTTAAACACAGACCATGAGAAAAAGGTGCAACTGAGACATAGGGCTGGGGCCAGCTTCCAGTCCTCTGCACAAGGAGAGAAATTCACGCCGTCCCACTGAGCCTCCCTGTGCCCACACCACGGCTGCTCCAGTGCAGCAGCTTTCATGCGAGATCAGAGGTCTGGTTGTGCACGGGTTTGTAGGGACTGGGGAACCGTCCCCAGCCCCAAGAGCTAACAGTTTACATCTCACAGCCAATAAACTCTGGCCCTCTGCATTCAGCATCCTCGCTGACAAAATCCACCTGGGCTCTCCCTGCATAAAACACCATCCCCAGTGCTACAGTCGGACAGGGGGATCATCTCCAGCGGCAGATGAGCCGCTTGTGCCCTCTTCTTTTCCAAGATCAACTTCTTTCCAATGTCAGGGCCTAGGTGCCCAGACTTGTGGGAAGGGAGGCTGGGAAGCCGGGGAAGTCACCACCTTATCCTGGCAAACGGCTTCACCTTCGATGCAGCTTCATCCCAGCATGTTTCTTCCTCCACCAGCTCTTTGGACGTAACTTCTCACGGGCAGGTTAATATAAACAAAGCAGTGACCTACAGAGCATCTGATGGTTGTAAACTATATTGCACATAACCCAACAACACCCACGCCAAGACTGCAGGGCAGACCCCTTCGCAGCCCAGGGCTGCCACTGCCACCGCCACCTCTGCCAGGGACAGACGGATCTTGGGACACTGCTGTGGGACAGCAGAAATGAAAAGTATTACTTCCTATTTTGTGGGGTTATTTTAAGCACTGTTATCTTGTTTCCTGAAACACACTAATGCTTTGTAGTTAACTGTGCTTTGCGGAGGAGGAATGGACTATATAGTCTCCCAAAATCTCTCCCCAGTCCCATAGCCTGGCTTGAGAAAGAGATCAGAGGGACCTTGCGAGGTGTTTGACTCCATCCCCTACACCCTCTCACCTGCTCTGGAGAATTTTCACTGAAGGCAATTCTGCAATATCCTTCCTCCCCCCACGCCCAGGACTTACAGCTCTCTACAGGCTTTTGTTACACCTAATCTAAGGGTACATTGCTATATGAACAGTTCTCTATGTATTGAAAGGTTTGTGATTCCCCTCAATCATCTGCTTTCTAGACAAAATCAAAGTCCCACTTAACCCATGCATTCTGAAACTTCTCCTATTTTTGCTGCTTTGACCAGATTGTCTCTGACATGATATCCAAATCTGGACACATTGCGCCAGGTGGGATTTCAGCAGCGCTGGGTGGAGTGGCATAAGTAGCTCTCATACTGCTTGCCTGCTAACACCTCCTACCCAAAGATTCACCTTTTTCAAAACACCAACATATTATTGGCTTGCTCAGTTTGTGATACGCCAAAACCTCAGCTCCTGTTCTTCAGTGCTGCTGTCTCAGCATTTATTGTGCAATCTGTTTTTATGCATTTGATTTCTATGTGTAATGCTTCCAACTTGTCTCAAAATAATTCCATCTCACTGGGTCCAGATCATTTCTCCAGCTCATCGAGATCACTCTTTTTCTGATTATGTCCTCCAAACTCATTATAGCTCCTTCCCAGCTTGATGTCTGCTGCACATGAAGTCTTTTCCATCATCCACCCTGATAATGAAGACAGTGAACAGAAATAGTCCCAAGGAAAAAATTCCCCTGTAGAATCCAACTTGCAATGCCTTCTCATTTTGACAAGAGACCATTGCAAACCAGTCAGTAAATTTTTTCAACCACTTGAACACGACTTCAGGGTGATTTCTTTTCTAATGAAGATTCACCCAAAAAAGCATTGAATACTTCAAACACCTCTTTGTCATGCTTTATTTGTTCTCTGTGTCCATTAAGTAGCGGAGTTAAAATTCCCTTTGCCTTACTCCTGCTCCTCATGCATTCAGAAGAACTGTTTATGTTGCCTTGTTGCCTTGTTTTCACTCTTTGCAAGACTCCTTTTTTTGGATTTCAAGTAATGAAGTGCTCCTGATGCAGCTATATAGGGTTTACTGTAAACTCTATTGCTTGTCTGCACTGAGACAAGCTGCTGATTTACTTGTACTATAGCCACCAGCTCTCTGCACTTCTTCATTTAGAATTTCTTCCCAAGAGACTCTGCCTGTTTCCTGAATTTGCTGAAATCTGCTTTTTTTTTGAGGCCAGGTCTTCGTTCTGGCACCCTTACACCCTGAAATAGCCAGTGATTTGTTCCCCGTCCCTGGTTTCAGCAGAAGATGAAACAGACACAGAGAATGTCCAATTCTCATTTCATAAATTGGCCTCCTCCAGGACTGAGATGGATGGGCAGGATAATCTGAAAACTGCTGCTCTCTTTGCTGTGCTTGATCTGTAGGTAAAGGCCTTTGACTTCAAGAGTTGTAAATCTAGTGGCCTTCGTGAGCACAACAAAGAAAAGGGAAAAAAAATCCTATCAGTCAAGGCGGGGGGGGCAGAAAGATATAAGGTCTTAATTGACATATGAGAGAGTTATGTTTTAATTTCTTCTTTGAGAGATGGACATGACTAGTGGCAAATTAGGATTACCAGCTAACTTGGGCAGCTGCCAGAATAGACAGAACATAATTTGATATATCCAAATCAGCTATCGAGGGACAGGAAGTTGGAATTAATCTAGTGGGATCAGAAATCATCCAGAGATTTTAACATTAAATGAGAAACATTTATTCTAACATAGCATTAAAATCAGGAATGAAAACTGCAAAGCAAGTCAGGAAATTCACTGACCAAGTCCCTTCAGCTACCTTTTCATATGAGTGGCCTGAGAGGAGGAGGTACGCAGCTTTTGGTGCCTGATAATGTATCACTGTCATTGCAACTGTGAGAGAAGCTCTTTGTTTGGGACTTCAGAGGAATAAGGGAAATGTTGGCTTTTCCTTTTTCTCAACAAATAAGGGTTAAATACTGCAAAAAGAGGTTTAGAAATATTTCAAAAACTAATTATGGTATTTTATCGACTTATAGAGGGAAAATTACTTATGTGACTTTCTCAGGAACACTGGCAATGAGCCACATCACAAAAATACTTCTTTGAACATACATCAAGAAGAGACCAAGTGCATTTATGATACATATATTAATTCTTCCTAGATACCACAGCCACTGCTCAAGCAAGGATCACAAGCCTGACTCTGAAAGATGTTGAGTTCCTACCAATAACTTCAACAAACTTCAGGAAGAAATATAGATGGTCGGTGACTTAACTGTGTTACCTGGGAATTTTGACAACCGCTAAGGCACCTGGATAGCTTTATAAACCTCTACCTCTTTCTCCATAGCTCTAGCACCAAGCTTTGTTCAGATGAGGGTCTCAAATCTCTGATCAGAGACGGGTCGTTCAACTTCAGGGAGGATTTCAGTAAGTGGAAATGGTGGTCTCCTCCAGGTTTGGAAATTACTGCTTCAGTGGTGACAGAGAACCTTCAGCCAACCTATCAGCTGAGCTACAAAAAGGCTTGTCAGGGGTTTTTCCAAGCAGCTGTACTAATTTGGAGTAAGGTGTAACCTGGCTTTCGGAAGTAATTGCTTTTCTGTTCTCTCTCCCTATCTCTTTTTCAGAGGCCAGATTTGCAAGCAGCTTGGCCTGTTTCTCATTTTCATGCCAAATTGCTTCTTCAGGTCCATCCCCTCCTCCAGGCTGAAAGAGGAGTACGTGGAGGAGACCGTCAGCCTGATGTTTTCTGACAGCGTAGAGCTCGCGGCTTATTGACTGCTTTCAAAGGAAAATAAAGCCCAGCCAGGCTGCCTTTCAACCAAAAGCCCTGCCTCAAGAGGCTGCCTGCCCAAAGGATGGGGTAGAGCAGAACGGGATCCAGCAGCAGCCTGCCGCTTCCCTTAAATGCCCAGGCTTAACCAGAGCAACACCGGAGGGAAGGAGCCGCAAAAGCTTAGGCCAGCCCCAAACCGTTCGATCGGCTGCAGTTAGGCAGCAGCAAGTTGTTCCTTCAGCCCAGCTCCTCGGGCCTGCCCAGAGACAGACGGCAAGCGGACAGAAGGACATGTTGCTCAGAGCTGGTTTGAGTGTACCCTTGGCTCTGCTTGCAGCTGGAGCGTGCTTCGTCACCCGTCCTGCTAAACCAACTGCCAGCCACGCTCAGCCATCATTTAATTTATAATATGGACAAGGCCACATACACCGTGAATGTACACTGTGAGCTACAGTTTTATATTTAGACGACATTCGCAGTGGGTTAGTCTGAGGACACAGACCCCCAGAGAAGACGCCAACCCATAAGATCAGATATGAAGTTACAGTCATGTGTGTGCTTTCAGACTGTGGTGGGTGTGAGGTATTTATCTGACCTTCCTTTCGCCAAGGAGTAAAGGTGTGAATGTGGATTACGGCCACAAAGTAGCTAACAGGCTTTAAGTTGACTCTCCAGCTTGTTCCTGGTAGGATGCTCATTTGCCCTTATCCTCTGGGTCCTTGAGTTTGATGCTTGCTCATTTGTAGAGTAATTTGCATTTTGGTATATGTTTCCAAGAAAGAATAATAGCATTTTACATGTGTAAATGACTATAAAGTGCAGCAGGGAAGGAAGAATTAGACCCTTATCTTTTGAAAGAATATCAAAAAAAGAGGAAACTTTGGACTTGAGCCAAAGGATATTTCCTCATTTTGAATCTAAAATACTAAGAGAATTGTATTAAAAAACATAATTATGGAAGCAAAAAGCTTTAGCTAAGGCTGTGTTGCTAAATATTCAAGATCACCTTCTGCACAAAATCTTACCCCTTCAAAAAATCCTCTGAAATTAAGATAATGTATTCATTACAGTACTCAAAAGATTTCCATTTCAATTTATTGTCAAGGTTGAGAGGTTCTGAATAGGACTCCTGGGGAAAAGGGCAACTTTACTATTAAAAAGATAGCACTTTACTGCCTGAAAGTGATTTCCAAACACTGACTAGTTCAGCCATAGAATAAGACAGTGGCACAGGACAGCTGTGATTCCCCTTGCAATTCCCATTTCATAGGTGGGAAGCTGAGGCACAGGTGTTGAATACTTTCTCCAAAGCAACAGTCAATGACAAGGCAGGACTTGGATGGGATTCCTATACTCCAAGTACGAGCATGCTATGAAGACGCCACACAGGTTATCAGGAACTTTCCTAAATGCCTCCTGTGCAGTCAGCACAATCCTAATTCTGCCTTTCTGGTAGTGATAGGGTGAATAACTGTCTCAGGGGGAGGAAGAACGGTTTCTTCATGACTCATATGGACCATTTGGACTCAAGTGGTTTTATTTATTTTTTCGCATTAAGGAAGAAAAAAATAATCACCCACACAAAAGCTGTAATGCCCAAAGAATCCATTTGACTGACTGCAGTATCCATTGCTTCCCTTCCGCTCATGGAGAAGACTCAGCCTAGCTCCTGAGCAGAGGTTTCTGTGCAATAAACTGTGGCTCCTCCTGGGTCTTTGAGCCTAGAAGTGCCAACTGAAGGAAGACTGTGGCCTCAAATGCAGTTCTGTGAGGAGAAAAGGTTGTGAACAGCAGCTCTGGAAGCTGCTGGCTCAGTCCCCCATGCATTGGACAATGTGGAAGATGCAATGAAAGTTGGAGTTTGTCCAAGAATCATGCAGTTGCTGAGCATTGAGAACAAAATCAACCTACAGACAAGGAAAATGTGATTACCTTCAAAACCTTGAAAGCAAGACATGCCATTTTAGGTCAAGACAAAATTGTGGGACATGTATGAGTGCAGCTTCACCACACAACCCTCTAGTTGAGGTGAACCATCTACCTCAGTTCAACTATCATTAC
The DNA here is from genome assembly GCF_900496995.4 of Aquila chrysaetos chrysaetos. NCBI lineage: Eukaryota > Metazoa > Chordata > Aves > Accipitriformes > Accipitridae > Aquila > Aquila chrysaetos. The sequence goes on along the minus strand of NC_044016.1, from coordinate 32,910,380 downwards.
ATCAAGCTGAGGAGGGGAAAGGCCCAAGACACCCTGCACCAATCTTTAACAGTAAAGGCCACTTGTGCAAGTGACTGTCACTAGGGAACAGACTCTGTGGTAATGTGTTTTTTTCCAGGAACAGAGAGGAGTTTTAAATAGAAACGTCCAGACACAATCTCGTTCTTGATGGATCTGAACCCCAAACAGTGGAGGATCTTGATCTAAGCCAAGGGGATGTCCTACATAATCTCACTTGTGGAAAGGAAGAAAGGGGTTTTCCATCAACTCCTAGAGTTTAAGGTTGAAAGGGACTCTTCCAGCCGAACCTCCTGCCCATCATGGGCTACGGATTCTGCTCTGTTCCCATCTGCTGAGCCTGACCATGTATGTCTGTCAGTGTAGGCTGTGTCCAGGTAAGGCTTCAGTTGACTTTTGACATGAGGGAACTATCTGGACAAGTCAGATGAAAGGTGAATATTGTTCTTTCCAGTTTTCTAGAGGTTAAAGGTTGGGAGAAACACTCATGGCCTAAATCGGCAGAGACTCACTAGCCTCTGAGATAAAAGTCTGCTAAGAAAATGACTATAAACAAGCAGGACTGGAACACACTGAATTGTGTTTCCACAGATATTATTGTTTAGCTAGATACAATCTGACTTTATGAGTCACAGCCAATTCCATTGTGCAAACAAATGGCCAAGCAGAGCTCGTGTAGAAGCAGATGCAGTTCAAATGGCTTCACTGAGATGAAACCTACCTACCCCAGACTTGGATTTGACTAGAGTGCACAAAACATTGATGTCCTACAAAGAAAACGCTCAGCAGCATTAAGTTGCTCTGCCAGATCTATGATGAGCACTCAATCAAAGTTGTGCATACTTAAAAAAATCCATTGAAAGAATGTTCCCTAACAGGTAGAGGGTGCATTAATGAAAGAAAGTATTTTCCTCAAGTTATGCCAGAGGAGAAATTAATTACTGAGGGAATGGGGGAAGAAAAGGATCTCCACCTTCTGCAATCTGAGAGTACTGTGCTATTTTTGCCTCTTGAAATCTAATTTCCATGAAACATTTCTGCAGAGTGCATATTTTCTGAACATGAATTCCTTAGCAGCCTTGCTAATATAAATGCCGTAATTCCAGAATAAAGAGACAGTGCCCTGTTCCAAAGGCCTTTGACTGGGAAAGGCTGTATTTCAAAGGCAACCTCCAGCTCATCCCATGGCATTGTAAGTAACCACTGCCCACGTGGGAGCCAGACTGGCAGAAGGAGGCTTAAACTCCCTGAAGGTAGGTGGTGGGGAGGGTACATATTCTCTCCAGTGGTATAGGCTTAGTTCACGCCCAGAATGTAAATACAACTCCACTTTGATTTTAATGTCCCCTGCCGACTCATGCTGATGCCAGATTCTGGTGCAAGACTGAAAACAGCATTTGCTTGTAGCTGGTTTCAGTCGGTGGATGTTACAATAGTAATGACATAACTTGCAGAGCATTCCTAGAAGTATGTGTATGCTTTGAGCAGTGCTGCTTGAATGCTCCCTGCTTCTTCAGCTCCCCTTCAAATCCTTTCTATCCCATCTGCACCACCCTCCCGACCTCCTGCCACCCAGCAGATGATATCAGAAAAACACTTGCGCTTTTCCCAGCCAACATCATGTTCAGAAGAACAAGTGTTTCAGATTGGCATGCTGAGACAGGGTCAGCCCCAGTGAAACATCCACCTGAATACGCTGGGAACAGCAATGGGCTGCAGGTGAAATTCTGCCCCTGGGAAGTGGGACCCAGGCTCAGCATCTGCTCCTGAGACCACCATGCCAGCATCGCTCCCAGCAGGAACTCTGAGGCTGCTGCTGTGGGACATATTGCCTCCCACCTCAGTGTATCTGTGGGGTGGGCTGGCTCACAGACACCCTGGCTTTGCCCCAGGAGGATTGCTGCTAGATATCTGCAGCGAAGAACAAAACATCCAGGGGTTTTATCATTGCCACCTGAAGATGGAGAGAGATGCATGGCAGAACCCTGTTTCTAGCACTTGTTTTGGGGGGACCTGAACTCGTGATCCTGTCCCACACCATCAGCCTGTGGTGCCATCCCATGCCTTCTGCCTTGGGAACAGAGGGGAAGCCAGCGCAGGGGGACTGGTATGTGCTTGAGCAAACATCATCACCCCATCATCCCTCATTGTTTTAGTGCAGCACGCCTGCACCTACACAAGATTTGGGTCCATCAGCATTAGCCAGTCTTCTCCCCAAAGGTGGAAGCCCTTCTCCTGGCATCCACAATATGGCAAGGGGTATGGCGGAGGTGCCAATTTCCAGAGCGGGCACATTTCCTCACTCATGCCTCAATCTCTGAAGAACCATTGGCCAAAGGAGGGAAGAAGGAAAGCCCTCTCCATTGCTACTGCAGGAGCAAGAAGAAAACAGAATTTGGTGGTGCTTGTTCTCTGAAGTTGGTATTACCCCTGGCATGAGCAACGAGCCAAAGCTCAGGGCCCTGCAGGTTGTTTCGGTTCTTAGGGGAAGCTGTGGCAGTCTTCCGTGTCTTTGATGGATCCCTGCTCATCGACTAAGGCCACAGAAATGTCTGGCTTTCCTGGATACCATAGGACTCAAACAACAGGAGATTGCCCTCTGCCCACAGCCTTGACTGAGAAGTCCCCCACCTCTGCCATTTCTTTCAGTGCCAGGCTCCCAACACCTTTTCAAGCAATGCTGAAGACTTTCTCCGCTGCCTCCGTTCCCAGTTTCTGTGGGCTTCCTGTTCTCCTCTCCCAGGCACGCAAACTCCCCTTGCTCACACTGTGCCCTGAGCTTCCCCTCCATTTTGGGCAATGAATGACCACTGTTATTTCAGCTCCTTGACTGTGAAGAGGCCTTACTCTCTCCATAAAGCTCTTGGAAGAAACACCTTATGATCCTTATGCCAGAAGAAAATGTGAAATATTACATATATTGAGTTAATGCCTCAGAGGCTCATTTACAGCCCTACTTTAGCTGCACAGTGGTAGGCTGGACCGGCATAGCAGCACAACTGTCATCATAGGCTATAATGTGCTGAACTTTGCGAACGCAGCAGTTTTTCTCACTCTCCCTGAAGCACAAACCAACAGCCTCTGCGCAGAACAAACTCAGAGGTAGCGAGCATGGCCGTACCCTGGAGCGATGTCTCTTTTCTCCTTTGGGGTGAAGGGAGGGAAGGCATACAATAAAGGGAATTACCCATCCAGATTCTTGTGGCCAATGTGCCATGTCCTCAGAACCATTCTCTCGCCAGGCTGTGCCAGCAAGGTCCTACCCGGTTCCACATCACTCAAATCCAGAATGAGTCACCAGGCCCTTTGCAGGCACGTTTCCACCCTGTCAGCCAGCCATGGCTCAGGCTCTCGTTAGCACAGAACATTCCCGGCTTCACAAACAACCCTCAATGTGCGACACCACTTCCTCTCTTTGGGAACAAATAACTCGGTGTGTGGGTTCAAAGTGGGACGCTTGAAGGCTCTTCAGTGGCTTTGCACAGAGCAGGACTGAGCCCGGCCGCTCTGACTCAAAAAAGCAGGATGGTGCGGTGGGTTTTGCGCTCAGATGGTTGCCTTGCTCCTCTCTGGAAGGTCCCTGGCCCCACTGCGGATATCTCAGGTGGCCCCAAGGTGGGTCCTAGACCACCATAGTCTGCACAGCAAAGCACAGAGGAGAAATGAAATGGGCATCAGAGTGTAAATTGAGTGGGAGCCTCCTTGGAGAGGACTGCAGTGGAAGGTAGAAGAGGGAACCAGATGTCCCGAGGACACTGTCCTCACTCACAGGTCAGAGCCCTCGCTGAGAGCAGGGTCAAAGTGGTAGCAAGGCCCCCGTGAAACGCTCACGACAACATTTCTAAAGTCTTCACACGTTATGCTTTCACAGTTCAGTTTCTTGCAAACAACCCCATTTAGAGGCATGAATTGTAAAGTGCCAGGGGAAGGCTGTTGGAAAACAGGATTTTTGAATTTCAATGGGCTTTCAAAGCAGACTTAGTGCTCAAGACAAACTCACAACTTTCCTCCACTGAAAGTTGTATTAGAACAAAATCCAGTTGTCAGACAGGCAAGTTGGGGTGAAAATGCCCTCAAACCCAGCCCTCAGACTCAAAACTAGCCACAAAAGTACTTTTATTTTTCCTTTTGTTATTGTTTATCATCTCAGCTATTAACATTCTGCTGGTACCTCCATTAGCATATGAACTGGCCATGTCCCTTCTTTTAAATCTCTCTGCAGAAACAAAAGAAATACTCTTGCTCTTCGTAAATACAGCAGAGCAGGTGCTCCTTGCAGATAAGGTAAAAAAGCAACTTCAAACATTAGTAACAACTTATGAAGGCCACGGCTGAATTTTTAGTAGCTGAGTACCAGAAACAAGTCCCGGGATATGAGTACATATTTCATATTTGTCTTTATTCGAACACAAAAATCCAGGTTCAGAGACAGATTAAATGATGGGATTTCTCTATTGTAAGAAAAGACGGCACCAAGGTTATGTTCAGGTCTATCGGACATGAGCATCTGGTTTGTTTTGCGTCACAAAATCAAGCAATATCAAAGGAGATGCCCATTTTGGGACTAGCAGCTGAATTCCAGCAACTGCAAGAGGCCACTAGAGAAACAGACCAATTTCTGAAAAAACAGAAAAATGACTGCTCTGAATCACTCAACACCTCGACCGAGGCAACGCGCTGTGGCATGGTACAGCCATGCCACAGCCATCAGCCAAATCGCACACCCCCAGCGCGGAGGAGTAGCACCAAACCCACCCTGGTCCTCCATCCCACCTCCTCCCCACCAAGTCAGACACACCGCAGCATCCTCAATCTCACCGGCAGCGCTTCGCCGCGTGCCGTAAGCGCTGCCGAGGTTTAGTCCCACTCTGACGGCGGGTGCTGCAAGAGGGTAAGCCAGACCCCTGCCCCTCGTGCCCGAGCTCTTCCCACATTACCGGCACGGGTTTCCACTTCCCAAATTGTTTGGTGTCCAAGCACGGAAGGCCACACACAGAGCTGGCAGCTCAGTGTTATCCCCCCAGGTTGGGACCAAGATGGAAGCCGGGTTTCCAGAAATGATGCTGCTGTGGAAACCTCACTCTCAAACCCCACGTCCCTGTTTCCCAGGTCTGGAGGAAGGTGAGGGGCAGCAACACTCTTTGAGTGGTTTGGGGAATATCAAAGCTTTGTGTGAAGACGTCTGCTTCAAATTGTCTACCTCAGGGCAACCAGGAAAGTTGTCCCATGAATGACTACAGCACTGGTTCTCCGGCCGGTCCCTAAAGGCATGTGACCGGGAATTTTTAAAACTAATTAGCTACGATTAAGTGTTTTACATTTCTGTCAGCCCCACACATTGAATTATAGTTTCCCAGATCTTTTATGTGTTGCAGTTGAATTTCTTTTTCAATATCAAAGACTGCATTCTTTTTCTTCGTAATATATTTTTAAGAGTGACAAGAGATCGATAAAAACATGTAATTTAGGGATCCATAAAACCCTCATAATTTAGCTTCATATACCATGCTTTAATAAAATAAAGCATACCAGTCAGTCGGTTTGCTCACAGGTATATACATCGACGTCTCTGGTTTGGTTTATGTTAGGCTTTGTGCTTTTAAGCTCTGACAGCTATTTAACACTTTATTAGGAAAATCAAAACGTAATTAAAGTATTGGAATGTGAGTCTCCTCTCTTCAGCTTCAGTTAAAAATAATGGCCTGCCCCCATTTTTCACATGGGAAAGAAAGAGAAGGAAGTGTTAATCATTCCTCATCCCTTGCATTTTTTATGGGCATTTGTTGCAGTTAAACAAACGAGCAGCATTTTTCTATAGACTTTCCTCTATAGACCCGGATGACTGTGACAGACAGTCAGCAACCAGCCTCAATTATAAATAACTTTTGGTTACTTAATGTGATCCTGCCTGGAAAGGGGAAAACTGTGAAGGAGAGAGCCCCGATGCTCTCCACGGGGATCTCCTTCCCCACATAAAGGACAGAGCCACCAGCTAGGCAGAGAGCTCAGGGCTGCCCGGCTGCTCAACAGTGACTCGGTGTGAAGAATCAACCAGCCACACAAATACGTCCCTCGATCACAGCCACGGTCGCACCAGGCCAGTGGAAGAAGCCAGGAGAAAACTTCCCTTCTGTAAAAGTGAGTGGCAAGCTGCTGAATCACTCTGGCAGGCAGGAGTCAGCATGTCTAGGGGAAGGGAAAGTCAGTGTCTCCTGGAGGGAATATTAATAATAAAAAACTAAGCAAGGACATTCAGGACTCAAAAGGATCTTTACATTTAGTAAAAAAACATTCCAAGAGTGGCTCCACGCACAAATTAATATTTCAGGAACTGTAAAACAATATTCATTTTATATTTATGGTACAACATTATTCATCCACTAGGGTTTCAAAATACTTTACAGCCGTGCACTGAGAAAGCATCTCATTTGCTGTGAAATGCAGCCACCTTGTCACGGGAGCACAGCAGTTGACGGGACTGTCTGGGGCACAAGGGAAAAAAGGCTGTCATCAAGGGAATTTGACAGAGCTCAGCACTGCTGCTCCTCTTTTTTCAGTCTAGGATGGGCCTATGTATTTGCAGGAGCTGGGTTTGGGGAGACAAAACAAGTGGGAAAATTAGGTACGGCAACCACAGTTGAACACAGAAGTTTTAGACAAGCCCGTGTTGAAACCTGACTGGTCCAAGGCAGGTAAATAAAGACATAATAACTTATGCAAAACAGATTTTATTGTCCTTCCTCCCAGTCAGGTCACTGCAGAAACTAGCAAGGTCTGTCAGGAGCAACTCGTGTTTTGTAACCCAGGGCAAACCCACAGCAGCCACCATCACTGCAAAATGACCGGGGCTCCCCTCCCTGCTAGGGCTCATCGTCTCCTCAAAAATTTGAGGGGGAGCCTCCATTTCTTCTTCTCTCCATCCCTGGCAGCCTTCCCCCAGCAGAGGAAAAGGGATGCAAAGTTAACCCTTTGTTTACTGGGGACACACAGTATTCACTAGCCCATATGTATAACCACACATTCCATAGATTGAATTTATGTGAACAGTCCATTTAATCAGTAACAACCAGTAATACCCTTCAGAAGAAAAAACGCAGAATGCAACACCTCTGCCACCAAACTAAATAATCCTGCATGCATAAATATTCTTGAAATACAGAATTTGTATCAGAAGCAACAGAAGTTGTGATATGGGATGTGCTTTGTTACAGTCTGATGTAGATTAAAAGTCAAATAATGCGCTCTCAGAGACAGACACAGCTCCAAATCCAATTTTCCTCTCCAAATAGAAGTACAATAAATAAAATAGGCAGCCAAAACTGTCTACATAACTCCAAGCAATGCCATGTGTTTGGTTTTTTATGTGTTCAGGTGTATATATGTACATACACATGTACATACACATGAATATGAATTTTTATTTACTCAGGGACGGAGTTTGGTTTTGGTCTCTCTGTGAAGACTGAGTATTTCTAAGACAACCATTTGAAATCAAAACAACCATTAGAAATCAAGAGAGAAGGGAAAGGGAAAAAAACCCTTCAATTTTCATTTGGAAAAAGCTTCTGCTTATTGATAAGGCCTTTCTTTGCTACAAAATTTGCTAGGAAAAAGAGGAAAGAAAATGTTAGCTGCAGCTTACCTAGTGCAAATGCAAGCAAAATTTGGTGGAAACATGTATGTTAATGGGCATCGAGGACTGTTGATTCAGAGCATGGCAAAGAGCACAAAACCTCCTCTAGCTCTTTGAAAAAATGACGACAACCAACATGGGCCACTGGAGGGTTTTCAAATGAGGTACGCAGTATTTTACACAAGTCTTTCTAGCTGCATATGGTACCTCAGACAGCACTTGTAACTTCTTGAGGAAGACCTCAGAGCACCTAGGACAGCAAGTCAGGTGCTAGGTGCTAGCACTGTTTTACAAGCTGGGGGAAGGAGGCACCGCAGAAGGACTTGCCTTGGCAAAACCTCTCAGCTGGACCCTGCCATTGCTGGGGTCAGTAGCCTGCTCTCCCAAATCCCTCCTGCCATGGGCTTGTTGCCCCCCTCACACCTGAAACTGCTCCTAATTTTATTGCACTGCTTTTATCTTTAAACATATACTCAACACACACTTTCCAAAAAACGTGTCCCCCTACACCTCTGTGTACAATGGTGTATCAATCAGGTGAGCACTATGTAAATGCTTGCAGAGTACAGTGGAGTATTTGGTGTAAAAATATTTAAGAGTCCAAAGGTGAGTTAGAAATACATCAGATGAGCAATCCAGGGGAAGAGGCTACTTCAACAGGGCTTAGCTGGGACTGTGCAAGCAGCAGAGAGGGATTCCAGCTGTATCCGAGCTCCCAGCAAGATTATCTATTTAGTGGTATCATATTGCCCTACCAAATTTCCATTGGGTATTCATGCCTCAAAACTTAACATTATTTCCAGCTTTCTGGGAAAATAGTAACTTTGGTGGGTGACAATTAACATGTACAGTAAATCTTGTATAGATGAGTAAAAGGATTGTGAGTGGTCTAGCCTGTATTTTAGTCCCAGTCCCAGAACATCTGGTAAATAACAGGAACGAGCATTTTCCAAGCTCAGTGCTGTGATGCTCTGTTACCTGGGTGCTTGTATTTGTCATGACACACACATATCCAGGCACTTTCTGTAAGGTGGATCTTTCAATTCAAACATGAAAATCTTTTAAAAGCAACCCACTGCCACTCTATTATAATAATGTTCTCTGCTAGTGAATCTAAACCAAGGACTCTGGGGACAGTGAACACCTTAATGTTCTTGGAAAGTCATTTAACATCTGCCTCTTTCTATTTAAACCCTGCTGATCACCCCATGGACTTAATTTTCCCAGCCATAAAATGAGCCAACAATATCTACTTACCTGGTTTGTGGATAGAGATGTCTGCAGTAAAGGACTTGAGTGAAGTAATTAATGAAGAAGACTTTTCTGTCTGCCACAAGGTTCACCATCTGTGTGAGGACATAGCGTGAAGATCAAGTTGGGCAGCTGAGATATCTGATAGACTGATTTATACAGACAACTAAGTCAAGCGCAGGCAGAAGGCACCTGTTGAAAGGCACTGCGGGTCAACGGGACATCCACTGTGCTGCGTGGGACAAAAGGAGGAGGTGGATGGGATGCAGTGGTGGGAACAGCCCCTCTCTCCAGCACCAGCACCAGGGTTTGAGAGAAGGCTTGATGCAGGGCAGGACATGCAATGGGGAAGCAGACCAGAAGTTTGTGTTGAAGGACAAGTCACTCTCCTATCTCAACACTATTAAAACTTAAACCAACATGAAAAATGCCTCCATCGCAGAGTCTCTGGTCAAGCTGCAACACAAGCACCGTAATCCAACCTCTAAGCACCTCTCTACCCGTGGCTGCTCTCAGCTGGTGCTTCTTGCACGACAGGGACATCTCTCTCCTGTGTCTCCCAGGGTAAGGGCAGGGAGCAGATCTGTGCTGCTCCCCTGACGATCACAGAGCCAATTAAGGACTGCCTTTCAGTGCCACAACTCAGGCAAAAATCAAGAGGCCACACTTCACTCTAAGTATCTAATTGCTTTTTCCTTGCATGGTGCTTAATCATCAGTAAATACAGGAATAAAACATTAGAAAGGACAGCTCTGATATACCCAAATAGCTCCCTGCTCTGGTGTCTGGTACCCCAGTCCCTTTGCTGTTCCCTCGCCTTGTTCAAGGTGTCACCTCCTCTTTTAGGGCACAGAACCTCACGCACCCTCATCCTCCGCTGCCTAGAGCTGCTCCTGAGCCTGGTCCACACAGCCACCAACGCAGGCGGCAGCCCGCATCATTGCCGGGCTTACTGAAATCTCCCCCTGAAGCACACGACGAGTGCAGCTCAGCTAACTCATGCCCCTGCAGAGGCACCCGGTGCCGTCTGCTGAGCATTTATATACTCTTCAGAGGAGGGAGGAAGCTGTGTAGGATGGGCTGGGATCACAGGTAGGTTTGGCATGGGACTGGTCCCAGGCAGGGCCAGATGGCACCGCAGGGCTCAACGCAAACACAGATCCCCGCGCAGACTTTCTGGTTATCCAACAAATAATTACCATGTCCCTTTAGGATGTGTATAGCGTGTGCCAGCCCAATTACAACGCATGGAGCAGGAGGGGACCGTGCCATAAAACAGCAGACAATAATGAAAATTAGCCTGGGGGGGAGGCAGGGAGGGAGAGACCTTAACTCTTCCTTTTCTTTTTTCCTTTCCCGATGTTTAGTTCTTTTCGCTTTCTCTCCCTCAGCTTCTTTTGTTGTTTTTTTCAATCATTGCACAATTTTTTCACAGTCTATTTTCAGTGGTTTTGGTTCTTGATGGATGCAGGCATCTCCTTCTGCCAGGCAGGGGCAGAAATGCTCGAGGGCAGAAGCGCTGCCCCTTTCAAGCCGGTCACCCATGAAGGCAGCTCCACATGACCCGCAAGCTCTACGAACGCAGCCCCATCTTGGAGCATAACGCTCTTGTAAGGCTGCTTATGGTAATAGAAACTCAGCATTCCCTATGAATAATCACAGATTTTATTTATAGTGACAAAACGAGAGGGCCTTTTATGCAATATTCACTCAGGTTACCCAGGTCAATAGCAGCCTAGTCATAGTGACTCATACTGTGGAATTAAATATTTTAAGCATAGCACAGTTACAGTCTGAGCCTGGCTTGCCTTCAGTAACTGCCTTGATCTCATTTTCCTCCTTCCCTCCCCAAAACAGACTAGAGAATTCAAAGCATCCCATGCGATACAGCACCTGGTTCTCCTTACCCTGTGTCAGACTTGAGTCGGTGATCAAAGACACAGAAAGGGGTGCTCACGCTGTCTTTTGCAAGAGTTTTGCCTAGTGATCTGTAGGAAACAGGGACACATGTGTAGGATGGGGCACCCCAGAGGCTCCCAGCTGTAGTGCCAAAACACCAAGCTTGCGGGGTCATATTGTTGCTGCTCTTACAGTGAAGTCACTTGAGGATGCAGGTAGCTGAGTGATTCGTGCAAGGTCCTTGAGAAAACCAAATAGAAGAGCTGGGGTTGGAGTTTTAAAGTTCTGAGTGCAAGGCTCTACCAGGAAATTGCCTGCAAGTTTTTACGGTCCAGACAACTGAAGGGAGAGTGACGCTTGCTCAAGCCTTTTGCCCTCCCTTGGCATGCAATGAAGGGCCTGTGCCTTTGGTCCAGGCACAGGTCCTGCTGTCCAAGTGTAGCTTCAAAGGAGATGTGCTCAAGCATCCCCCACTGGAGGTGCAAGTCGGTACAAGGGCTACCTGAAAGCGAAGGCTGGAATAAAAGCACCAGAGAAACAGCACCATTTGGGCTGGAAGACTTTACCCACCTGGGACCTGCAAGTTCTGCTGTGAAAAGCTCAGGCCAGTCATCAGAGAGGATTTGAGCTCTATATGGTCAAAACCTCTAAAAGCAACTGCAGGGAACTGCTGTGCATCGGTGTGTCCCCAGAAGATCCACCCAGCCTTGTCCACTAGGTAGGAACAGAGAAGAACCACTGCACAAATCCACCAGAGATGATGGGAAAGAAGGAATGTAATGGGGACACAATTTTTTGTGATTATAAATTATCTTCTCTATAGGCTTTCATGCAAGGGTAAACTACCTTATTTTTTACCTTATGGGGTTAACTTTGGCTGCCACTGAATACATGGACCCAAACTACACAGGCCTGAAACACCTTACAAGTCAGGACAAATTGGGAACAACCCTGCTGAAGACCGCAGCGCCTCAACCGCTGGAAGGCAATTCAGACTCTGGTTGCCTCACATCGCGTTGGGATATCGATTGACTCCCATGCTGCCAGCACATCGACCGCGCTCTGGCACAACAGGCACCGGGGCAGAAAGTTCAGTGGCCACATCAGCCCCAGGAGGTGATGTGTACTCTGCAGCTGGTTTTTAAATATGCCATTCAAAAGGCTTCCTGAGACCACGCAGCATGCAAGCTGCCACCATTTTTCACACAAATGTATTTTCAGGGTGTCTTTTATTTTTCCCCCCAATAAAAGTGGCCAGAAGACAAACTACACTGAGACTAAAGGACTAAATTGCTCTGATTCAAGTCTTTCCCATTTGGAAGGGGCATTATTGGAACAATGGATATAATAAAGTGATGCTTGTTTACATGACTTTTCCATTAGCAGAAGAGAATTTGTGGGAGGTGTAAACTTTTCCAGACATTCAATTTGAGCTGTTTAATGAAACATTTTAACTAAAGCACCAGGATATAAAAGGGTGATTTACCACAGCTTATTGCTTAGTTAGAGGAGAACATTTTAAGTAAGTGCGAGTAAGAGATCAAGCCTACGGTCTATTTCTACACACTGCAGGACTTAACAGCACATGCAATCTTCTCTGCGTTATTACCCAGTTACAAACCCAGACCTCAGTCACTATTTCCAGGAGGTCCACGACAGCCCCACTAAGTCTGCTCGGAGAAGGAAAGGCTTCACTCAGCAGTCTTTAGTCACAGGGCTGGTCCTTCAAGGGCAGCAGTGTCTGTGTTGGTGAAGGCATCATTGCTATGTGTCACGTAGCATCTTTGGCCTAAGCAATGGAACCTCTTTTACTAAAAAAAAACAAATGCTCAGTTAAAAACTGAGGTAATCTCTTCCCTTTCCAGCAGAGCCACTTCTCCAGCAGGGAGGTGCAAAAGGACTATCCATTTACTCTGCAGCCAAAACATTGTTTACCTCTGAAGGAGCAACAACTCCCTACAGCTGCCCTAATGTGGCCAAAGTGGTGTGAACACAAAACTTTGTTGTAAGACTTGAACCACAACCTGTCACCCACCATCCAGGGACTCATCAAAGGGATTTATTGTGCTCTCTTCTGTCCAGCCAAACCTGTTTGGCTGCTGAGTAAAGACAGCTCTTTGTATTTTTTGCATGGATGTGATAGCAGGAAACAGCCCTCTCCTGCAGCGACAGCAGTCATCTTACCGGGCATGACTGCTCTCGTTGCAGGGAGGGATACATAAAGCAGGAGGAAGTTGTAGTTCACCATATCGATAAACCTGTTGACAAGCCAGCATGCTCTAGAGGAGCCCAGTGCAAATGGAAACGGAGGTTGGAGCTGGTCAGGATGCTCCCCTAATGGTCTGAGTATCAGAAAGCACTGATAGCCACTGTGCTGCTATGTGGAAGCATCACTTGCTCTGAGTCGGTTATTGATCCTTCATATAGCTGCTGCTTCTGTAATTAAGTCTCTAGAGAGGATAGGGGAGAAAAATAACTTAGGAAACAAAAAGTATCAATAGCTGCAGCTGAGGTTCTGAAGAGTTTTATGGATTCAGGATGCTGGAACAATCACCACGAGCTTCTCTAGTAGAGAAGTGACGTTCTTACACAAAAAACCACCTGGGAGTCAGACCATGGTAACTGCCACTTCAAATGGGGGTTATAAAAGGGAGGAATTCGCACCCTGGAGTTTAGCCTTTGGACATATCTTTATAAATAACAAGTTCTCCTGGGCATATACTGGGTACAGCAGCCCATGGCTGGCCCTGCTCTCCTGGGAAGGGCAAAGGTGCTCTGCTCTAGCACTAACACACATTTCGGACCCTTCAAGCAAAAGTTCTGGGGCCTCTCTCAGTTTCCCACTGCTTGTAACTCACTTCTAATATTGAACTTGCACTGCATCATCACCAGGCTGAAAAAGTGTGCATTTCTATCCTAAAAGCCCCTGCTCTTCCACACCAGTAGGCCAGCAGCACTAATAGCTGCCATTAGCTAATAGCACCTGGAGCATGTCTGTGGGTCAGCTGTGAGTTTGTGCATGACATCCGTACATGACATGAGGAAAGGAGCTCTCTGTACATGAAATTAAAAAAAAAAAAAAAAAAATTGAAAAAGAAAACAATACTGGAGGGAAGCCAAATATGAGAAATACAAGTGATTAGATGACACCAACATGGCCAATGCAGTTCTCACAGTTTTGAAGGACCTGGTGACCCCACAGTTCTTACATTTGGCATTACAAAACAGAGAAACTCTGCCACAGGAAAAAATCTTAAATGCAGTAAGATGTCCTCAGAGTATATGTATGAATAGCTTGATTTGTCCTGATGGATGGATAGACATTGTCACAGTTCACTTCATCTGACAGGACTAAGACTCATACATGGTACAAATTGATTCAGAAAAGAGAAGACTGCCACGTGCTATTACTGCTACCTTTGATCTTAATAACTATGTACTATAAACAGATTTTGGTGCATGGCTGCTTCAAGGGAAAAAATGAAAAGCCACCCAGCAAGAATCAAAAACTCTCCTGAGCATGCTTCCCTTGACTTTGAAGGGTGGGAAGAATCAAGTTAAATCTTGTCCTGCTTTCCCTCTTTTGTCCTCTCTGTCCACCCCATCATCACTGCACTAAGTGCTCCTAAAGGATTTGCTAAAGGCAAGGGAAGGAAGGAACTGAATCTGTGCTGCATGTGGCTTCCTGATGTTGAATCCAAACACTTACAGCTGTTAATTCTTCTTCTCCTGCCCTGTTTACAGGAGAAATTCTGGTTTTGTTTATCCTTGGCTGTTGTGCAAGACAAGCAGGGCTTTAGGATTCCTATACGCTCTAGCCACTTGTCACAGTTTCATTGCCTGGACATACAGAATGGCTGCATCTCTGAGGAAGGGGAATTTAAATAAGAGGTATCACTGAAGAGTCAATGCAAAGCAGTTAACCCTTCTCTTGAATACAAAATTTTTAAAAAAGGAAAATAGCCAGTGGTAGTGCAGAGGTGACAGCCTCCGTTCCCTCACCCACTGCGCAGCATGGCAAAGGCTGGACAAAACATTCCCCAAGTTCTGCAGCCAGTGATGCCAGCTCACTGCTGGGAGATGTTCCAGCAGCTCAGGAGAAGCATCCAGCCTGGCATGCAGAGCCCTGCCCTGTGTCCGAGGAGAGAGGGCTCTGGCCCCAGCCCTGCCCAGCACTTGCAATGCAAGGTGATCCTGGATGCATCATTGCCTGTCCCTCCGCCAGCAGTAAAGCAGCCTCCCATGAGGAATGGGGGAAAAAAGACTTATTTGTTTACGTCTGATCAGTCACTGAATATATTTGCCTTTTTTTTTTTTTTTCCCCCATGAATAGCTCTTATTTCTTCTTGGGCACTTCCTGCCAGCGAGAGCAGAGGAGAAGGGAAACAAGATATAATCTGGGTGCTAGCAAAGTCACCCCTTGCAATCATAAAAGCCCTAAATTCTACCTTTTCCTTTTTCTTCCTTTTCTCTTCTAAAGCAAACAATCAAACGCAATCCACTGGGGAGAGTGATTCATCATAAAATCTCTCTGTCTAATCAGCATGCCCCAAAAGATTTTTGTCTTCTTATAATTACGTGGAGCACAGAAGTTTTAAGCAGCACTTCTTCCCAGTATAAATGAACCAGGCGAGAAATCCCTTGGAGTCCCACAGCCCCTTATCTGCTGGGCAGCCTCATTCCCTGGTCACAAAGCAGAAGTTAAAATTGGTTTCATTACTGTCAAGGGCAACCAGTCTGATACCAGATTATCACAGTTCTTCCCACCTCCTTCTCCTCTCCTCATCCCAGCACCTCTGGGCATAGGCACGTGCACGCTTGCACACACTTAGCCCAATTTCCTTATCCGTGTGGCATATCGCTGGCGGCTTTTGACAGCTATACAGGTATCTTTACCGAGAAAAATATTTAGCTGTAGCAGGGCAAGCTAGAAGGCGAGGGAATTAGAAGGACATAATGAAGAGAGCGGCAGCAAATGAAAAGATGGAGTGGATAAGTAAAGAAGAAAGAGCCTCTAACAAAAATGCACAACAAATAGAGGAATGCAAAAGATTGTTTCTATGGCAATGTAAGTAAGACTGCAAAACTGCTGTCTGCAAGCAAATGTATTTAAAATGAAACATGAGGTAACTGAGGTAACAGAGTCTGTGTCACTAATGGCAAAGCAATTTAGCAGCATCAGGACTCCAGCACCCCCCACCATCGCCACCAGTTGCAACCGGTGAGAGCACTGCCCCAGATTTCAGTGTCGGGGACTTTCTGCGGGGGGTCGTGTCCCCCCTCAGCGACCAGGGAGCAGCGCTCGGGTCGCAGGGCTGCCCCTTCCCACCGGCGCACGGCCACCCAACGCAGGAGGCCCCGCAGAGCGCAGCGGCCGATCCTTGCTGGGAGAAGCCACGCTGCCCTGCTCCCGCTGCCCCCACGGCCCCCAGACTGCGCGGGGGTACTGGGGTGTCGACACGGCAGCTTCAGCCAGGCCTGTCTGCCCGACTCCATCCGCCACACGGGACGGGGCCAGCCTCCACGTGGGACTGGGGCTCCTCTCGGGCCGGCCGGCCTCCCGGCCGATGACAGATTTTTGGCGGGAAGGCGTGAATCTGGGGAAGGGACCTGGAAAGGGCTCACTTAGACCGAGGAAAGGGAAAGACCTTCCATATCCCCTTCTGAAGCAGAGACCTTAAGAGGAGGCAGGGGACAGGACGGGGTTTGCCTGCCTCGGTCGGCGCTGAACCGGGGACGTCGTGGGAAGGCAGTGATGCGCGTGGTGGGGTTTCTTCAGGCAGGTGAGGCACTGAGGTGGCTGTAGGAATGGACAGGAGCGAGGTCTGGGCTTGGCTCACAGCAGGTTCTCTGCACGTCACGTCTCTGCTCCTGTTGATGCCTTCTCTGCCGCACCAGGCAAGGCGAGGCTCAGGAGCCGTGCACGCCTCACGTGGAAACCAGGCTCGTGGCTTGGTCCAGCCACGCTGCCTTGAACGTTCCCTTCCCGCACGGTTTTTGGCAGTCTTACAAACTGAGCATGTTAGACACACGCCGAAGCCCCGGCTGAGCTGCGTGATGGGGTTTGCTCCTCTCTTTCTGCTGCTGCCTGCACCTCGTCTCCAGGGCCGGGGAGCCTTTCTGGAAAGGGGTAGCGTGCCGGGGCAGGCAAGGACAGGCACTCGAGGTTGCCCCGTTGCAGACATGAGCTGCCTCCCGTCTCACGACACTGGTGTCATCAGCTCACCCGTGCCCCATTGAGCCCTCCCCTTAGCTTGGTGACATGGGCTTGTTAAGACCTTCAAGCTGTGTGCATAATATACTGTAAAATAAAACACGTTACTTTGTTTATGGTAAATTAGAATTAATTTTTATGTCAAATAGACTGAAATAAAAGCTTAAAAAAGGGGGAAACGAACTGAAATACAGCTACCTGGCTGATAAGACTGTTTCTAATCTGCTGCAAGGAAGGCGATATTATTAAAAAAGAAATCAGCATTTCCTCCACATGACCCCTCTCATAGACCCTGGCCGCTCTCTCCTGGAGACATTGTCGTGGTTTAACCCCAGCCAGCAACTAAGCACCACGCAGCCGCTCACTCACTCCCCCCACCACCACCCAGTGGGATGGGGGAGAAAATCGGGAAAAGAAGTAAAACTCATGGGTTGAGATAACAACAGTTTAATAGAACAGAAAAGAAGAAACTAATAATGATAATGATAACACTAATAAAATGACAACAGTAATAATAAAAGGATTGGAATGTACAAATGATGCGCAGTGCAATTGCTCACCACCTGCCGACCGGCACCCCGCTAGTCCCCGAGCGGCGATTCCCCCTGCCCCCACTCCCCCCAGTTTATATCCTAGATGTGACATCCCATGGTCTGGAATACCCCTTTGGCCAGTTTGGGTCAGCTGTCCTGGCTGTGTCCCCTCCCAACTCCTTGTGCCCCTCCAGCTTTCTCGTTGGCTGGGCTTGAGAAGCTGAAAAATCCTTGACTTTAGACTAAACACTACTTAGCAACAACTGAAAACATCAGTGTTACCAACATTCTTCACATACTGAACTCAAAACATAGCACTGTACCAGCTACTAGGAAGACAATTAACTCTATCCCAGCTGAAACCAGGACAGACGTACAAGACCTTCCTTTCCAAACCAGGGCTCGAATGAGAAACTGTCCGGGTGCCTACCACTCTGCAGAGGCGGGCGGCCAGCTGCCAGCAGCCCAGGCTCTCCCACTGCGGGAGACCAGCCCCTCTCGCTCACCCCCAGCAAGCCATCTGTGTTATAGCAACGTTAGAAGCAACAGGCCAAAGATGACAGGTACACTTGTCTAAATTAAATGTTGCTGAGTGGTTCTCAAGTAAAGGGCTCGCGGCAAAGCGTAAGATGTAAATTCAAGTCCAAAGAGATTGCTTCAATATACATTCTTATCAATTTTGCTGTTAGATGCCCCTCTTTCAGGTATGTGGCATTTCAGTTCCCCAAACTCTATTATGCCCTATTTATTTCCATTTTCTGAACTGTAAAAGCGGTAACCTAGCACCTCAGGCACTGGGCTGAGGCTTTGGAGAGTTGAGTCTGGCTTGTCACTGCGCACGCAGCCATGGCAATGCCTTTATTGAAAAAACAGGGATAATACGTCCATGCTGCAAGTAAATCCAGGTTATAAGAGCCACATATGAGGGCCTGTTGAGTGCTGAGGGCTTATGCTGCTACATGTATTGCCTTTGAATCAAATTCAGCTTTTTTTTTTCAACATAAGACAGCTTATTTACTCTTAGTGCTCTTATTTGTGCTGTGCCACTGTCATTTATCAAAATGCGGTTGGTGTCAGCTATATTTCTCTGCTGTCAACCTGAGCAAAACAGCAGTGAATGAGGTCCTTTCCCTTTAATTAGCCACCTTTGCTCCCCCAAAAAGCTGTATCTGGATAGGGTTTCCACTATATTAACCAAGTAGTACAGCACCTTCCCATTGCAGCCCCTCTCTCCGAGATGTTGCATGGACACCACTTACGTGTTTAATTCTGGCCATCCCCTTTCTGCTGGTTACAGGAATATGCCCATGACCAGAAATGAATTAGGTATGCAAGGAAGGGAAGCCATGCTGGTGCCTGAAACACTCTCAGGTCACGATACCTGCTTTTATTTCTCAGTGATCCAGGCTTCACTTCACCCATACTCTTCCTTCCTACCTTCAAAGGCAAAGCTACCCTCAGGCAGCTGCCAGGATGGGCTGAAAGACACCTTTCCTGTTTACAACAAACACCCCAAATTCTCTCTTTCCTCTCCCCTTCAAGTTCAGGGTTTGTTTTGGTGGTTGGGGTTTTTTTTTGTAAAAATGGTCCTTGTGGAAGCAGCCTGCCTGACAGCCCTGCTGGCTAAAATCTGCTGTTTATCCACAGAGTGGGAACGTTTTGTGCTGCCGAAGCTTTCTTATTCTCATCACCTACATGCCGCTAGTCTGCTTTGAAGAAGCACCTCTAGGGGTGAAAGCATACTTCTGTCTCTAAGCTAAATTCAATCCCTGATCTCTTTGCAGAGACTAACAACAAGGGAGACATTTGGCATGATTGATGGGAGCCAAATGAATAATTCATGGCAGATCATTTATTTTGATGAATTTTAGCCTCTTTTTCTGTTTGCAAATTGTCTGCAAGTAGCTTATGAACATCTCAAATATATATGGGATTTGAAATTAACTGCTGGATACTTTCCGCAAATAACTCCTAGCCTGTAGATTGCTCACGAACCATTCAGCAGAAGCATTTGAAATTTCAAATTCTAGCTACGTCGATTAGCTTTGATTGCTCTCGTGAGCCAGAAGCTCATCTATGACTCTGGTGTAAATGCAGAGGAACTCCACAGGCTGCACTGGGGCATGACTCCAGGTTGACTTTGGTGTTACCGGACTCCGAATCTGCCCAGAAAACATTTCTGTTCTCTAAGCAGGTAGGTAACATTTAAAATCAGGTGTCCTCAGTGACCGGGAAAGGAGAAAGTAAAACAAAATAATTTTATGTTTACATTTATTTTCCATGAATCATAAAATGTTTTGTTCCAGTAACTCTCCCTGCCAGTAAACACCCATATCTTTAACGTGCCTGGCTATCAGTCAGAAACCTGTCATTTCTTACGTGATGCATTTCCCATCAGTTACCATGACAGTCCCACTTTTAGAAATCTATTAAATGAGTTTGCTAAAGCAAATGCAGGACCAGACTCACCATCAGGCTGTCTGAGCTCCATGCCAGCATCGCTCCACTAAAGTCAGCGGTGTAAAACTGGCGGGATACAACAGAAGACTGCAACAGGGGGAAGTAACTTTTGGTTTAATATTTTAACAACAGTCTTGTAGTAAAGCAGACCAAGAGAGTCCTTCACTTGATGGGATGCTATTTTTGGGAACTAGAAGGCGGCTCTCCCATTGAACTGGACAAATCTGAATACATGCCCATTTAACGAATGCTTAAGTGATACTCATCTGAGCCTAGTGGTCCTTGTGCGGAATTCCTGCTGGCTTTCTAGGGACCACCACATCTATTTTACACAAGGTCGTAAATGGCCAAGCAGCTGGTAGAGCCTGTCAGAGCCTGTCACGCTATTTGTGTGGAGTACATCCGAACAAATGCCCCAGCAGTGAAAGGCCAAGTCGCCGGCCTCCAGACCCACGGCTGTCAGCTAAGTGGGCAGATAAGAGTCTGTCTTAACTTAAAGCTGAAAATCTGACTGAAAATCCTCTCTGATCAGGTTCTCTGGCTTCAGCAAGGCCCCAGCTACTCAAAAGTCAGGACACACTATTGCAAACATCAGGACGCAACCCGTCCGAGCTCTGAGTGACAGCTGGATATTGGTTTTCTCCAAACTACTCTGCCTGCAAACAACCCGCAGCACAGCGAGGGGAAGAGGGAACTCTTCATCAATGTGAACTAGCAGCTGATGCTGCTCTGTCTTTACCTTTCCATACCTCTGCCCCTGAAACCTCCGATATCAGACCTGTCGCCAGCCTCCCAGCGCTTTCTCCATTTGCCACGGCCGTGCTTTGCCAGGCCTGCTGCATCATACTTGTTTTCGCACTCCGGTCCTATTGCATCAGAAATCCCGGGACGGAGGAGGAGGCAGGATGACAAACACGAGCACCTTTCGCTGCAACGCCAACAGAGGCGGAGGAAGGTGCTGTGCCGGGGTGGGGGGTGGCATTTCCTCGGGGCAGAGAGTAAATTGCGTGGCACTCCCAGCCCACCCCACATTCATGTCAGCCTTTTGCTGAAATACTTGTAAGCTTGTCATTGCTGAAGTCTTTTTGGCAGCCGAGTCTTAAATATAGACTCTAATCACAACTGCACATGTTGTACAATCAGCCTAAAGACTGATTAACTTTTATATAAGCTTATGTTCAAGGGGCAATTCAAGATGTGGGAGTTGGCACCAGCTCAGGGTCTGAGTCTGTGTCTCTTTGCCATGCATACCGTAAAAACAGTGTATGGCATACTTAAAAGAGGACCAAATTATAATATAGAATGGGAAATTAAGAGGAAGAACCATGGAACAGCCTTCATAAATCAGGTGGGCCATCAGGCTATGTTAGATACACATACATATGTATGTATAATCCAATGGAATGAACTGCTGTGAAAATGCTTATTTTACTGAAGAGTCTTCATGTGTTTTATTATTCAGTGGTTTTATTTCATCAACAGGGGGGGTTCATTTCATTTTGAGAAAAGTGCAGGAGGGAAAAATAAACCACTCCAGCTCACATCGTTTCTGTAGAAGGAAAGGGATGGTGTGGGAGTAGGAGGTATTTGTCAGTGTACGTATCCAAACCCATCACTGAGGTACCCTGTGAGTTCAGTTCAAACACTTTACGGTAGATGTCTGTAACACAGCTAATGTCATTTGGGACAGCAGTCATACCTCAGGACATAAGCTGATCGAGAGCAAGGTCTACAGCTGAGGTCCAGCAAAAAAAATTCCCCTCTGGAACTGAACTCCAGAGAAGCCTATACTTTCGCTTCAAAAGATGCAGCACTCACCGTGCTGGGAGGCACGGAGTTTGACTTGATGGCCCTTTGATCTCTTCTGGTCCTTTAATTGTGCACTGTGAGTTTCTGAGCAACTGGACATGATTTTCCATGCAATCCTCCCTACAAAAATAATCCCTTTATTGGTCCGTAGTCCCCACTGGTCATATTTCATAGCCCAAGTCCCCAGTGCTTCTCACTGGCTCCTGGTGCACCGAAAGCGAACTGTAAAGCAGCTAGTGTTTGAACAGCTGCCAGGAAGCGCTCCTACTCGCAGGGCGACTGGCTTGCTTTCCCAGGCAGTGGGTTCTTCATCTTTAAAATCAATCTGATGCATTGGCACAAGCCCAGGGAGTGTTAGTCCATCTGCTGCCTAACTCTCCCAGTTTGTTTGCAGAGGCTTGCCGTCAGCTGTTCAAATCCCTCTTTTTTCTCCCTCCAAGGAATTTCCTTTTTTTCCCCCCCTAGCCTCCACCAGGATCCCAATAATCCCCACTTTACTTTCTCTCTCTTAATCAGCCTCCAGAAAGCCATGGAAAGAAGCTTAGGAGCACACAGCGCAATTAACACGACTTCTCATTTAGCTGGCATGGCGAGCACTGTACACCGGGGTAGGTGAGGCGGGAGAAGCTCAGGTTTCCATGACGGTATTCGGCACAGTCAATCCCCGAGCCGAACACCATTTCTCTGCGGGGCTAGAGAATAGGATCCTACTTCTCATGCTTTTCTCCCGGCTGTTGCTGTCAACAGCAGACTGCAAATCGCTCCTGGTAGGAGACCAAGGAGAAGACCCCACCAGTCACCTGCTGCCTGTTGGTGGTCTCAGCTGAACTTCCACGGCTTTGCTACTTGTACCAGAACTACGGCTACAGCAACGAGCAAGGAGGTGAGGGACTGTGGGGAAGATAACGCTGCCGGTGGCCACAGCGACATGTTCTGCGGCTGCTAGCTGCCAGGCTGAGGGGACGTGCTTCTCCCAGCCCAGTGAGTGCCTGGAGCCTCCTGGGGAAGGGCTTTCCAAGCCTCAGGCCCCTGCAAAAGGCTGTTAAGCTGAATGACAGGTCCAGTGCTAAGCCTGTCCCCCAGAGTCTGGAAGGGGAACGCCAGCCACCACGTAGCACCCGGCTGAACTCGGGTGTCTGCTAGAGGAACAGGGCTCTGTACCACACTTCACACTCCGTCTCCATCCCCACCCTCCTTGCTGCCTTCTGAAGGCCTCATCTAGGGAGCAGACCCTGTCCCAGCCAGGGAAGTCTAAGGGCTGTTCAATCTCCTGCGTGGAGCCCCAGCTAGCTGCAGGAGCAGGACACCTCGTGGACGTCCTCGCTTGCTCCTGCCTGACCCTCCACGACAGTCGTGTGGGATGAGCGCCAGCCGAGCCCTCCTCCCCTTCTCGGTGCGGAGCAGAGGTGAACACCAGCACGGACGGGCACCGACCGTAACCCCGCAGGGGAGCCACTTGGGGACGGCACCATCTTCCCTTCAGTGAACGCCTCCCCTGGGACAGGAGGAGACATGGGGTGGGCTTTACCAGCGGCCAGCTTCTCTCCCTTCCCCCCCCGACGCTTGCGGCCACGCTGTGCGACGCAGCGCTTCGGTCCCGATTCGCAGTGCTCCTGCTGCTCCAGCCCCGAACAAAGACGGCCATTCAGCCCAGCCCGCGCAGCGCTTTAGTGCTACAGATGAACATCTACCATTGTTGCCAGCGCTGCAGCCCAGAGAAATTAAATGCAAATTGCCTTTGTTCCTGAGCACAGACCCCCATTTCTTCAGCCCCAGGAGCCTAACAAACACCCTCTGTGCTCCCCGTTTGTTCTCTGCCTATCACCTGCTTGTCAGCTAATACCCGGCTAGGCTGCGGGATTTAGCCTTGGGCGCAGGCTGCTCGTGTGCAACAGCATACAGATAATCTTTCAGGGCTGTAGCTACGCATATATCTTGTACAGTGGGATGTGTTTCAAAATAAAAACATCGAAGATCAGTCGGCGGGTCAGCAGGCAACACAGCTAAAACGCAGCAGGTTTCCTGCTCGTAAGGGAAAGGCATCGCTGCTTCGAAGCCTGGCCATCCACAACTCCTCCACAGCTGGGGCAACAGCGATACCGTGCCTCCAAACCTTGATGCAAGAAATCCTACTTCTCCTGCCATTGTCCCTTGTATCCAGGACTAAGAGGATAAAACTCAGCCAATGAAAGCCAGGCTTGAGATCAAAGAAAAATTTCCATGACATTAATCTTTAAAGGTAGGAAATAACTTCCCGAGGATACTGAGAAGGCTCCATTGTTTGGAGTTCTTAATCCTATGACAGAAGAAAACAAACAGCATGAAAAAAACCCAACTTTTTGACAGTACAGGTGACACACCGCATCATTTAATGAGCTTGGCTTGCCAAGACACTTCTAACCTACCAGAAGCACCCATCCTGTGAGGCCCCTGAATACGCAAATGCCTGGGCCTGCCCCCCCCTCCCCGAGCTCCACTATGATCAACTGGATTTCCTGCAAACACAGTGTGAACCCCTGCCTACTGCAGTTCTGTCTCCTTCTTGTGGCTGGATCACAAATACTACTGAGACAGTTCAGTCTCCTAATAACAAGGATGGGCCCCTCAGCTTAGAGTTCAGATACTTGATTAGTTGCTACAGCTCAAGAAGACACTGCTTATCTGCCGAGCTGCAGCGGCAGACCGCATACACACTTAGCCTATCACAAAAGTGAGATAAAAATGTATTATTTGCTTAAATCTTTTCCATTGCAGCTTACGCAAATACGCTTTACCTCAGGTTTGGTCACAGTGCACTTGCCTGCCTGAGCCTCCAGCTCATAGCAGTTTGTGCTTTTAGATCCACAAATCCCAGGCTCAAGCCTAGATGATGGTGATGATGCCTAAGGCCATGATGTTACATCAACACAGGACACAAGATCTGCACAGAGCTGACAGCAAGACTAAGGTTTGTATTTTATATCAGGCTTATCACCATGGCATCTGATCAGCTCTATCCACTACCAGCCATGACTTACCTCTATAAAGCAACAACATTCAGGTCTCTAGCTTTGCAATTTGCGAGCAATGAGGCAGACAAATCTCTGATTTAAAATAGATGACCCTCCAATCGGCTGATGCATAAAATGAGAAGCTTTATGTAAAATAGCTAAATATGGGTTTTCCCCCCACATTTAGAAATCTTCATCATCTGCACATTAGCTCACTAGCTTCCTCAAACACACACAGATATTTGCTCTCCCAACGCACTGAGGGAAAACTCCATTTCCATGAGTCAGTTCCTGGTAGAGAGCACAGAGCCGGGTAGTTCTCTGCCAAGATAAAATGATTAAAGCCACAAATCAGCCAAAACCATATGGCAACAAAATGTTGGGGTTCCCCTCCCTCCCCGTAAGGGCAGGGTTCTTGCAGATGTTGAGAACTGTTCCTTTGCCCACAAAATGCAGATTAGCTCATTTGATCAATTCTTAGCTGTAGAAATATCCAACCCAAGACAGGAGGAGCAAAAAGGTCAACACAGTAGCATGGCTTCATGCAGATGGCACATAAAAGAATAGCAGTCATCAGACTGACAAGTGTCAGGGCTTATGATTTTCATGCTGTTGCAGAAGACCCCTGGAAACTGTTGTCAGCAGAATCAGAGAAAGAGAAGGCATTTCAGAAGATGCACATTGAAAAGAAGAGTTGAAAAAAATTGAAACGTTTAGAGCAAGTGAAGCTGCTCAGTCATCTGCTATAGAGGCTGGCTTCCCCTCAAGTGGTCTTATGCACCACATTAATTTCTCAGACCAGTTTAACATCTCAGAAGCCTGAGAGTTATGGACATAGTTACCACATCTGACTGAGGGAATATTTCACACTCAGTACTGAGCTGCAGCTTTGCTTTTCTTTAACAATCACAATAATAGCCTGCATTTCTGGAACCTAAGGAATGTTGTACAGCAGGCAAAAATTATTTCTGTAATCATTACGCAACCAGAGGAAGTGCATGAGGGGGTGAAATACTGCAGATGCTGGGATACAGCACTTAGCAAGGAGGATAAGCAGCCTGACAGAGTTGACCCTGCCCAGCACCGAGGATTACAACCTGGGCAAGATGAAGGCTCGTGAGCCTAGGTATCCACAAAAGCTGAGCACAAAGCCACCTCAACCTCTGATCAGTCAAAGAGCAGTGGAAGACATTACCTTTAATAATGGCTACAACACGAGGAGCCCGCACTTACCCCATCCCAGCTTATTCTGCCATTGCTAACAGGTCATTCCCGTGGGAATCCAAGGCAAGGAGAATGGAACCACCCACCCTGTAACACATGCCACACAGTCTTCAAGACCTGCTTTCCACAGCTCTGGCAATCCACCACTCCAGCTAACATCTGTCAGCTGCAAATTACTCTCATTGTGGCCTTGTTCACCTGCAGTCTACACTGGCTCCAAAAGAAAAGGAAGGAGGGGCAACCACCGCAGTGCTTTTTTGTCTTAACCTGTCCTGTTCCACGCTGCAATTCCCATCCCAGATGCCTCTTGTAATAACAAAATAAACACATTCTCGAAGTACTCTAAATAGAAACAGCAGGGCAGACCTTGCTTTGAACTGAGTTGCACTGGGGATTTCTACTTTGCTGTCTTCCTGCATGCTTTCCACTTGAACATTTCCTACTAGCTTTGAAACAACACCATGAAACAGACTTGCATCTGAACCTGGGAACGTTTCTTTTTAAGATTGTCCCAAAAGGATGGACTCCCAAGCTGTTTGGTTCCCAAAGAACTGGGTGTTATCACCGCACCTTAAAGTAATGAAGCCTTAGTGGCTCATCTCGTCCACTGAACCAGGCTGAAAGCTCAGTTCTGGCTACAGAGAGGAAACTTCATCACAAGCCCTGCAACCATAAACTTCATTTTGCTCCAGTCCAGTTTCACTCCCTCCTTTCTCCTTCTTGCTGCAGAGTCTGAACAACTCCCATGCTGCTGTAAGAAAGAGAATCCATTCTTGTGCTGAAGCCCAAGGCAAGGCTTTAAAGCCAAGGCACGTCTGCTTTGCCATCAGAGGCATGACTGCAGTGCTTCTGACTATGCTTCGGCCAGCTTTAATCAAGGTAGTTGTGATGGCAGTACCTGTGGTCCCAGGGTAATAAGGGCTAAAGGGAAGACAGTACCCCCATGCAAGGCAATTCGTAGCCAGGATTGAAGCCTGACTTTTGAGCTCTGGCACCCGTGGGAAGCCAGCTGAGAGGTAGTTTCCCCGCTGGTGCTGTGAGTGCCTCCGTCTGCAGCACAGCCATACCACTGGGCAGGGTGGGAGCTTCGGGACGGGGCTGAGCTCCGTCCTGAGCGTGCAGGACCAGCAGTGTCCTGGGACTTCAGGGGCAACGCTGTCAGACTTAGCTGCATCCCTTTCAGGTACTCCCTTGAGTTTCACTAGCCGCGTTCGTCCTGCCTGTGTGCCAAAGACCACTGGCCCACAGCAGGGACCAGAGAGAGCAGAAGCATGTTAGCTTCTCTGCAACTCGGTATTTTATTTTAAAGCGTCCTCACCGGTGGTTTGGGGTAATGGATCAGGCTCGGAGCTGCAGGGTCTGAGGCGAGACCACAGCTCTGCTCCGCTGATGCTGCTGTGGGGAAAGTAACTTCGAAGAGGGTGCAGTGAGATTGATAAAACCCTGCACTGCTCCAGTTAAACCAGCTGAAGCTCCTCCATCCGAGGGCTGTAAGAAGGGACTGCCAGTGGTGGTGGTGGTGGGCACTGCTCCTGTCGCAGCAAATAAATCCCGGTCACTTCTCAGTGGACGCGTTCATCTCCCACGCTGTCTTCACAGCCTGCGGGCAGTCCGTGGCAAACTCTGCACAGCCAAAGGTGCCAAGGGGAAGAGATGAGCTCCTCTGACAACCAGGCAGGTGGTTAGGAAGGATCCTTCCATCCCTATGACCCCGTCCTGTCACAAACACTTCTATCTTAGAGTCAAGGTTTTCTTCCTTCAAGATTTCAGGCTAGGTTAGCTTTTTCAGTAAAAGAGGATGCCGACAAACATCTTCCTGGTCTGACGGAGTTTGAGCAAAGCTGTGGGAGTGTCAAATCCACCTTAGCTGAAAGAATTCTTACCAAAAAAAAAATATTTGCTCCATTTGGCAAGCCACTTTCCATCAAAGTGGCACAGGCAGAGTACTTGAACTTTAAATTAGGAATTAAGAGATATAAGAACAGGGCTGATTCTCCATGTTTAATAAAATCTACATTTCAGATTCATAGCATTTATCCTGTATGCCATCAGCTGTAACATTTTACTCCCTTACTGCTGTATGGAGCTCAATAACATAACTATTTGCAACTTATTGCAAATCTGCGTGGCCAGAGAACAGCTCCTAGCTATGTTGGGTTTTTTTTTTTTACAACCTCCTCCACTGCATTAAAGAGCCCTCCCAATAGCTGGTCTGTTGCCCTGCAGAAGTATTTGCATATCAGAATTGAAAAGCCACCTCTCAATCTCCTTTCTGAAGGCTACAGTTCATATATAGTGGCTGGTTTCACAGTTTAAAAAAGAAATCTTTGCAAGCTTAACCAATAAAATATTAATAGATTTTATTATAATTAACATTATTGGTATTACCCTTGTTGTTTTTCTTGGTTAATAACACTGCTGAGAAGCTGTACTTAAAGCATGGTTAGAACACAGCTCCTGCCCTGAAGAGCTTAATGTCAAAAATTTGGCTTTGTGGAAGATATATTGCAACTACCCACAGGTTATTGGGTTCGCTACAGCAGTAACTATATCAAGCTCAATGGACTGTGATGTGATACGCAAGAGGTCTGGCCAGATGATCTAGTAGTCCCTCCTGGTCTTAAGCTTGTGAATCTAAATAAACTAGACAGGAAGAAGACAGAGGTGAAATCACTTAGCAAACGGCAGAGCACTGCCTAAGATGCAAATCACTAAATTCACAGTGTAGCATCCCAGCCACTAAGTCATCCAGTCTCAGAGCTTTTCTGGGGGCATGTCCTTATTCAGAGAAAACATTTTATGTCCTTCCACCAACATTTACTGTGAGAGTAGGAGCAAACCAGCATACATATGGTAACATCCACACACCGTGTATTTGTGTGTGCTTTGAGGGCACAACAGACAATGCTTGAGGGGTAAAGATGGAGAAGGAAAGCACGATTTTCATTTGCTTCAGATTACAGTTTTCAATGCCTTAAACTCCCTGACGTAGCCTTTCATGACCTTCCTCCACCTCTGGGTCCGGCAACTCACCCACTGTGAAATACTCTGCTAGATTATACTGCTTCTCATAGAAACACCTAGGACATTGCAAGCATATGTAAAAGTCAAACTTTCATATAGGCTTTCTTCACCTTGCAATTGCAAGCTATTTTCATGTTCTCCTTTCCTGCAGGTCCCAGTCATCCATGACATCCTTTTTTTGCATTTGTGTATGCTAGCATAAATGTTGCATAGATGTTGCATAGATGTGCAATTACATGTAGGTTAGGGGAGACAGAGGCAACAAAGGCTGCACAGCTGCCAGCTGGGAGTTGCAGGGGTAGGTGGAGTTACACTTCGAATGAAATTGCTCCTCTCCTTTCATAGTGCAGCTTTATTTACCTCGGTCTCTTGTTCTTCTCATCATCCCTGTTCCCTTTCATGTCTTTGCTATTAAAGTTATTAGGAAAATTATTCATTCAATTGCTAGTAGAAGCTGCCCAAAGATAAATACATTCAGCTTAATAAACCTTGTTAGCAGGAAGGAAGGGGAGAATGCCTAATTAATGTATTAATGATTATAATGCACTTTGAAGATGAAAAGTGCCGTGAGCTCTAAGGGCACGTTTCTGCCCTCCGAAGTCCCGTGGAATCGTGTGCAGAAGCTAATTCTAAACATTACCACTACTACGGTGTGGCAGGGAGAAAGATGCACGTATCACAACTACTCCTCAACACCCTGGATCTGCATGCCGAGGTTAACCCATCTTCCACATACCACCTGTGTTAAGACAACACAGCTACATATTCTCCTCCAAAACCAGGAATGGAGGAGTGCCAGGAGGAAACATTTAATGCAGTTCATCCATGCTCTGTGGATAGACGGCCCAGCTATAATACCATTATGCTTACTTAGAAAGAACAGATTGAAACTTCATGCCTTGGAAGTTGAACGCTACCATTTCTTACCACTCACGCTAATGGGTTTTCCCAACTCTCAGTATGCTAAGAGCCTCCCCTCAAACAAGAGCTGCTGGGACAGTCCCCTTGCTAATAGACGAGATGCAACAGGTCTGGTGATGCTTTTGGAGAAATAGCAGCTTAGGGCAGAAGTGCGGGCAGAAGTACCGTGACAGATGATAATCCCTAGCTATTGCAGGGAAAGGGCATGTGGGTCAAAGGAGATTTCCATTTGGTGAAGTTTCCATGGCTCAGGAACTAAAGTATTTCTCCTCTCCAGCTTTCTCCTCATCCAGACAATACAGCGCAGGCTGAGATCTGAAGAACAGATTTGCCCCTTGCTGCACTGAGAAATCTGCCTTTACAGCAAGGGAAAATAAGTTGCTTAGAAAGTCTCTTAGATGTCACTGCATAAACAAAATACGAGCTGCTAATAACAGGTTTCTTAGACACACATTTCCTTCACATGTGGTACCAGGAGGCACATACTCTAGGCTCTCATTATTATGGGCTTAGGTTATGAAAACTTTAATGAACATACTTTAAAATGTCAGTCTGAAGAAATCAGGTGCTAGCAGCTCACATTTGCATAGCTGTCTCCTGAAAGCACTGAGCAATCTATCTCAACAAATCTTAGAAAATAAAGTAAAATGCACACTAAAACAATAGCAAGTTTCACATACATCTGGTGGGAGGACAAAAGGGGCAGAAATGATGCTGTCAGTCTACATATTTTCTGGTTATCACTTGAAATATTGTGAATAAATCAAATAATGCTGTATCACTCACCTCTGTAGCATTACAAAAAAAATCACCTCAGTTCACCTAGGTATCCACAGAGCATTAAACATCGTGCGAACCTCACGAATCCCCTACGGGGAAGACTCAAGTCTGTGTCAGAGGCCAAGGCAGGTAAGGCCTCGGCAAGCAAAGCACACAGGTGACCTGCAGCAGTTGCCAGAACAAAGCCGCACCAAAAAAGCCCCGAGCTTTACTCCCCGCCGCGCGTGCTCAGAATCAACTGCACCCCTGAGCCTCGTGAACAGGAACAAGCAGCAGCCACTTGCGTTCGGACAGACCAGCTGTGCTCAAGTGGCAATGTTTTTTGCCAGGCTAAAATCAGCATCACTTTGTTCTAGTGTCTCTTCTCAAGTGATAAGCACGGATGGCTACTTTCCCTTCAGGGGATTATGGGCTGACAATTACTGACTGGATGGAGTAATAAATCAGCCTTCCCTCCACAAGTGAATACACTGTCCGATAAAGCTGAGGCTTTGTTTGCGCAGGCCACGTAATTTACCGCTGGCAGTAGTTGATCAAATTGTCTTTTATGGATTTGTCTGTTTGTGCCCCAACATGAAAATTTGATTTTTTTATAACATGGTCATTTACTCTTCCTTTCTTTTCCTGGGATATTAACAAAACCCAAACCCAACAATAGTATTCCCTGAGGTTACCGAAAGAAACTCCCACACGCTGCTCTAAAACCAGCATGAAAAACTAAATAGAAATCAATCCTGCAGTGTTGTTTCTTCTCCCACCCACCGTCTCTCACACCTGGCAGTGTGTTAGGACAGCGAGTGCTCGCTCGCAGTTCACACTGCTGCACACAGGGAGGACCGCCACTGATAGAGGTTTCTAGGTGCTTGTAGTACATCAAATAAAGCAACGGATGTTTAAGATGCACTGAAAACCAGGAACAGCCTGATTTTCAAAGCTGCTCTGCTTTCAGCTACCAGGAGCTTCTTTCCTTCTTGTAAGCTGCTGATTCCTACCCAAAATCAGATCGTTAACGAAGTCATCTCATCAACAAAGAGCCCTGGCAATAGCCTGACTGCATCCCAGACCTCCATTCCTGCTCTTTTTCTTCTCTCCTTTCCTACAGCAGAAGCAGCTCACGGTTCTCATCCTCGGGACAGCAACGTTCAGCTTTGTGCACGTTCCTGAGAAGCCCCAGCACAGCCCTGTGAAAACCTGCAGAACCAATCCCTCAAGTGGAGGCTGTAGAAATAAAAGCAGGGGTGCCTGAACCTAACAGAAAACTCAGCTGCTGAACAACTTAACAGGGGACATGTCCCCGACTTCCCTCTCCTTGTATTCTTTGCTTGCTTTCCAAATCCTCTCCACCAGCTATCAGGAGGAAGACCCCTGTCCTCTGGTTGTGGGGAAGAGCTGAAAAGGCCTTACAGTGACTTCCCTGCTGGAAAAAGAGAGCCCAGGCTTCTGCAGCAGCCTGCACGAGAAGATATCTAGTTCAGAGCAGATCATCTGCGGAACTTCTCCCTTCAAGAAGCAATTCTGAATCCAACTTCTACAAAAAGTAATCAAGCCAATGACAATTGCTTTGGGGCAGAAGTTGGTCTCCATCAATCTTAAAAGAAAAGCCCCAGAACTACGTGTCAGAATAAGGCTCTTCTGACACAAACAGCTCTATACCTAGAAAGGACCAAGCAGCCACTGCTGGAAAGTCATTGCAGGGCTGTACCTCTTGCCACTCTATGTTTGCACTAAAACATGCCTACAAAAGACAAAATGGATTTTGCCATGTTCATTAGTTACCATCTTTAGAAATAAGTACAAAAAAGTCAGCGTCCTGCTTGAGGAGGAAAGGGATGGCAATACAGCTTAGGCACTTGGAGTGCCTTTATTTATTTTTCACAAATTCTCTTGAAGAACTGTCAAGGGGTTTGCTAGAGGGCTCTCCTAGACTAAAAGCTCTGAGAAGGTCACAGGGACACACTTTCTTTCACAAATTTTCCAGGCTTTAAAGTCACACACACACTCCCCAACCCTTTCATACTTTAAAAAAAGTATGTGAATACAAAACAGTACTAATCTATAGCAAGTCAGGTTTCACTTCGACTTGCCTGTGACATAAATCTTACAGGATAGATACATTAACAGCAGCATCTTGCATTTTGGAAACTTTAGCCATTTGCAGAGTACTTCACTGATCATACAGCAGCAAATGTCAGCACTGTCAAGAATGATACAATGGCAGTTTTGTATGTTTCTTATTGAAAAAAATCAAGCAGTCATTTTGTTGAAAAAAAATAAAAATAAAAAAAAAAATCATTTCTCCATGCTTGCAAACACCATTTAGTTTGTGTTTGCACAAATGCAGTTCTCCACCTGAAAGGCTAGAATCTACTTCAAGTAGAAAAGCAATTGTTACACCTCAAGGCAAGTGTCCTTACGAGTCTGTAACACACAAAGATGATAGAAACCCAGTATAGCTATTATCACAGAATCATAGAATACTGGGTTGGAAGGAACCTCAAGGATCACCTGGTCCAACCTTTCTTGGCAAAAGCACGGTCTAGACAAGATGGCCCAGCACCCTGTCCAGCCAAATCTTGAAAGTGTCCAATGTTGGGGAATACACCACTTCCTCGGGGAGATTATTCCAATGGCTGATTGTTCTCATTATGAAACATTTTCTTCCTGTGTCCAATTGATATCTTCCCGGGAGTAACTTGTACCCATTACCCCTCATCTTCTCCATGTGACTCCTTGTAAAAAGGGAGTCTCCATCTTCTTTGTAGCCACCCTTTAAATGCTGGAACATTGTCATAAGGTCTCCCCTACGCCTGCTTTTCTCAAGGCTGAACAAACCCAGTTCTCTCAGCCTTTCCTCATATGGCAGGCTTCCCAGTCCTTGGATCATCTTTGTGGCCCTTCTCTGGACCCCCTCCAGCCTGTCCACATCTTTTTTGTGCAGCAGGGACCAAAACTGAACCCAGTACTCCAGGTGTGGCCTGGCAAGCGCTGAGTAGAGTGGGATAATGACTTCTTTATCTCTGCTGGTGATGCCCTTGTTGATGCAACCCAGCATCCTGTTGAACTTCATAAGGTTTTTGTTAGCCCACTCTTCCAGCCTATCCAGGTTCCTGCAGGGTGGCTCTCCCTTCCAAAGTGTCCACCTCCCTATTCAGTTTGGTATAATCAGCAAACTATTATCACTGTAGACATTTAATGGTTCAGTAATTATGATATAGGAATCTCTCAAAGTACTCCTTTATTCATGCTATTTTGTTTTAACCCATAAAGGAAGCTTTGGAAGGAGCCTTCTGTTATCCAGCAGCCCCTGAGCCACCTCAAGAAGTAAACAAATAGGAAGTTACTAATACATTTCAAACTCAAAGGAAAATACTCAGTATGTTGACTCCTCCCAGCAAGTAAGAACAGGAAAAATAACTTCTTTCTAAACTAGCAAAATAATTTCTACCATCTTACACCATCATCTTCTTCGGCATTTCTATCCACAATAGTAAGATAAATCAAGCATTAAGCCCCACCCCCAGATAAGCAGAAAAACCAGCTGATTTTCACAGCAGCTACACAAAACCAAGGGATAAATAAAACCAACGTGATCTTTGCCGGTCATGACTGTTCTTCCTGCCCATCCTGTATCTTACTTTATATCTGAGCTACTTTTGGCACAGCAGACTCGGGCACTGCCCGGGCACGACTAATGAACGCCACAGGCAGAGTCACAGGCTGAGCCTGCAGCACAGCCAGCAGGACCCTGATATCCCAGCCTGCGAGCTCTGGCTGTGGGAGATATTTCTGTTAGTGCAGCAGCAGCAGCAAGAGAAGCCCTCAGAAGAGATGCGCTGCATCAACAGTTGGAAATTTGGCCAAGACTAACTGTTGCAGAAGCCTGTAAGGACTGTGCTTTTCGGTGCACTCACACGCAGCTAACGGTCAAGTGAAACAAAGGTCACAATCCTGTCCTTTAGCCCTGAGATGGTGCTTCTTCCAAACCCTTTACCTTCCTGCTGCTCAGAGCTCATAAACTAACCCAGCCTAGGAGAAAGGACTCCCAAAACTGTGATTTCAGATGGTGCTTTTGTACCCTTGCAGGATGGCTCCATCGTGTGACAAAAGAGGAACACTGCACCCACATGGGAATATACTCAATAAAACAAAGCCTGCTTTCTCAGCAGGTGGTCCTCTGCCAGTGACTTAATTTATTCTAGCTAAAAAAACTCCGAGCAGTTCTTGGACAAAGACCTAGGATTAGCAAGTGAAATACAGCCTTCTTTTTAACCCCTTTGTAACTTCTACACAGAAATGCTGCCTTCTGTTTCAGAACTCCCCTGCTTAGCCTGGAGAAGGAGGAGGGATGTGGGATAAGTGGCAGTTGCACAGCGTATTTGAAAGGATGGTTTAATTGTGGCAGGGTTTCAACTTTTCGTTCATTCAAGCACTGTGTTCTTTTTATAGTAGGAGTCTGTTATTTCCATCACCCCTGTCCATGTCAGTCAGTTACACATTTTCATTTCCAAGCCAAAAAGTTAAAATCGGTAAAATCTTAAAAGTTAATATTAATGAAATAAAACTGACATCACTTCAAGTAGTTTACCTCCTTCAAAGCGATGAGTAAGATGTTATTTACTCTGTGGTCTACATTCAGAAGCTTTTGAGCTATGTGTGTGGCTTGCAACCATATGGCTAGCTACATCAGGGGAGCCTTGACACTTACACGCCAGAGATGCTACCTCATTTCCTTCCTCCCCCGCTCCAAACCTAGCTCTCCTTTTTTCACTGTTCTTTCCAGATCCTCTCCCAGCGCTCATAACCTTCCTTCGTTTTACTAGCATATTAACTGTCTTCACCCTGGAGACCTCCTTCCTTCAGTGCCCCTTTGGCTGCACACGGCTCATACATGTTTCCCTTCTGGGACCTGCTTCACTGTCCCACTGCCTGGTGAGGCAGCAGTAATTGTCCTTCCCAACGCTGGCCCCCATCAGCTTTTCAGCTTTGAAATAAAACACAGGGTCCAGCTTGGATGGAGTTAACTTGCTTCGTAGCAGCCCATATGGTGCTGTGCTTTGTATTTGTGGCTAGAACAGTGTTGGTGACATGCCACTGTTGTGGCTACTTCTGAACAGCGCTTGCATGCTATCAAAGCTTTTTCTCCAAGCTTCTTATTCAGGACGTGCGGAAGATCACCTCCAGTCCAAAGGATGAAGTTCACCCAGCACAGGAGGCTCTGCGTGGCAAAGATGGAGGAGGTGAGCAGGCACCAGTGTGAGTTGCAGAGGTAGCTGCCCCAGGGCCAGGGGCAGGCACTGCCCACCCGTGGGCACACGTGCGAGGGACGTGATGGCACAGCCTAATCAAGGTCCCAGCGGAGGTGTGTGATGTGCCAGGAGTGCCCTGCCAGGGCCACAGCCAGCGGGACGGTGCAGGGGGAGCATCTAGGGCTTTATGACAGACAGCGGCTGCCATGCCACGCCATGCCCCTGCCCTACCTGCCCCGAGGTGCAGCTCCACCTGCCTCGGCTCCCCCACAGCCCTGCTCACCTCCTCCATCTGTGCCACGTGGAGTCTCCTGCCCCAGCCAAACTTCAGCCGTTAGACTCTGCTATGAGGCAGACAGACCCAGTAAAAGTGGTAAGCCACATTCCAGCCTTCCTCTGCCCAACCCCTACCTATCGATTAAAGCAGATAATCATGTGAGAGTATCGAGTTCTTACTACTAACTGCGTACACGTGTGAAGATTGTTTTACCACTTACACAAAAGTTTAAATCTTTAGTCTCTATCATTTTCAAGAAAATAAACTTCTGTAGTTTAGCTAATGAAAGGGAGCTATTTGATAAAGCTTCTTACAGGCTCAAATGAGATTAATTTACCACAGCTTATTAAATTACTGTCAGCTGAGTTGCAGTAAGGCCAGGGCTTGCTCTTAACCTACAGTGAATGCAAAGCAACAAGGCTCAGCTTAGACCAAAAAGGTCTCAGATAGGTCTTGGTACTTAACATTTATCACAAGCTAAAAATGTACACTGAGACCGACCACAGCTCAGATGACTAAGTGTAATTGCTTAATGACAGTAAATCGACCAGAGCTCTAAAGTAGTCAGTCTTTTTGATTATCATGAGATCACAGGATAATACGGTTGGGAAGGAAATTCAATAGGTCAGACCATGTTGCCCAGGGCTGGACTCAAGAGCAAAACCAATCAAGCAAAGAGATACAAACTTCCAAATTTTTACTGTATTTCCAGAGTTTTGCACAGTAACCTACCGCGCAGCTGTGTAACATTCACAAATTACTTCAGTAACAAAATGTAAAATAACAGGGTACAAAAATAAGCACTTTAACTGCTTTAATTCTGCTTACTGTGTAAGCAAGAGCAGGAGTTATAACCCTCACTGGCTTTTACACCAGACTATTGATTCCATAAAAAAAGCACCATGATGTGCCAAAGCCTGAAGCCTGACATCTGCTGCCAGACTGCAGCGACCTCCCAGGGCTCCCAGTGAGTTCACCGGGGGTCAGCACAGGTGCAGCACTTCTGCCATTTGTGGCACACGGCAGGACCAGACCTAACAGCACATCCTCCCTCCCCGTTCCCCTTTTCCCCATTATGAAGGCTGGCTGTATAGAGATAGATGCAATCTGTGTTTAGCAGACCCTTTTCAGATTTGATCTTGCTAGTAATCCCAAACCAAACAGCAACTGAGGATTTTCTGAGCACTGCAAGATCAATTCATAACTGACTATGCAGCACCAGGTAGGATTCATCATGCAGTATACTTTTCTTCCCCCTGTTTTTTTGTTTTGTGGTAGTGGTTGTAATCATTATACAGATCCTTAAAGACTTCCCTTACACCTGCTGGTAGCGACGCATTTAAGAACTTGATGTCACGTTCAATGCAAAGGTCAAGGATGTGATATATCCCTTCTGTGAGATGGTTCTTCACAGCCGGGTGCAAAGTCACCTATGAGAAGAACAAAACTGCATTAAACTTGAAGACAAAAAGGCAAGAAAACACCCTCTCCCCAGTCAGTATACATTAAATGCTGACAACATGTTATCCAGTGCAGCAGACCATCTGGAACAGCCTATTAGATAAAATCCAAGATTTTGACTTGTGCAATATTTTCCTGATTTTTGCAAACATGTTTTGCAGAACAAGCATGCCCCTTGCAATAAAATCCACAAAAGTGCTACTATACACATTGCTGCAGAGGCAAGGACACTGATCATCTTAGAATCACATGAAAACTCCTCAGCAGAAAAACTGTAATTAAAAAAAACCTAACACACTTGCCCTGGATTACACATTTCAGCAGATCCTGTATGTCTCGTGTTAGCTGTATGCTAAGTCTCAGTTTCAAATGAGCACTTCCTTTAGGCTACTCTACCATTTACATTGGGTAGTCAATCAATTTTAACTTATCACTTAACAACTTGATACTTATCTAACAATTTGTATCTGAGGACTTCAAGCCTTGATAAAAGAAACCTTCAAAAAGCTCAGGAGATGTGCGTTTCCTTGATCTGTTCTAACATCAGGAATCAGGTACCTTGCCTGAAGTCATGCAGAAAGTTGAAGGAACACAAGGAATGACTCAGGACTCAGTGACCTGCTCCTGCCATTACCCCTGCTCAACCCCACAACCAGCAGAACCACTGCTACAACCAGGAACATCAGTACTGACTCTGGAGTCCGCTAGTGCTCCAGGCTAACTGAAATTTGTCCTGTGCTCACAAATCACTTGCTAAATACTTCAGTGCCTGAGGCGGTGCTGGCCTCTGGCATAATCACATTATTTTTGCCACAGAACCCTGCCTTATCTTTGCTGAATCCCAAAATTAGCTTTATGCCTCCAGACCTAAGCCTCCGCACTCCAGGCCTAATGAAAATTACATAAAAAGCTGTCATTAAAATTCAGACTTCTTTCTTCCTGAGGCAACTAATAAACTTTCCGCTAATGAAGTGCACTCCTAATCACTGTGACAGGCTCCTGCTCTCTTTCTGCCCTAAATGTAAAACAGCTAATATATTTTATTGGACCTGCTAACATAGCTGGGAAAAACATATAGCAGGCATTAAGGCACATAAGCCTCTTTGGATTTGTGACCCTGAAGAGTTTGCACATCCAGAAGGTTGTCATTTTTTCCCCCTCTATGTCAGTTGATCTACTGGCTGGTTTATAACAGAAGTTATTTCTCCCTACACTATGCACTAAAGTAACAGAACAGTTGAGCATCACAACTCCCAGTGAATGCACTGGGCTGGGCTCTCCCATCCTAGGGCAGAGAAATGACTGCAGAGAACAAGGACAGGAAAACCCACAGCTATTGACAAGATGTCCCACCTGGGATAAGCAGATACCTCAGAGCTGCAGTTACTGGAACTGCATCCCTCACATCACAAATTATTCTGGACCCATGCCTTATTTGGGCCATTCTTGCTTTGCAGTGCAGTTTCCTATAAACACCCTCCAATAACACTATGGGAAGCAGAACCAAAGATTTAAACAGCTGCCACAACTGGCTGACAGTTAATTATGCTTGTAAGAGTTTTATGGTCTATATAGTTAGCACTACCAATTTGTCAAGCATTACACAGCTCTTGATGTGAGACATTAAATGTGTGAAGAGGTATTTCACTATTGCTGAATTAAGCAACAGCTCATAGACAACAAGGGAAAAGCGCTGCCAACAGTATGAAAGAGGCTATAGATGCTACCCACCCCAGCAAGGAATCTTTCTAGATTAACACAACATAATTCACAAAATGTTTTATTTCCTGGTATAAAAAGGA
Source organism: Aquila chrysaetos chrysaetos (assembly GCF_900496995.4). NCBI lineage: Eukaryota > Metazoa > Chordata > Aves > Accipitriformes > Accipitridae > Aquila > Aquila chrysaetos. The sequence goes on along the minus strand of NC_044016.1, from coordinate 32,870,838 downwards.
GCACTGAGGGAACTGTTACACAACTACTTTAGGAGTAAGTGACTGTTTAGGCCAGTAGCTTTCATCAGTTTAAGTTTGCAGACCCTTAAAAGGGTTCCAGTAAGTGTGCAGATGCCCATATAAAGACTTACATCTACCAACACGTTTTTCTCAGTTACCTTGGACGGACCCCCAGGGTCTTCAGATCACAGGCTGAAAGCCACTGATCTGGACTCAGAAGAGATGAATGGTTAAAGGAGTTTTTCTCTCCCTCTGCAGAGCAACATGAAAGATGGGTATGTGCCCCCCTCAAGACAGGCATGCTGTGGCCTCCCCTTCCTCCGATATCCATCAATTCTCACCAGTCTAATGAGCAAATAAATCATCACCTACTTGTGATCTATCTATTCTGTCAGACAGAAAACACCCCTTTGTCACACCGTCTGGTGGCTCGCTACACCAGGGGAATCCCTTTCCATGCCCAAAGGTTCCGTGCACACGTTAGTGATCTGTGGTTTCAGCTATCATCTATCACCTTCCACTTCCCAGTGAAAGTGTTGCACAAAACTTTCCTAGAAGTCTCATGAGACTTTGTACTCCTGCTAATGCTGAGGTAAGTGCCCTTTCAACTTGAAAAGGTCATTTGACAATTCAAGTCAGGCTTTCTGACTTACATTCAGCGATGAACAGATTACAGAGTTCAGAGATAGTTAAATAGAGCAGAAGTAGTCTTAACAGTAATTTGTCCCTAGTATTTGCTGAACTACTATGTTTACTATGTAAACAATAACTAACTTACCCAGAACACTAAATAACATGGCTAAAAACTGATATATCCCATTGTTTTGCTCTCAAACCTTGGAAAAAAGCTGGGGAACAGAGAAGGCAGCTGAGTTTAATCTCCGTAACAACCTTCATGGCTAGTGCCACCAGTTACACCATAATCCTTCAGAAACATATCACCAGTTAGGATATTTTTGGGGTAAGAAAGCCTAAAAACAAAGCCTAAAATTCCTTTCTGTATTTCAGCCCATGCCCTGGCCAGAGCCACAAATAATCAATTTGAAGGTACTTGCAACACAAGCAGCATTCAAACCCTGGTGAAACTTAAATACATTAGGTTCAACAGAATGACAATTTGAACTTAGGTCTGGATGTGAGAAGCTACTAACCTGGCTCTGGCATCTGTAATAGCAGGAGTAGCTGTTTTCAGTAAGGATCGGAATTAGATCTTTGGTTCGGAAGGAGAATTACTGAAAAGCTAACAATTCTCCGGCTTGGTAACACTTTTTCCATTCACTTACTTATTTAGACCAGATTAAAAGATATTTTCCAGGAGAATTTTTCTCCATTACTTTGCCAGATGGGGCCCTAACTGCTATCAGTCCTGGACAACTGAGACTAGCTGGGAGAAGTACCTAACTACCACATGAAGAAAGAGCAACACCCAACATGACAGAAAAGCAAAACAGTTCTGTAAATAGGCATTGCATTGTTTTGCCTCAAAAAACCCACAGCCTACACCTTTAGAAAGTTTTCGGGAGCTGGGTAAGAAAGATTCTTAGGAACTCTTGCTCAAAATAACAGAGAGTCTGGATCAAACCTGTATCCCCATGAGGCACAGCAACTTTTAGAACTTCACAGATTTTACAAAACTTAAAACACCGTTGCCTTTGGAACAGGAACTCCAAAGCCAGCACAATACCATGGCACTTTCAAGATGGATGAGAACATGTTACCTTCTGCAATTCAGTCACATACTGAGCCACAATGAAAGCAGAAAACACTGTAAAGTCCTCCATTTCTGCAGCAATATGAGTATACATCCGTTCCACCAAGTGTGCACACTTCAGTATATCTTCAAACTCATCTGTGTTGCCTAAAACAGAAAGTGAGTTGCAGCCTGGCATCTGAGGGTTAAAAACACTAGGGAAAAAAACCCAAAGAATCACCCAGTCTTCCATGATCCTTGAACTACATGAAGCCAACACCAGCTTGCCCATTTTATCTTCTTTTCTTATCAAGCCACAGCTGACTGGCCCCCCACACCGCCACAACACCATATGCATCTCTTACAATGGTTATTTTGTAAGAGCACACTGATTCCAACTCCATGTGCACTGCAAGGCAAAAAGTATTTGTTACAGGTGCTGAAGTGCTAAAAGCAGCAGCTATGGTCCCTCCCATCGTTCAGTCCCAACTAGCACCGTGGACATGAGAACAAGGAGACAGAAAAATAATATTCTCTACCTACAGAAAATCAGAAGACATCTCTTAGAAACAGCAGAGTAAGAGAGCTTTCTGATGAGATCTGTTATGTGGAAGACAGCAGCAGAAGCCACATAACTAGAGATACTTAAAGTGAGACTGCAGAGATCACCTGAGAATTTACTCAGTAGGCAGTGAATGAAGAGAACTAACACAAAGAAAGGAGAAGAGAAATTTAGAAATTACTTTCATGTTATCTGTTAGGAAAATAGAACAATCCTGCAAAGATAAACAGCATGTTTTTCAACTTGAGGATGCCACGTACCCGTAAGTTTCCTGTGACCCTTGCCTTGTGTAAACATATTGCAGAATGAAGCAAATTCTCAAAGTTTGGCACCAGTTTAACATACCTTTTCCTCTATCACTGAGCCTTTGTTAGTATATTCCTCCACGATGCATACATACACTTACATTTGCCCACAGTTGCGGGCAACATATCACCTAAGATAAACCTGATCATGGCATAAGCTGTAGGACATCAGTGGAAAGCTGGGATACAGTCAGTTGCAGGCCATGAGGTCAACTTGTCTCAAAAAGTCACCGCTATTAATGACAGGGTATTTGTGTCCTGACCAGCATAAAGCACAGGATGATTACCTTAATTACTGTGAACATCTTTGACTTGGCTGCTTTAACAATGCAAATTCTTTAATAACTTGCAGTAATAAGTCTTTTTTTTTTTTTCTTCCTTTTGAGATAATGAACTACACTAATTCCAAATCCTTGACCATGCAGACATACCATCTAATCCCAGTTGATGCTTCAGATATGTGTAATGTTCTGGCTTTATGCTTAGCATAGAATGGTGACAATTCAGGTCTGTAGTAACCACAGTTCAAGTCTCAAGAAGCTCCATTTACTAGGATCGATTTGGGGCTATAACTCAGGCATATTAGTTTATATCACCAGAGTTCACAGCCACCATACTTTCAGGCACAGGCGTTGATAGAAATTGGGCACAGCAAACCTTACCGGTTCCTGTCTACTTGCCAGCCAGTCAGTGAAGAATACCTTATCCACCTAAAGAAGTGCTGTCTGCATGCAGCTCCTCAGGAGCCCCACTTATCTTCATAAGCCCACAATACTACAAAGCTCATCCTCAATTTTACATAAAGGACAGATAGGGCTAATGCCACAGCTAGGTTTTGAGGACTTTGCTTCTGGTGTCAGACTGCCCTGTTCTGCATCTCCTCTTCTAGAATATACAGAATTACAGCGTGTATATATAATGCAAATGTGGAAAAGATATGGTACCTCTGTCTCCTTTCTGACGTCCTTCATGCATGACAGAAACAACCAGACGATGGAAACTGTTCAGAAAAGATGGTGCTGCTTTCAACAGCACCTGCAAAGACATGAAACAAAAACATCTGAGATTATGTAGTAAAAGGAATGGAGAGGATGAGGATAGACATACACCACCCCATAGTCTGAGGGAAATTAATTCCTGTGAAGGAAACTGTATAGCTTTTAGAGCTGTCAGGAGCAGAGACTATCTTTTCACTCTGCATCCATACAGAATCTAGCACAAGAGAATCCTGGAGCAGGACTGCAGTCCTGGCCATATTCAAATATAAATAACAAGTAAACATCACATTAGAGTTACTTCATCTCGCTAAACCAGCATTTCATTTAGTGCCCTAATGTCTAGGGAATTTGTTCTTGCTGGTAGAGAACCTGTGTAGCCAGACAGATTCACAGAATGCAGGGTCCAATAACGCTACAGATCACTCTGTGAAAACAGCCTGAATAGGCAGCTTTCTACCACAGGGTTTTTGTAAGGGCATTTTAGCAATGTGTACTGCCTTGCTTTTAGAATTTTCCATTTCCCCACCTTTAACTCTCTTCACACTCAGTCCTAACACAAATGCATGAGGCCCCCTTCCTTTTTATTCTACCTCTGCCTACATATTCCACGTAGGAATATCTCCAACCCTGTGCAAGTCCTGGCACATCTTCACTTTCCCATGCCAGAAGGCTGACAAGAACACCAGGATGGTACAATGTTTGAAGGTCATCAACTTCTAACATGTGTAAGCACTGTTTTCAAAGGGCTGCAGAATCTTGATCTCCAGTGAGAATGAGGTCCTACAGCCTGAGCCATTTGTGCTTCTAGAAATCAATCATGAAAAAAGGGAAAGCTTTATTCTAATCCAGCATCAGATGTTGATAAGCAATCTGCTGCCAAAGACCAACAATGCAGGCATAAAACAAAGCAGAATAGCAACATAAATGATGTAATTTTGAGATACCCAGCCTTTTAAATGACAAGCAGTACAAAGCACTTTCATACTACCAGGACAAATTATTTCAAAACCACTATTAAAAAAAAAATTCTCATCACTGGCCTCTGTGTTGGTTCTTTCTACCTTTTTCCCCTTCTCCCACCCCCTCACAGATATACCTTCGGATGACACTGCACAATAGAGAAGAGCACTTCATGGACTCCCAGGAAGACACTGCGATAGTCTTCTGTCTTCAGATGATCCAGAGGGACTGTTAGGAGAATGCTGAATGCCAATGCCACATGGTGTGGATTCAAGAGAACCCCTTCTCCTTGCCTTAGCAGAGCTGCTACAGTCTCTAGAATAGGTACAACTATGGTGGAAATCAGTGACTGGTCCTGACAGGCCTCTTTGGTTTGCATCTACAAGAAGACAGGAAACAGATAAGGAGAAGTGCATTAGCCACCTATCACTAGAATTCGCACACCACGGAACCATAATACTCTGACTTGAGTCACTGCAACTAGACCGGTGCAAGCTGGACTGGCAGGGAGACTCCTGCACTTTAGCCATTTTTGTGCAACTGCACCCTGGGTGAGGATGCATATGATGCATTTCAAGCAAGCACTGCTGTGAGTGTGGAATTGCAGCTGGTCCCCAGTCCCCCGACAACCAGCACCTCTTCACATGAATGCATTGATGCAGTTCTCTCTTTTACAAGCATGCAGACCTACCAAAAAAAGGGCAGAAGTTGCATGCTCACAATTCCCAGGCATTGCAGAGCCAGACTCTGACAAATTCTGGTCTAGAGACACCATCACCATGAGCAAAGGAAAACTTAAATCACTAGGTTTGTATGCTGTACAGGAAGGACAGGAAACCTGGGTTTGGTTACTTTCAGTTAAGTTTCCCATTCATAATTCAATGAATTTATATTATTATTTTTTAATATGAGCACTTTCTTCTTTTTGTTTTGCTGCCATTGGCTTCTGCTGCGACACGTGGCTGACAGTTACCTTCTCCTTTGGACGGGAGGAAGGACAGGAGACTCAGACTCTCTTCTCTGCAGCCTAACAAGTTTCTCCCAAGCTCCAGATTACATGGTGCAGTCCCAGCAAATTACTGACAATAAGAAATGGATGACCTACACGCTGCACTCACAGAAGGAGATTTACTTGAGGAAGGAGGAGAGAAAGGGTCTAGACAAAAAAGTGCAGGTGAACCTGGTATGGATTTGTCTAGTATGCACAACTTTTTTGTTCCTGTATGCTTCTGTGCATGTTAGATGTAACCCCTACAGACTCCAACAAATAAAACGGATAGGTAATGAAGTTACAATAGATACTTACAGCTAAAGCTGTGATTATCTGTGGGCTGGCAAACCAGAAAGCTTTCTCTTTGTCTCCACTCAATGGGCAGCTGAGCAACAATTTGGTTAGCGTAACAGCTGACAATACTTCCTGCAGAAAGCAGATTGATGATCAGTCACGGGTACAAGATGCACTGGCTCCTTTCAAGTGCGGAAGAGCTTTTTCAAGGGCAGTGGCAGTTTTGAGCATTACCAGAGCCTTGACACATGAAAGTCCTCCCACCAACACATTTCTTTGGAAACTGTGAAGTAAGCAGCAGCTCAACAAAATTCAATATGCTGAGCAGCTCTGGCCCAAATGTACTGCATGCTACATTTATTTTAGAGTCAACTTACTGTACAAAAACGCTTATGTGATTCTTAAGAAAGGAAAGCCTTCTCCTTCAACTGCCACTAGATAACAGAGGGAAGCAGGGGTAATACAGAGACACCAGCACACTATACACTAAGAATGCTGCGTTTGGCAGCAGGGGTTTTTTTACTTGCTGGCTGTTATGACAGACTAATGAAAGAAACATTACAAGCTATACTGAGGTGGCAGGAATTACATGCACAGTCCAGGAATTCCAGATACACTTTCAAAAAGCCATATCAAGAATTGATGCAGCATATCTGTGTCTATTTCTGACAAATAAGACAGAACCAAACCCCCAAGTTTCATTCTCAAGTCACTGAGCTTTCTACGGAGGGAACAGCTGGCTTTTTTGGCAAGTGTTCCATATGTCACCACTGCTGCTTAAGCTGCTCTGGAGAAAGGCATAGTATTTAAAAAGCTACTGAGTGATATCTGGTTATTATAGAGTAAAAGTCTTTATAGAGACAAAACCCAAAAGCACAGGTGCAGTTTTGGTTTTACTTAATGCCAGCATTTCTAAAAGTGCCTTTAACCCTGTTAAAAAGAGCCACAGACAAACAGTGGTTAAACTCACTGACTGCTAGCATCTGTTGTGCAAGAGCTCTGATCAGCAAGTAGAAAAAAATATTCAGCATGGCCTGTAACATCACAGCTGTGTAGTTTCTGTTGACAACACATAGAATTGAGACTGCTGTGTCCTTAAACTGGACAGAAAGTTTTTCCAGTAGGTTTCCATGATCTTTCCACCTCTCTCAATTTATATCCAGAACATAGCACAGTCACCAAGCCCTTAACCATGTAAATTAATTTGACCTCACCACTGAACATAAACCAGGAAGAGGAAAAAAATATTTATCAGATGTCATTCAGGCAACAAAATTTTTTCAAGATGCAGAAGACTGAAGAAAGAAGTTGACAATAAACTAAACTCATGCCTTACTTTAGCCTTCTGTTGCCAAACATTCTTCATTTCAAGTCCCTGCAGCACCAGCCTCATTATGGTATAAAACTCCTCAGCAGAGCAGTTTCCCAGCAGCTGGACAAGCACCTCCGTCAGCTCCATCTCCATACTTTGGATCACCTGGGTTGTGATTGCAGGACCTGCACATTCAAGAGACACAAGCATGTCTTAACCAATTCCCAAGACAGGGACTTCCACAAGTAAGAACAAGGTGAATTGAACCTTAAAACAGCTCTGTGGGTACCTTTTTAACACTCAAATGCATAGAGGGCCCGACACTTTAACTCCCTCCCCACTAGCACAATGAATTGCTGTTCTCAAGTATTTCCTACCTGAGGGTTTACAGAGCAGTCATCATACCAATGAAAAGCCTTCAGTAGTATGAAGTACTGCAACAAAGTGTGTGCACAAGCCAAGGGAGCAGGCTAAACAAACCACAGGGCTTTACTACAAATGATGGCCAGAGAGCCATCACAAGTCACAAAAGCATTAAACTGACAAAGTTTAGGTCTCTGCTGATCATAAGTCACACTCCCCCCTTACTCAGTTATTACTACATAGACAGTCCTGGACTAGCTTCTATCTTAATTGATTCTGAAGGCTTGTTTTTTAGTTCTACAAGTACCCACAGGATCTGTGGCAATGCTGAAAGTCGTCTTCAACAGGAATCCACATTTCATCTTATTGAATACTTTACTTATTTATCAGAAATTCTTACAGATTTTCACAGTGATTAATTATGTGTCCAGGCTAAAGCACTTTACCAATCTTACACTAGTGAAGTGAGGCACAGGAGGGAGAGAAAAGCCAGCAGAAAAATTACAGCAATTGACACATCCTCATGGTCCCTAGTTCTAACGTGAAATCCCTGCTCCCAGTGCCCTTACTGAACCCCACAACACTGAAGGATCAAAATGCAGGCCAGGGAAGAGACAGACTAAGCCTGTACCTATATGTAAGTTCTAGCTCAAATTCAACTGCGCAAATTCAAGATCAGATTTTCCATGGAAAGCTGTGCTCTGTTCTTAACTACCTAATGCCAATATAAACATTGAGATCACGACTGTAGTTCACTTGAGCAGTAGCCTCCAAAGTGGGGTGCGCACACCCCAGGGTGCGCACAAGACAATCCATTGGGGCGTGGGAATTTTAAATAAAATATCTTTAATAAATAAGTAAAAATAGTGTTTATTTCATCTTTATCTCATGCTTTTTAAACTTTTTTTGTGTATGTTTTGTAATGTACGTAGTATACTAGTAGAGTAGCACATGCATATAGTTTGTAAATAAACTCTTTTTTTTTTCAACTGATAAGTATGCGCAGTTAAAAATGTTTGGAGGCCACTGCACTAGAGCATGTTAGTAGCAAGTTTGACAAATTCCAACTGTTTGAAGAAGTCAAAGAGAACAGTTATGCCTGTGCTGTGTTTTGTTCCTCTTTCTGAATGAGACAATTTAAAGGAGCCATTAGGTCATACAGCTGGCAAGAGAGGTTTTTCATGTCATTTCTAGCCCTGGCTCTTTATTTGATGGGGATAAAGGGACTGATCTGCCACTCCCCCACAGACTTTATCAGAATTACAGGTGTTCAGCACCCTTAACAGTTAGGCGACTTCCATTGCTCTATAACCTCACCTATCAGATACAAAAACAGATGAGTATTTTACTGCAAGGTCCTCCGAGATCCTCAGATAAGACATACTAGATCTGACCTGGTGCACACCTGCTGCTGCAGTGGTGCCTACCATACCGACGACATGAGTAGGACACTGCACCTTCAGCCCTACAACCAGAAGTATTACCATGTTCCAGTTACTGTCAAAATGCTGTCCAGGGATGAGTAACTTAGGACCTCAACTTTGTTAAGATGTTTACATCTTCCAGAAGATCATTACCAAATTAGATGGTGGCTGTGGTCCTAGTACCACAACACTGCCTCCTTGAAAATTTTCCTGTTACGCATTTATAAAAGGATAGCCTACTGCTTTAATGCAAGTAAATAGATACAGACTTTTCAAAAACATGTATGTTTTGCTAAATGGCTTTTAACTCGCCTCTGTGCTGCAAAATTAGCAAAGGAAGTGGAGAAAGGGTTTTTCATACCAGTGAGAAGCTTTTTTATAGCAAAAACAACCATGACCGCAGCTTCTTTTCCAGGATACAGCTCTGGCACTGAGCAGAAGACCGTCAGGAACTGCAACGCAGACTGAAGGAACTGCAGATTACCCCCAGCGAAGGGCAGCTCTCTCAGTATCTGAGAGTAAAACTTTTGGTACAGTTTAATACGGGGTTGCTCCAAAAACCCACTGGGTTCCTTCTGCCAGCCCTTCTTGACACCATGGCTCAGATCTGCTTTGAGAAGAGTAGTGACAGATGGTATGAATGCTACAGGCAAAGGCTGGTTTTGGGTGTTACTCTGAAGACCGTGTTCAACAGTTCTGACCATCTGCAGAACTACTGGCTCCAACAGAGCAGACAGTACATCTGCAGACTGCAGCTTCTTTTCTGGCAGCTGCTGAAGGTAGAGTGTGACGACATGACACAGTGTGGTGAATGCCATGAGCAGTAACTGCCCAGCTGCAGCATTCGAGTCTTTGCTTTTGGCTGCACCAACATCTGGCTTGCAGCTCACCAGGAAAGACATGAACTTCTCCAAGTTGAGCCTCACACTTTGCCTTCTTTCAATAATCATCTGAAGAAAATTTTCCAAAAAGGCTTGGACTTCCTGGAGATACTGCGCCCAAACAGGAACCGTCAAGACATCAGTGAAATTTTTGCTAGCTGTAAGCTGAGAGGTCATGACAGCCTCTAGAACATCACTGGCATGAAACACCTTAAAAACAGAGTTGGCATTCCTACCAGCTTGCAGGCACCTCAGAAGGTGGAAGCAGGTACTTAAAAACTTCAGCAATAACAGCTTGCTGCAAGAGACACTAGCCCTGGTATTGACTAACAGGGACAGCAGCACCAGAAAACACCGGGTACAGTCAGAGGGAAGAAGACTGTCTAGTTTCAGAAGACAAGCAATCTCTAGCAAACCCAAGCAGTTTTCTAGCTGACTTTCTTTCAGGATGACAGGGCAGTCATTTTTTGCTAACAATACTATACATTGGGCAACTTTCTCCAGTGTTTTCCAAGACAAGCTGAGCTCATCCTTTAGCAGTTTGTTTTCGGATGGTTCTTCCAACGGGTCAACAGGTCTGCAAGGAGCCAGGATTTCTTCATGCCAAGGGATATTACCTGCAGCCAGCAGTTGAAGTGGCAGATCTACTGAATCCCTGGCAGCAGTGGGCAGCACCCTAGCGATCTGATGAATAAGACTGGTCAGAAAAGCACAGTGCAGGACCTTCATTTCTGGGAGAAAGGAGCTATGCATCAAACCAAGAGATATCTTTCCAATGCTGATGGAAGGCTCCTGGTCTGTGGCAGCTTCCTGAGCTTTGGCCAATACTAACGTCTCTAGAAGCACATTTGCAATGTACTCCACATCTTTCAAGGAAATATATGGCAACAGGATAGTCAGGTTGGAGATGACAAGGTGCCAATGTGCTGTAGGGTAGGTAAGATCGCTTATTGCGCTGATATCTCCATCCCATGGTTCAGATTCTCCCCTGCTCATGCTGGATCTCCCAGACTCCAGGATGAAAGCTGCAGCATGCTGCAAGGCCTGTAGGTCAGCTTTGGTCTGCATTAAGATCATCTTCATTTTCTGAAGTGTGAGCAGTTCTAAGCAATATTTGCTAGTGGAGGCAAAACTATCTGCAAGTTCCATGACTCTCTCCCAGCACTGCTCCTCCACACCCGGGAGGAAAGCTGAAATGCCCCAGTGCCTTGCAGCAGGTTCAGTAACAGCAGCAGCAATTTCAGCTGTTGGAGACACATATTTACTGCAGCTAACACCAAACAAAGTGTCTACCTCAACCCAAGTGTAAACAAGGAGGAGAGCAGAGTCACTGGCCTTCCTTAGCCAAAGGTCTGACTTCTCTTCCTCTCCTCTAGGAGCCTGCAGCAGCTCGATCAGTGGCTGAATTACCCGCTTCTGCATCTTTGCCAGCAGACTCTGAGTGCGAAGGACCACAGGTGAAGGAGTGACATCATCTAGGCTCCTCATGTTGAACAGAAAAGCATGCAGCACCGAGCTCACTGAGAGCAGCTTCAAGGCCATGTCGGCTGACCCTTCAACAGCAGGAATGATAAGGGTCTGGCACTTCTCCACAAAGAGGCACAAAATGTCCAGAATCTGGCTGGGTGGCAGTTCAAGGAGGCACTCACGAAGCTTTACTGTCAGGCCAGCAGAGAAGACAGGCGGCCTCAGTTCATCATCAGCTGGCCAGCAAATGACTGTCAGCACCTCCTCAAAGAGCCGTGGGAACTGTCGCAGCTTGGAGTAAGTCTGAAACATGGTGTTGATGAGAGCCTCCTGGGGCTTGTTTGTACGTGGCTCAGAGACCTTGGCATCAATCCAAGCTGAAGCCACTAAGTCATCCAGGTCTGGCTCTACTATAAGGTGGTTTAATGACATCAAGAGTTTGAGACACCTGAACCAAGCTGGGATGGAAGCTTGGGAGTGCCTCATCAACATCTGGGCTAGCTTGCGGTAAAACCCAAACTGTACCTCCTTGTGCCGGATACGGTCACTGGCAACATTATAGATATCACTGCTAAGCACCAAGTTCAGAAGTTGTTCCAAAGCAAGCAGGTCCGTGCTCCAGTCCGCAGAGGAGAGCGTATCCTCCCTCACACCCTGCTGTAGGCCAGAGAGCCTGAGACAGCCAAAAAGCCTGCTGAGCATGTGGAAACACACAAGGTGGTTTTCTGCCTTACAGTACGAGTCCAGAAATAGCTTATATAGCAGGGACACCGAACCACCTACAACAGCTCCATGGAGGGCAGGTTCACAAAAGCCACTGCCCAGCTTGGTCTGCACTGTGTTGACTGGTAACAAAAGACTTTTCAAAGCTCCTTTCTTCTTCTCCTGGAGTTCCTGTTCCGGCAGCAGCTCCTCTTTGTAGGATGAGAAAAGCTCAGGCTGAAATAACCCAGCCTGCAGCAAAGTTTCTACTTGGTTTCGGATTTCCCTGCTCAGGTGCTGACGAACATGGTTGTCATCTGCTTGTGTCCAGCTCCTCACACTTAGCAAGTGCCTCAGGAGCAGACACGGCTGGAGCAAGTGACTTGTCACTTGCCCAAACACACGATTCGGGTTGGTTTGCTGCCTCTGGATCAGGAGGTACTGAGCAAAGGTAAGCTGGAGGACGCTGAACAACTGGGAGCCCACAGCATCGTCAGAAGCCAGCTGCTGACATGCCAGCTTGGACAGCTTGCTGAGGAGATCGACCAAGAGCTCACACTTTGCTGTGTAAATGATGGAGAGCGAAGGAGTAGAAAGGATGCCACTGGAGCAACTCAGCACCGTGCCAATGTTTTGCTGTGTTTTTTGAGAACAGGCCTCTGATAACCTTTCATTTATGACCTGAAAATTGGGGGGGGCGGGGGGGGTGGGGGGAGAGAGAAAAAAAACAGTCAATTTTGCACACAAAGATAAAGCTCATCATAATGAGCCAACAACACCTTCTGTCAGCTCCGGCTGCAAGAAGGAAGCAACAGGGACCTGACAACAGCTGCTGCTGGGTCTCTCACGTTGTAGGTCTCAAACTAGAAGGTCCTCTGGCCAGAACTGTGTCCCTGCTTTTGTTTGCACCACAGGATGAGTGAGGAAGCCCTCATTCAGTATGTGTGCTACTGGCAACAGCATAAGACTATCCATACTTGATCCTAATAGTTGATCCTACAAAAAGGGAGTAGGGGTAAATTTCCTCCCTTCTTGCAAGGTCCCCAAAATTATGCTCCAAACAAACAACAACAAACCCCACACACAACACACATCCCACCTTTGATCCAGGAAGCTCATTCAGTAAGAATGTCTGTGACTAAATATCATCTTTATATTTTAAAAAGAGCCAGTTTCCTGTGCTGATATCTGGAATGTGAAGAACATTCTCTCTCCTTTTTGAGGGATATGCAGTTCTAAAGAATTAACGTTTACTTGAACTTGCATTTTGCTTCCTCTTCCCAAACTTTGTGTTGATTTCCCTACGGTTTTCTCCTTTGATCCCCTTTTTATTTGCTCCCTTTTCTCACCTCCGGATAATCCGGAAGCAAACAAGTTCAGTAGCAATTTACAAATCTGCCTCCGTTCCAGAGTTAAAAACTGCACCTGTCTCCTTGTAGTGCCTTGTAGTGGATGGTTCACCTCCTCAGCTCAAGCCCCACTGGACCCTCTACCACCTCTGTCCTTGGTCTTCAGGGTACTCTGGCCTGTACCTCTCACCTAATCTTCAGCCAGACAGCTTTTCACACCCAGACCACGTTCAAATTTGGCACAATTTCTATGTAACATCTCTGAAGCACAGATTTCATCCAACCAATTCTCTGTACTTCACAACTCAATCTCTGTAGGTAAAGACAATCTTGACTTGCTTCCTTCCAACCAGATCACAACTAAAAAGGTCATTTTTCCAGTCATTTTGACTGCCTTTGCAGCCATCCACTAATTCTGCTATTTCTGTAACCAGGAAGCTGAATAAGAAGTTACATTTTCTCATTCAGTTCTAAACTGTAACTGCAGTCTACCCCATTCACTTCCAGATGAGGCGAAAATAATGATACAATTAAGATCAGCAACGATTTGGTGCCACCACCGTTCAGAGTCATCATAAGAAGCTGCAGGGTCTGCTGAACAGCACATCACAGTGCACAAGTACTCAAGCCAAACATGCTGATGAGCCTCTCAGTGAGGGAAAATCTCTCTCTCTCTAAGACTCCCAGGTAAAATGGCAATATAAGCAGTAAATAATTTAGAAGAGCAACGTATAGAACTGAGCCTTTACTTAAATACTTAAACCAGTTCACTCTGATAGTTTGAAGAAGTTAAAGACAGAGAGGAAGATTGTTATTAGAATGCTCTGCCATTTTCAGCCTTAGTGCTGCACAAATACAAACTGTATTGCAGAACAGAAATAAGAGGAGTTTTTAGTAGTGGTCCTAAAAGCCATCAGATTAATTATTATATACGTCATGTAACATCCTACACTGTGAGAAAGAGTCACATACTGTAGAAGACACGCACTGCTATCCAGCATGTGACAAAATACCCAGAGTTTTAGTTACCTGTGCAATTGAAAAACTGAGACCGATTGTCTTCCCACTCTTTAAGAGATTCTGTAGTCTTCTACTATGGATAATGTTGTCTAGATACGCCCAGAGTTTCTCAACAACTTCATCCTCCAGTTCAGATTTTTTATTGTAGTATGAAACCAACGCATGGCTCACCCAATCGAGTAATACCTGTTAACAACAGGGAACAGAAATAATCTTTAATAACCCCCACACGAAAACAAGACAAAAGTAGTACCTCTCCATAATTACAGCACTTGTGCCTTGAGAACTGCTCTATGTCCAAGCAGAATAGGCTCTGAACGAGCAGAGAAGTCCACCCTTGTAGGTTTCAACTCCTAAAAGCTTTCATTCTAAACCCAGCGTCGGCCCTGTGCTCCCCTGTACCATCCTAAAACAGCTTCAGGAGTCAACATCCTAAGGCCCTTTCATCAGGGCATAATTCTGACAGTCGATACTGACTAACGAATGTAGTCTTTTAAATCAAAACTTAAAGAATCAGATGGTTTTCACTTTCTGACAAATGGTATTCCTTTCACATCCTCCTCTTCGTATATTTAGATTTACTACCCAGAAGCTCAGGCCTAGGAATTTAGATGTGTGCAAACTGGAAAAGGTTGAAACCTACTAATTTAAATTATTGATTTAAAAAGAAAAGGATGGTGTATGGCTAGGTTTAATATTCTAAGTACCTGAAGTACCAAGAACTCAAAACATGGATCTCGGATGGTGCAAACCCTAGACCCCACAAAACAGCTCGGCTGGAGGAGCAGCACAAGACACCCCTCCCTCAGGGAAACACTGAGCAGACCTTCAGGAAACAGGGTCAAAACAAAAGGCTTGAGGGGAGAGGGTGGGTTCCAAGCAGAGAACACCAAACCACCTTCTAAGGAGAAGCCCATGAATCCACAGTGCACTCTTTCACATGCACAAGTTTAGAGCACCCGAAAAGACGTGTCTAGCTACAGTCAGTTCTCCCATCCTGAAGTTTTTGTTCTTAACTATGACCAGAAGCATCAGACTTTAGAGCATTCCTGTATAGGACTGTTGGGGTTTAACTTCTGCCAGCAACTAAGCACCACGTAGCCGCTCGCTCACTTCCCCTCCCCCCCTCCCAGTGGGGTGGGGGAGAAAATTGGAAAAAAAGTATAACTCATGGGCTGAGATAAAAACTGTTTAATAGAACAGAGAGGAAGAAACTACTAACAATAATAATAACAATACTAAAATGACAATAATAATAATAATAAAAGGATTGGAATATACAAAACAAGTGATGCACAATGCAATTGCTCACCACTTGGCAACTGATGCCAAGTTCCCAAGCAGCGATCTGCCCCGCCCCCTCCCTCCATCCCCCCAGGTCAACTCTCCCCAGTTTATATACTGGGCACGATGTCCCATGGTATGGAATATCCCCTTGGCCAGTTTGGGTCAGCTGTCCTGGCTGTGTCCCCTCCCAACTCCTTGTGCCCCTCCTGCCTTCTTGCTGGCTGGGCATGAGAAGCTGAAAAATTCTTGACTTAGTCTAAACACTACTTAGCAACAGCTGAAAACATCAGTGTGTTATCAACATTCTTCTGGTAGTGAACCCAAAACATAACACTATACCGGCTACTAGAAAGAAAATTAACTCTATCCCAGCTGAAAGCAAGGACAAGGATATAATAACCAATGCTAATGACAGCTCTGAAGGCGATGGTTTCTTGTCGACCCAGGAGACAGAACACATGCACTGCCCTCTCTATAAGGAAGACTATTCCTTCCTACCCTAATGCAGATCTTTCTGCTGAAGCTACCTGAAAGCTGATGTTGTGGAAACATTTCATATAACCACGCAGAAATCAAGAGTCACCAACAATTCCACATCAGAGCTGTATTTGTACTACTACCTAGGCTCAATCACTTAAGCAACTAGACCTGGATTTGATGAATCAATTCGCCCTCAGCACCAATTAACTATTGGGATTTTTTCTTTTCTTTTGCTGCCTACCATTGAAAAGCACTTACTTGCTCCTTATTAGGAAGAACACACTGGTGAGAAATCCACGCAAAATGGGCTAGTTTGAGTTTCTCTTCCCAAGAAGTCTTGGCGCTTTTCAGCTTCAGGTAAATCCCAGAGTAGATCGCTGCCATGGGGACAGCACACGGGAAAGGCGAAGAGGCACCACTGAAAGAAACGCCAGAGGAGGAGAAGGCAGTCGGACGGGAAGGCGGCCCCGCACCCACCGCTCAGGGCCTCCCCCTCACCGGGGGCACACCAGGCCCCCGCGGACCCCCGCTCCCCCCTCTCCCCCACCAGACCCCCGACCCCCCGTCCCCCTCGCAGGGATCCCACTCCCCACCACCCCGACGCCGGTACCGCCCGGCCCTCACCGTCCCGCCGGGCCCACGCTGGGCCCACGCACCGGGCCCACGCCGCACACCTCCCGCTCCTCCCGCCCTCCCCCGCCGACCTCTGTCCCCGCCAGGCAGCGCCAGCCGATCGCCGATCCCGGCAGGCACTGGGAGAGGCGGGGAGGGGGGGGGCGGGAGCTCGCGCCCATTGGCGGCCGCAGGGCGCCTGCGCACGGGGCGGCCCCAGCCCCGCTTCCTCCCCCCCCCGCCCCGTACCCCACCCTCCGCCCGCCCGCCCGCCCGTCGCGGCGTGTGTCAGCCGGCCATGGAGCGGCCGCCGCCAGCCGCCGCCGCCGCCGCCGGCCCCCGGGCAGCACCGGCCGCGCCAGCGCCACCACCACCACTACCGGCACCCAGGGGAGGCGGCAGCGGCGGCGAGCCCGCCGGCAGCGCCTGGTGCCGCTGGGCGCAGTGACAGCGCCCCCGGCTCCCCCGCCCCGGCCCCGCCGGCCCCCGCCTCCTCCCGCCGCCGCCGCCGCCGCCTGCGATGCTCAGTGAGTGGCGGGGAGCGGCGCGGGGCCGCGGGGCCGAGGCCCGCACGGGGCCGGCGTGAGGGAGCGCGGGGAGGGCGGGGCGGGCCCCGGTCGTCCCGCCGGGCCGCCTCGTGGCGGAGGCCCGCAGGCCCGGCCCGGCCCGGCCCGCCGCGGCCCGGTCCGGCGCGGCGCGGCGGGCGGCTCCCGGGAGGCCGGCGGGCCCCGGGGCGGGGTGGGGTGGGCCTCGGGCACGGGGTGAGCCCCGGGGGAGGACAGGGCCGGGCGCCTGCCCTGCGCCCGTGGGTCGCGGGGTGGGCTTTCCTCATTAGTATTATTTTTTTTTTCCCCCTTGAAAAGCGCGTGGGTTTAATTAGCTGCTCCTTATCGCGGCGTTTCTCTTCCCTTTTTTTTTATTTTTAATCCTGATAGGGGAAGACTTTCACTTTCGCGTCCCTTCAGCGTGCGCCCTCGGTTTTCCCACTGGCCGGCGCTGCCCGGGCGGCAGCAGCCCGGGACGCGTTTGGGACGGGCTCGGGGCTCGGTAGGGCTCTTGGCGTTAGCCCGGGTTTACTGTCCCTGGGGCCTAAAGGCGAGCGGCGCTTGGTCCGGCAGCTCTGCTCCGAGGAGGAGGAGGAGGAAGGCATCGGCGGTGGAGGCTGAAGCCGTAAGGTGGTGTGTCGCGGGCAGGAGGAAAGCGTGTCCTGCCCAGGTAGCGCAGAGGAGATCGAAGGGGCGAAGCGCGCTGTTTGGCTCTGTCTTTTGGGGGGGGGGGGGGGGGAACGGGAAAAAGAACCAAACCATTGTGGAATTGGCAAAACTTAAATCTGTGAACGGTGAGCCAAATGTAGGTCCAATGCAAATGGATGCAGGCTCTTCTAAAATCACAGCTGTTTCTCCTCTGCCTCTTCCCGTGAACGCCACTGCCCAGGCAAAAGCCTTCTCCGTAGTTCCTGCGATCTGCGGCACTTTTCTGATTTTGCACCACCACCACCACCACGCCGCGTCTCCCTGTCGACTTGTCGTGTTTACTTGCCTGTTTTTCTGAATTGCAGCCACTGCGTGTATGAAGTCCCTTGGCTCTAGGTTCACAGTTATCTTCGTGTCTGTTTATCCTTGTTTACTCTGAAATTTTGTAAATATGAAGTTAAGTGAATGTCACAAAATTGAAAATTGGGTGATTTGGTATTGTTGGTAGGCTCCAAATTTCAGTTGTAGCGATAAGGGATTAAAAGATGGTACTTCTCTGTCCACACTGGAGGCCTGAGACACAGTTCTCAGTAGAGAATATTTAAAATGTGCTTTTGTGGGATGTTTTACTGCTTTTTGGGTTTTTTTAAGGATTGCTTGTCCTTGGTTCTTTTCTGATGCTCGCAGGTCTTCCCTCAGTCTGTTGGAAGGAAGAGGCTGCCGTCCCAGCATCAGGATGGGAATGCAGAGTAATTTAAAAGCAGCGTTTCCAGTGCTAGTTTTCAAGCTGTTTTCCTTATGTCTGTACTGGTAAAATTTCAAGGCTGTGGAATCTGCCTAAACCTGTACGTGAGATGTAGCATAGGCAGGAAATTAATCTCCTGGGTCCAGTGCTTAGTACACAGCTAATTTCCAACTTTTCTACGAAAGAGGAACTTGTGATGTGTTTTGTATGATCAGCATCGGGTTTCTTCAGTAGTTTTGGTTCCTCAAAAAAAAAATTAATATTCTTTTTTTTATTAATTTTGTGCTCCAATTTGTGACACTTCAGAAGAGGCTGCATAGTAGCTGTGCAGACTCCCGATGTGATCTTTCTTCTCTCTTTCCTTACGTGTTTTGCTTATCAGTAAAAATAGTTAATGGCATTAGTATTTATTGTTCTCTCTGGCTGTTTGAGAAGAATGAGACAGCTGGGACTTCCAAATGATTGTTTCAAGCTTTCTGCAGGCATGGACGGGGATTGCTATATGCCTTCAGTTTGTTTCATATTTTGAAGATTATGTTTAGCGATGGGAGCTAGAGTCTTAAAAATGATTGGAGGTTAAACTGGCAGGCTTGTCCTTTTTTGCCTTTAAATTCTGCATCATTGACCTGTTGTGCACTGGCTCAGCGTGAACCCAGTTAAAGGTATTTTGGCAGGCCATCCCTATGTTTATTTTATGATGTAGTCTAATTTTGAGGGCTTGATAAAGAATATTTGTAGGAACGTTGGTTTTGCTCTTGTACTTTTCATGAGCGCTTTGCCTGCTCCTGTGACATTGCTCTTTGTAATGCTAAGGGTGAAGTATAAAGGCAAAGTGAACAAAGAAACAAAGATCTGAAATGAAAGTAGGGGTGATAGTGTGTCTGATGCCCATGGGTGTTTCTTCGTGAAGATGCGTTTCCTGTAAGGTAGTTCCTGTCACCTGGGAATAGGGAAAGAGATCTCCTTGAGATACTGCTGGTAACAACCACTACTGTGACTGCTGGGAGGAGTATGCAAAGGGAGCAAGAAACTGTACAGATTGCATAAAGCAGCTGCAAACGCTACCTTGCTAATCTTGGCTGAAGAAACTGGGGCTTCCCTATTACCCTAGAGCTCTGAAAAAGCTCGGATTTGGATCAGCTGCCAGCAACTGCTCCTTTCCCAGGTCCTTCTCTATTGCTGCTAAAATGTCTGATCCTGATGTTAGAATTTGAGATTACTGGGTAACCTACTGCTTTTTTTGCCTATCATTTAAAATTTACCATTTTCTCTATTGGTCATCTGCTTGTTTAGCAGCTTGAAAAGGCTGATCTTGGTACTCCTCTTGTTTGTCAGTGTTATTTCAAAGGGTCCTCTGGAATTCTGCGTCTTTCACACACCAGTTTTCAGTTTCTCCGATCCATTATGAGTTTATGAGGAATTATCTGTACATGAATGCTCTGCCATAAAGAATAAGGGTTTTCTCACCAAATCTCACCTAGTGCAGATTGATCCTGTAACTGAAGCAAAAAAAGTATGGGCAAGGATATTTCTGGATGCTCTCTCTTTGCAATTGAACCACAGACCTGAGGCTGATTTGCACAGTTCTGACTGGCTAAACCGCTTCAGAAACATTTAGTTGAATCTGTTGCATGCCGTTTTGGGAGTGAGTTTCTTTTGGATTATAACCTAAATAAACAGTCTAGATGCAGAATCTCCAAAGTGGTTTCTAGACCTGAAATAAGCATCTATGAGAGCATCTCAAATATAATTAAGTTGCTAGCCAAACCGAAGCTGTATGGCAGACTGGATGCAGAGGTGTTAGTGTGGACCTGGGCAAGTCACTTGTATGTGAGTCCATGCTGCTAGCTGAAACGCAGCATGGTAAATGTAATACATTGCAAAGCTTGGTTAAGGGTGTTTTTTTGGGAGGGTGCCAAGATGCTGGTCCATCTCTGTGCCCACCCTTCTTCATGGTCTTCATTAGAATTCTGTCTTTCCTACACTTTTGTGCAACAGAATAAGTGTTCTATTTGAGACCGTGTACATTTCAGATATAATTTCTTTAATTGCAAGGAAGATGAAAAGGAAGTTTGCTTTTGGAGTGGGAAAGTTGTGGTTGAAACTCACAATTTTAATAGGTCTGTCTGGAAATGCTGTGAAAACTCCACACCTGTTGATGCCCCTTCCCCACCCTCAACAGTTACTTCACCTGTGAGAACAAATGGAAGTCTTTTTAAGGTTTTCACCAAAGCATATGGGTTTGCAATTCCACGTATCTGTTTAAAGTAACTTTTGCTGAAACCTTGCATCCCCATCCGCTTGGAACTTCACAGAGGGCTTATTGTTCTAACAACTGGGATAAGCACTGAAGTGTGCATGGCTATTAGAAAAGGCTCATTTATGATCATGTTTTTAAAGCTGTCAGTTTGTTAGAAATACGGTTCTTACAAGGGGGGGAAGGGCATCCTTGTCTGTCTCTCTGAGAAGCTGTGTTTCGTTACATTTAGCTGCTCAAACCGGAAAGCATGTGCATTTGTAAAACTTATGCGGGTCATTGATAGCGGGGCTGTGAGGTGTAGAACTATCCTGAGGCAGGCTTTACCTGTTAATCTGCTAGAAGAAAACTGTCGCTTAGTTCTGCTTTATTTAAAGCCTTTTAGGTTATCTAACTTCTGTGTAAAATCGATGGGTATTGCGAAGGATTGGTGGCAGTCAGGGACTAATCAAATAGCAAGAGAGCTATTGCATTCATCTTACTGAGATTCTTTTATTACAAGCCAGAGTCTAAAAGCTAGCATTGGGCTCTTTTTGGTTTTGAGATACTACCAAGTGGTGTTTGTGAGGATGGATTTCAAAATTTATATAAAGGAAACTTCAAAGCTTTTTTTTTTTTTTTTTTTTTTTTACTTTTTGTAGGAGGGAAGTCTAGATGGATGAGGGCAGGTGAAAAAGGCAGAAGACTCTGCTTTTGTTTTAATTTCCCTGTTTGTTTGGTTTTTTTTTTTTTCTGGAGACTTACCTGACTGAAGTGCCAGAAGTCTGGCTTTAAACTTTTAAGTTTAGGTGATAAACTATTGCTTCTTGGACTCCCAAAATAGGTGTACTATTTAAAGCATTATGATTCTGAAATTTCCTTCTTTGTATATTATTTTCTCATTCCCTTGACTCTTCTGGAATTGTTTTATTGGTTGGTCAAGCAGAGGAATCAGAAAATGACTGAAGAATACCCAACTGCTATTGTAAAAGCAAGAAGGAGAAATGTTCCCTTTTTATGAGTTATTTTTAACAAAAACAAATGCTTCAGCTCACCACTGCAGTTTTAGCCCAGAATCCAGAAAAGTATTTTTGATTCCTTGGTGAAATTAGTAGAATTAGGCAGTGAAATATCTTCAGGGATCTGATTCAACGTGTTTAGTTATGCCTTAATACCGAGAGGCAAATGCTCTCTGTTGCTTTTGTATTTCAGTAATGAAGTTGTTTGACTTCAGCAATGAAAATACTGAGCCATTTGTCTTCCATCAATTTTAATACAGCTATGGTGTACATTGATCTTGGCGTATACCTACACAGTAAGAGCCTCATCATCTCTTTCTTTTCTTTTGAGGTCATGAAACGCGTACGCACAGAACAGATTCAGATGGCAGTGTCCTGCTACCTCAAGCGCCGTCAGTACGTGGACTCGGAAGGTCCCCTAAAACAAGGGCTGAGGCTGTGTCAGACTGCTGAAGAGATGGCAGCTAATCTCACAGGTAATCCTATCCTATTTTCCATGCATGCTTCTTGGCAGAGCTGTGACAAGTGTGAGCATGTATATTGGTAACTATGTGAATTTGTCAGCACATACGGACAGCTCTCCTTTTGAAATAAAGAAATTTTCCAGTGTGAAGTTGGAGTGAGTTAGGAACTTTTGAAGAATGAAAATGTGGATGAAATTGTAACAAGGTGAGATTCATGGTCAGTGAAACAGCAGGCTGAAATATCAGGTCAGGGTAGTGGAAAATGTATATGTTGTATCCCAAAGAACATGAAGTCTGGTGAGTAGTGATGCTTTGGGACGGAGGTGAGAAGAACCTAGATGAGGAATTAAGAAGCAGGAAAATCTGTTGTACCTTTGTACTCCAGGAGAGCTGTATCATGTGAAATAGAAGTGATACAGGCTGTTTCTTTCACTGGCCTAGTCAGCTTTCTAGTTGTGAAAGCTCCGCTCTGTCACTTGCGGGGGGGGGGGGAACAAACCCTTCAGTGGATGAGACAGTTATTTCCCTGCATGTCCTTTCACCTCTTCCTTAAAGGCTTCTGAATCCTGTTACACTACCTGCTTTTCAAATCCTGTATGTGACAGTCTTCATTGTAATTATTTTTGTTACAAAAACTACGCTGCTGCTTGAGCATGTACAAATATTGAAAGGATGCGAGCCATGTGGAGGTTACAAAGATTCAATTTACTTGTAAAAGTAATAGAAAATCTTGGGATCACCTTTGGGTGAAAATGAAAGGAGGAAATGTTTTCTGTTAAAAGAAACTGCTTAGATTGTGACAGTATCCCAGGCTAAGAGTGGTGGAGACCTTATTTACTTGTGATACAACTTGATTTGACAGAACATTAGTTGCGGTATAACTCCTCTGCTCGTAGGTTGATACGATTGGATGCCAAAATAGCTCTTCCCACCTCTAGAGTATTTTGCCATAGTTATAATCCAAAGATGAGTTACTTGTGGTTAACTGTCCAGGCTAACTCTTTCAGGGGCCTGAAGGAAATTGGGTAATATTTCATTATTAGAAGTGACTTGCATCTTAGTGCTTTTCGTTTCCTTGCTGTTTTCAGAGCAACTATCGGAAGTTTGTTGCAACTCCCTGAAATAATACTGGGGGAGACGGGGAAGGTATTAAACCAAAGTAAAATGCTGAATTGTTTTTGATGGGAGATCTTATGGGAGAGGTGGGTAGAAAGGCCAGTGTTGAAATGGGATTAGAACTTGGGATCAGTCCATACCAGGAGGACACAAGAGTATCTGAAGTAAGAGAGATGAATTGGATTGCGAGCCTTTGCATTCACATATGGCATCGTGCAGAAAAAAATGTTTCAGTAAAGTGTGTGAATAAGTGTGTGATTGGGTCTTGTCTTTTTACTAATCTTCCACCAAATGTTATTACTAAATTTTTTATTAGTCTGTATGCTCTTGCCAGTGTGAGGGTTTTGTGGCTAGTAATTGAGAACTTAGTCATAAATTTTCATTAGAACTGAAAATGGTCTGCTCTTATGTATTCAGCTGCTTACTACTTCTTGTCAAACATGCTTGTAGTAAGCTGTCAGTGAGTATGCTGCAGTTCCATGAATGACAGTCAAAAAAGAAAAACCCGGCTTGAACTTATTCTGACAACAGAGGCTGAAAATACTTTCTGCTGCAGTCATCTTAGTTTTGCAAACTGAATAAAAACTGACCAGATTCTAAACCCTTAATTGCTTTTATTTCGAGGAAAGCGATCAAATATTTTTTGCTGAAGATGTTTTTGCTCATTCCTTAACAAAATTCACCTTGCTTTTTCTGTTCAGCTCTTCTATTTTGTTTGACTTCTAAATTAACCAGCCTGTATAAATGGAAGAGTTGCTTACTTCTGTCTTCAATTCTGTGATTTCTTCTTTCACAGTGAAAAGTGTCCTCTGTTTTTGGTTTTAAGTAGTTTTGTTTCTCAGTTTTACCTCAGCATTTCTTTTTGTCTTCGTCCAGAGTCTCTTCAGTTCAGCCTTTCTCCATTGCTTCAAATACTTGCTATACCCGTACAGCGCTCTTTTCACAGAATCATAGAACAGCCCAGGTTGGAAAGGACCTTGAAAGATCATCTGGTCCAAGCTTTCGAGGGAAAGGGAGCCCAGATGAGATTACCTTACAACCTGTCTGATTGTATCTGCAGTACAATGCGGCACAGAGCTTCCTCGTGACTACCCTGTATTTCTGTAGACAACTAGAAGAATATTTGAGGACAGAATGAGTGACTAAGGAACAGGTTGCTCTAATATTGTCCATAGTATACTACTGACACATAGGACTATCTGAAATAATGTAAAATCATATGTAAATCGTACACTCACGTAAAAGAGGAATCAGTTGCTGTTAAACAGCATTTACAGTAGCCCTGCATTTGTTAGCTGGAAGAAATGCTGCTCGTAGCCAACACACAAGACCAGGAGGGTACTGTCCATATCCCTGAGTTAGGAGTGAGTTCCTTTGAATTTGCTATCAGGTTGCATAGCTGGCTGCAATTACTGGAAGTGACGTCAAGGAGCAGACGTTTCCAATAGATGTTCTTATGACCACTGGGGAAGGTGGAAAAGAAACTATGGTATATTTATTAATGTATGAAAAGGATATGGCCGCTGTTTTATTTCCACCAGGAGAAAAATATGCCTGAAAATTTTACTCTTGTTTTGGAATCAGTTGAGCTCTTGATCCTTTTTGCAGTTCTGGTTGGTGTGAAGTTTTGGGAAGGAAAAGAATTAGAATTTGAACGTGTTATAACTGTCTGGTATGTAGGGTTTGTTTTGTTTAACATATGATGGGGACGAGCTCTAGCATCATGACTGAAAGAGTAGGGCATAATGATTGCCCAGCCAGACTGTTCTAGGATAGGTAGCCAAAGATGATGATCCTCTTTCTGAAGCATGACGTACGTCTTAATTTTGGAATTAAGTTGCTTATGCAGAGAAAGTTGAATAGGTGGCATGGACGGACCACTTCATAAAGCTAAGGATAGTAAGTCGTGCTTGCCTGGCATGAGCAAGGTGGAAAGTCATTCCCATTCCTGCTGAAATGAGGCCACGAGAACGCTGTGAAGAGTTGACCCTTGTATGTAACCCTGTGACAGCGTAAAAGACAGGCTCTCATGTTTCTGTTTTTCTTTGCTTTTACAATAAAGGAGTATGGGTGACATTGAAAACTGTCACTAAGCATTGTTCAGTTACTACAGGTGTGTGCATGCAGTTTACTTTCTCATGCTGAATATTGATTATATTAAATTTTAAGTCCAAATAGCAGAGTTTTTACTTCAGTTGTTAAGTAATACCAGTATGTGAGCCAGTTTTGAGTTTCTCAAGCAGCCAGGCTGTAGGAAGTGCAGTGTATCTGTACCTTTCAAGAGGTTATATTTGTTTATTTCTAAACTGATTTGAGAGAAGATATGGCATTGGTGCTGGAATCTGTTTTTTCCCATGCGGGGATAATAAGCACAGCCCAGCTCTCAGTTTCCAAAGCTGAATTCAGCTTGCCCT
Organism: Aquila chrysaetos chrysaetos; assembly: GCF_900496995.4. NCBI lineage: Eukaryota > Metazoa > Chordata > Aves > Accipitriformes > Accipitridae > Aquila > Aquila chrysaetos. The sequence goes on along the minus strand of NC_044016.1, from coordinate 32,844,954 downwards.
GGAGAGTTGGTAAACATACCTTCTGTATTTCTGTAAGCTCCAGGCAGATAGACCTGTGTCTTACCAGGGAGAGAGAGCAAGAATAGCGACAGGCTGCCTGTACACCATGTGCTGATCTCTTTCTAATTAGAAGCATTGAGATGAGCTGGAGGCTGGCCTATCTCCCTTTAGCATGTGAACATTTGATGATGATGTTTATAGATTTCCAGGGCTGTCAGAGTTGTGCCTCTGTGTGCGAGCCAAATGTTGGAACAAAAAGCAATGAATCGGGAGTAGGAAGGCAAAGAGAGAGGATGGAAGGCGGTGGGGGGCAGGGGAGACGGAAAGAAGTTGAAGGAGTTGAAAGTGAGAGTAATGAAAACAGGTTTTGTGGAGGGGAAAATGGTTACGAATTGAAAAAAAATCAGGAAAGGAAAACAGTGAAACTCCTTGCCCTTTAGTGCTCTTCTTAGAAGAGCAGACAAATAAACATATTAGTTATAATTTTGTAACTTGTATTTCTAATCACTGGTACTTGTATATGCTTAGGGTATGTTGGTGGGTGTCTGTAAACTTGCACAGAGTCCCCTGTCGGATTCTGAGAGGTTAACAGAAGGGCAAAGGTTTGGTGCCAGAGAAAGAAAAGCCAATTCCCTTTCTAAATAGTTCAGAGCCACTTTTACCAGAGTTGATGCTGGTTCTGAAAATCAGTTTAACACCACCTCAGGAGACCATTACAACTGGGTTTTTGGTCAGATACCAGCTGCCCTTTAACCTAAAATCCTCAGGGAGGAGGAGGAGATGTTTTGATTTAAAAAGTGCTTGCTTAGAGATGCAGTGTGTTTTCACCACCACCTCCGGGAGACTAGTAAATGCTAATGATTATCATTTGTTGTAAATGGTAATGACTGGGACAAGGAATTTGAGACTGAGGTAGTGTCACTGCAGGCCTTCTGTCCATGATAGTTGGTGGGTCCCCCTGAAAAAGAAACTTTGTTTTGGAGAAAGTTGTAGGTTGCTTTCTGCATCTTTTCTGAGTGCAAAGTAGTAAAACCACTGAGTATCTCATAAAACTGTTAAGGGACTTGTGACGGTGTTACTCTGAATTTCTTGGGAAATTAAGGTTGTTTCTGAAATTAAAAATGTATTCTGGGGGGAGCAGGTGAGTTGCTGAGATTTTTAGGGTGGGGTTTTTTTAAGCTTTCAGTATACTTTCTCATTCATGATCTGTCTAGGTTGTTATTGCCATGTTTAGATGCTTTGGACTATGTCATCCCTGGATGGTTTGAAAGATGAAATGTCATCTTGGTGGCTGCATTACCTTGGATTTTATGAGAAGCTTTGTTTCCAGACACATGCAAAACTCCTTATATCCCTATTTAATTTTTACTTATTTTATTTCACAGTCCAATCTGAATCTGGTTGCGCCAACGTTGTGTCTGCAGCTCCCTGCCTGGCGGAGCCACAGCAATATGAAGTACAATTTGGACGATTACGCAATTTTCTCACAGGTAAATATCAGGAAGCAAGGAAGAGGAAAGTAGCTGATTATTTTTTTTTTGTCATTTCAATGAGTAAAAGGCAACATAATAAAATTTAAAATCATGTCTCTAATAATCTTTTGATTTCTAGTTTTGAGATTTCTGTTACTACAATTAGAAATACTTAATTTTTCTTTTTTTTTTTTTTGTTGTTGTCCAAGTGCTGAGTACCTTTGGTTTTTGTAGATACCTGACTGTTTGGCCTTTCTTGTTCAAGCATTTGACCTTTGTATATCTTCTAGACAACAGCATACATATATAGGACAAGAAGGAAGATTAGTGTTTTATGTGAAAGGCAGGTAACTTAGAAATGAGTGTAGTTCTCTGCTGTCTCCTAGTTTAGGGGTTTTAATTTTATTCATAATTGGCTTATTTTTATGATAGTCTGGCTTTTTAAGGGAGAATTTGTTCCCTTAAATTTTTCTGTACTGGCTTTGAGACTGGAGGTATATGGCAAAGTTAAAATTCTCATTCTGTAGTGTGATGCAAAAGACTATAATGATTTTTCTTTTTTTTTAATGACTTTTTAATAATTAAAAAAAAGGTACTCCTGGGAATGTCCTTATTCCATGAGTCCCAAATGTAGGAAGAAGAAAGCAGATAGGATTTTTAGAGAACAGTACCAGGGAAAGTGAGGTTGCCACTCCTCCCACCTTTGGGCACATCTACATTTGTCCAGTGTAGGGATTTGATCCCAGTGTGCATAACACTGGGATTAATATTCCTGATAGTTGTTGAAAGAAAAGGGAGGGAGGCAAGCAGAGGCAGAAAACAATGAAGTCTAAGACTTGCTGTCTAGAGCAGTTCAACACCGTTGCACTTTAATATTGGAGGTAAATCCTTATTGTTTGATAGATTTTTGAGAAGTACCATTGTTCTGTTCAGTGGCTTAAATACTGCTTGGGGAAGTGCTAGGTGTGGTTTTGGTGTTGAGGTCGACTGTTTTCATTTTTTTTTTTTTTTTTTTTTTCCCTTTTGCTCAGTTTTGATTTTTTACACACATGAACTGCTTCTGTTTCTGCAAGGGAGTAACTTGCCAGCCAGCCACAAGGCACAGCAGGACAATTCCCATTTCTGTGATGCCTGCCTCCAGGGACACTGAGGTCTGGGCAGGGGACTAGGACCACTGAATAATTTAGGAATTGCTCTAGAGGTCTCTAGTTCAACCAGCTGCTGAAAGCAGGGCAAGATCGGAGTTCGATCAGGTTGCTCGGGGCCTTGTCCAGCCAGGTTTTGAAAATCAAAAAGTGTGGTGATTGCTTGGCACCTCTGGGCCCCGGCTCCAGGCCTGAGCGATTTGGTGAGAATTTCCCTTGCAGCAGCTTGCCTGTTGTCCTTTGAGCACCTCAGAGAAGAGGCTAGCTCCTTTTCCTCCATAATGTCCCACTGGATACTGAAGGCAGCAATTGGATATCCCCTTATTCTTCTCCAGGCTAGACAGACCCAGCTTCTGTAACCTCTCTGCGTATGTTCCTGGGGAACGTTTTCTTTGTTCCTGTTTCTGACAACTTCCTATCTCTTCCCTTTTTCCCCCACTGCAGAGTGAGGTCCTTCCCCTTGTTGCATTTCTGGACTAGAGCACCTGCAGAGAAAAGAGCGGCTGCTGGCTGCTTAGAGCTTTTACTACATACAGACCACTGGTTTCACTGGCTTTGGCCCAGCTTCAGTGGGACAGAAGGGAGAATGATGCCTAAGTATGCAAATACGTATGCATACACTGCACACCACACACATTCTAGTTACTCATGTAGAAATGGAAGAGGCACAGTATGAACCAGAGAGAGTCTGAAGGGTGCTCAACAGGAGAGGAAAAATAACCTAATGGGAAGGGGAAAAAAAGAATATGGATTAGTGAGTGGCAGGAGGAAAGAACAAGCTGAAAAGAAGCAATGATGTTTGAGGATCAGCAATGCCTATTTTGTTCCAGTAATCTGGACCATTTGGTCCTCTGGTAGCTCGTTGATGCGGCCCTGTATGTTGCCATGGTGTTCTGCGGCAGGGCTCTGCTCCTTCCAGCTCCCTGCAACCGGCTGAACGTGGGAGGGAAACAGCCCCAAGAAGGTGGTGAAGGAGGGGTGGAGCTGTGGCACAGATTAGTCTCTGCAAGGTACAGCACAGCCTAATCAGGAGTTCGTTACACTGTGTACTAGGAGTTACTGCTGGGATTTGCCTTGGCAGAGAGAGCGGGGGAGAGAGAGAAAGCATGCACATGAGCAGGCACAGAAATAACACAAGAGCACAGCATATTGCAGTACATTTGGAAGCTGCAGCTTCCTTTCCCCTGGAGACAAATCAGTTTCATCCAAAGCATCACATGCAAGTTTTATTGAAGCTGAGAGGAAAAAAAAGCCACCAAAGTTCAGGCCCACACAAGCTAGGTAAATAATTTTGACTTAAACATGTTAAATACTATTTTAAATATAATGAGTAAATTTTGAAGTCCATTTATTACAATAAGCAGAGGGCATAGTTTTTCTCCTTAAATAAACAGGGGAAAAATTCAGCTGTCATGTATTTTATGAGGTGGTATTTTAAAGCTGACCCACACCTAAAAAAGAGTTTTGAAATCTCTGCATTTTGTTCTGACGAGGTACCTCACTGACTTGAAAATCTCTGTTCAGATCTCTAATAGGTACTGTGTATCCCCTTTAGGTGACAGAAGAGGTTCACTTAGGTGCGCCAACAAAAGTCTCCTCTTGCTTGCTCTCTGATGCCACTGTCAAGGCTTTTTGCAGTAATTGTCCTTGCTCTGTTTTATTCCCAGTAGAAAGTGGATTGAGAAATCATTCAAAGTTTGTTGCTGTTTTTCATATAGATTCAGATTCTCAGCACAGCCATGAAGTGATGCCTCTTCTGTATCCCCTTTTTGTCTACCTCCATCTGAACATGGTCCAGAATGGCCTAAAAAGCACAGTGGACAGTTTTTACAGCCGCTTCCATGGCATGTTCTTGCAGAATGCCAGCCAGAAGGATATCATTGAGCAGTTGCAGACTACCATGACTATTCAAGATATCCTGTCCAACTTGAAGCTCCGGGCTTTTCTGGACAACAAGTACGTCATCCGCCTTCAAGAGGACAGCTACAACTACCTTCTTCGCTACCTCCAAAGTGACAACAACAACGCCCTGTGCAAAGTCCTGACCTTGCACATTCACCTGGATGTGCAGCCCGCCAAGAGGACTGACTACCAGCTCTATGCCGGTGGGAGCTCCTCACGCAACGAGAGCAACGGCCTGGAACCCAGCGACGTGCCGGCTTCCATTCTGCAGAATGAGGCGGCACTGGATTTACTGCAGGACAGCATTAAACGTGTCAAGGACGGGCCCCCTTCCTTAACAACCATCTGTTTCTATGCCTTCTATAACACGGAGCAGTTGCTGAACACTGCAGAGATTTCACCAAATAGCAAGCTGCTTGCTGCTGGGTTCGATAATTCGTGTGTGAAGCTGTGGAGCCTGCGTTCCAGGAAGTTAAAATCTGAGCCCCACCTCGTTGATGTGTCCCGCATCCGTCTGGCTTGTGACATCCTGGATGAGGAGGTCTGGATACCCATTTCCCCCCCCCCCCCTACCCTTTCTGCCAAGGTATTTGGGCATGCATTGTGGAGTATCTAGTAACGTCTTAGGGGACTGTAAGGCTGTTCCACAACCTGTCTGCCTTGACGCACAAATTTTATAGCCTACTCTGATCCTTGTTCTTTCCTGCAGTGGCTGTAAATGCTGCAGTGAGTTTGTGCTCGGGTCATAGTTTGTTAGTCCTAGGTGCTGATCTCCCTCCTCCAGCTGTCCTTGAACAGACGGCACTACACAGGCAGCCCAGTAAGGATGGGTGACTAGAGAAGGCTCCCTTCCCTGAGGAGCGTGGAGTCTTCTTATGGGTGGGAAGATGAAATGAGGAGATGCAGGCAGTAAAAACACACTGTGATGAATGAAAACTAGAAGGAAGGTGGCTCAGAACAAGCAGTCAGAGGGTGGAGAGAAGGGGAGAGATGCAGGAAGAGGGAAAATAAAGACAAAGTAAGGAGAGAGCCAAAGGAGGCTGGTCTGAGGCCTCAGGAAGAAGGAGGGATGCCTAAGTGCAAAACTGTATTTCAGGAATCACCTTAACCAGAGGTGAAGAGTTAGCATGGAAAAATTATGCAAAATGTCTCTGTTAAGGAATCTGTGGTGTAGAAACTTCAGTGGCTTCCCACTCTGGAGTGCTGGAGACAAGAACAGGGATGTGTGTGCCTTCACATGCCAGGCTAGATAGCATCTTCTAGTTTACTCTCTTTTGCCTTCTAGTCACGCCCTTCCTTCTCTCTCACCACAGCTGCCCACGTAGCATCTTATATCTGGTTAGAGATCAGAATTTGTGACTCTTTCTTTGTTTAATCACTCTCCTCTTGAAGGGGGCGGGGGGGGGGAGCCTCATTTGTTCTTGTGTTGAGTGTTTAGCAGGAAAAACATCGTTTTTTCCACTGCTTTTTCTTATAAAAAATACCTAGTGGCAGGGTTCTGTTTATTTTGGAAGAGTGCAGAGAGCTTGCTGTATGCAGAGATCTATGGTTAGGGATCGCTTTGTTAGTCAGCTTGAGAACTAGAGGCAGGCATCCAGGTGAGATAGCACAGTGGCATGCTCACTGCTTCCCAGGTTAACCCTTTCTGCAGAGTGAGCAGGTAAGTGGGCCAGACTAGCCCAAGATGGAGCTATGGACTGACTTGTTTTCATTATAAGCTGCAAGAGTTCATAGGACATGTGACTATGTATTGCCTGTCATGGAAACCAAATGTCAATAACCTACAACAGAGGAGAATTTCTCTGGTAAATCAGCAGGTCACCTCCTTTGGCTCCAGACTATAGAAAAGTGAGATACTGCCAGGTTATCAGGAGTGTGTTTTGGCTTTTTTTGGCACGTAGGCACATACTTGCATATTATAAGTGTATTATGAAACAGCAATGGAAGCTTGAGTACAAATGGCCCTTGTTGGCCATTTAATATTTTGTGTATCCTGCAGTATTTGTGCACAGGTCTAAAACCAAAAACTGGTCAAAGACCAGCACAGATCAAAGTCATCATTGCCCTGAATAACTTCCACCACTGACAAAACAAACAGTGATCTGATCAGGAGTTCAAAGTTAAGGGAGGATACCAGCCTGAGTGCACTGCTGGTTATGGGTCCCAAATGCAAATGAAAGCCTATTGACTACAAAGGAAATAAATTCCAGTGTCTGGGAGCCCTAAGTGAAAATACACAGGCTGCCATGGGGTTGCAGGTGGGAACAGACCAGCACCTGCTTGGGTGCCATGGGAGTGGAAGCCACAGATACTAAGGCAAACCAGACAAGACCACCCTGACCAGGCTGCAGTCATCAGTAATGCAGCTCAGGGTGAACAGGGGCTGTGCTTCAGACTGTCACTGCAGTCTGATCAGCAACAATTCACAGCGATAAATCTGATGAAAACTTTGACAGAGAACAAAAATTCTGAATGTGCTTTGACATCACTTCAGTGAGTTCTATAGAATAACTTGTGAGGATGTTAAACTTGGCTGGGTTTTGTAAGGTTTCTAAATTTTGTTTGTTTTGGTTGATTTCTGTATTGTGTAATTAGCTTTGGATACAGTATTTAAATAGTAGTGCCTGAAATAATTAATCTTCAGCTTGGTTTCTGATTTGCTGCAAGCAAGTGGGTCCTGTTTATGAAGATACAGAAGTCTAAAACTGTGCTAGTTTCAGTGGATCTTGTTCAAGGTGGCACTAAAACTATGCTATTGGGTTTATTAACTCTTTTTGTATATATGTATATAAAAAATGAGGTTGAGACTTGGCAAAAGCATTAGAGAACGATGTTTTTTCCTAGTTCATGTAAAACCTTTGTGCCACTAAGGTCAAAATCATCCACTAGGTGTAGTTTTAGTGAATTTTGATCAGTGTGATGCCCCAGTGCACTTCACCAGTGTTGTCTTGCTTCTTGGAAATAGGAGAGCCTTACTAATTTGGGATAAAGTAATTCTGTTTTCTTCATAGTAGCATCTCACAACTGCCATTTCATAGTCTCTCTTACTTAAGGTCCAGTATAAAAATGCATTTTTGCAGCTGCGCAAATGGACGTATTGTTTGTCTCTGCCATTTTGCCATGCTCATCACTGATACTACATAAATCAACGACAGAAAGTAACGCTTTCTGTTCCAAGCTGCAAGAGTGGCAGCCTTTAAATTCTGTGAAGACTAAGACTTGAGTCTTTCAGCTTTGCTTCTAAGGTTCTGCTTTTAAGTGGCAGTAGTCCTTCAAGTGGTAATGACCAGGCATGATGCTGACATCTTGGTGGATGGCAGATTGGAGGGAATTTTGGAAGGAGCAGTAAGAAATGTCCTGCAAAGAGAGCTGTGGTATTTACTCCCTCATCTTTTCCTGCTAGGACATCCCTACTGTAGGCAGGTAAGAGATCCTGCCTTTTGACATCTTAAGAGCACTTCAGGATGAGAGAGATGACAACACCCAGGGAAACCTGTTACTAGTTAGAAGGGGAAAAAAAAAAAAGGGGGGGGTGTCTTTTGGTTTTTTGAGGTTATTGTTGCTTTTTGAAGCTCACTCATTCCTTTGAGGCTTATGCTGGGTGGAAGATCAAGATAATTTTTGTCAGCTAGATAACATTTGCTGCTCACATGGTTAAATTCATCATCAGTAATTTTTTCTGCGTCCAAATGACTGTCATGCAAAATCCATTACTGATTTAAGTAATAGCTGAAGAGTTGGGCAGTCTGTCCACAGGTGTATCATTTGGAAGGTGTCCTGTGTAACAAAACATGCCAACATTTTTGTTCTTTTCAGTTTCTTAGTAATATAATTTTGGGGAGTCTTGTATTTGCTCAGGACAATTTCCTGTTCACTGTTGAAGCAGAAATTTTTTTTTTCAGCCCATTTTAGTACTGTTGGTAGGTTTTCCAGTTCTATCCTATTACTTAAAATCTGTTTTCATAGTTCTTTTCAAAATGGATAGCTCAAATAATAAAAGGTAGCTTTTAGTGTGTGTGTGTGTAGGTTATTGATTAAAATAGGCATATATAACTTAATTTCTTGTCCATCCCAAGGAAATACAAATTGGTTCATGTTAACCTGCAGCAGCAACCGCTTCAGAAGGAGCTAATGGATATCTGGGTAGTGCCCAGGGGTACATTGTATCCAGGAAACATACTCAGTGTGTGAAATTGGAATCCTGAAAAAATATTATGAAGAGGGATTCCCTGCCTTCCTGCTGGTTTATAACATAGGTTGCAGTCCTTCTGTAGCTGCTGCAAATGCTCACCTGCGTGGTAGTAGCTGTGGGATGCAAGGAAGAGTGTGCTTGATCTGCCAAAGAAATGAAGCTTGGTTCTGCGAGGCAGTAATACAGTGGCTGCACTTCCAGCTGCTTTGTTAATCTGGTCAGCAGACTAACTTGGATGGGGGGGAAATGGAAAAATTTAGTGACTCGAAAGCATTATAGGTATACTGGTTTTGGTGAGCTATAATAGCAGTGTGCAGTTGTTACGCTAAGTGGGTGTCAAACAGAAGTCAAAGATAAGATTTGCTACCTGTGACCATACAGGAGTGTGGTTTTGAATGCTGCAGAAGGCATTGTCAAATAAGCTGCTACTGTAATACAAGAAAAGAGTAGGTGCTTGTAAGAGAGAAAGAGTATGTGCTTGCAGACAGCCTAAGTAGCCCTGCTTGAATTTGAAGGCATAAAATTTAAGTATCTGGACCTGCAGAATTCACAGAAACTATAGTACAACGTGGGTAACTTGAATGGGCTTCCACTGGTAACTTGTCAGGAATCTTATGGTCATAATTAAATAGTATAAAATGCTGCAGGTATCAGCTTCTCTCCTTTAATGTGGTAACATAGCCTAGAGATGCTGTGGATTCCGGCAAGCAATGCTCTATCTGAGGTAGAAAAAGCAATTTGAATAAGAATGGGGCTTTTTGTGCTAGAGCCTGCAATTTCTCTCTGCCTCACCTCCATCGTAGAGATGAAGTTGGCTCACAGCCCCATCATAAAACTCCCATGGGCACTGACTACTCTGAAGAGAATTAGCATTGCTAAACACGGCTTGCTGCCTACTACTAAACACGCAGCTGAGAGAGAGAAAGGCAGTGAGCTAGCTAAGTCAGAGTTTGCTCACCTCTGACGTGAGATTTGAAACCACTGGAGGAGAAAGGCTTTCAGGACTCCTGCTAAGTCTGAAGCAAAACCGTCTGTGGGTCCTGAGGTCAGAGGGATGGGAGATGTCGTGTCAGCCAAGAGAGCTGCTCACGATGCACTGACTTCTGCTAGTTTTCAGCAGTCCAGCAGCCCTGGGGAACTGGGTTTCCTCTCAGGGCAGGAAGTGTTCCTTCTGCAGGAAACGGGCCAGTTTGTGATGATAAAAGTTAAAGGGGCTGCTCACAAGCAAAAGGGTGTGTGTTGAATCTGATGTGCTGAGATTGTCTGTGGATGAGTGTTACTGATTCAGTATTGAGGAAGAGTGTCTGCCTGACAGCCCTGAGGAAGGGTGGTCTCAAGCTACTACACCGGTGCACCCCAAGCTGTGGTTATCTTGTACTCTGTCAGTGAGACCCCAGGTTGTCAGGCAAGGACGCTCTCTTAAGGTGAGATTTGTTGAAACTTGTGCAGTCTGTAGCCTTTGAGTGTCAAGAGGTGCTACTGGCATAGACTTTCAGAGACTCACCCTCCATTGGGAGATTCCGTTAGCACAGCTCACTGAACAGTCTTTAAATGTAAAAGCCTTTACTTGTTGACTATCTGCCCTGCTACTTGAATTGGAGAATTACAGGATAAAAAGGTTTCCAGTGCCATCATTTTTGTGGTTATTCATCTTCTCCTACCCCAAAATAGATCCTTTGACCTAAATAAGCTGCATACGTTTGCTGTTCTTGAAGGGTGAGAGGATGTGAAAGCATCCTGATGGGGCTTGCATGGAGAAAGATATTATGGCCTTACTGTGTTTCTGTTCACATGTGGGGCTAAGAAAGAATGTCCAGCAGACAGTTTGTCAAATATGCTTTGTCTTGCCCGTCTCCTGCCTTTTGTTTAAGACATCTGTGTTTCTTTTTCTCTACTGTGAGATTCACTTCCAATAATGACCACACCAAAAGAGCAGATGCCAAGATCTGTTTCAACATCTTAGCCAAAAGTTTAGCAGAGAGTGGATAGGGAATAAGCATATGTTTTTAGCAAGTGGAAAAATGTCATAAAATATTGGGGCTTTTCCCCTATTTGCGTACAGTTCCAGGTTAAGGTGCCTTCTGGAGTAAGCATGAAGCTACCCAAAATGAAGATAAAACCTTTATATAAAGCCTTATCTTGCCATCTCTTCCAGCGTTAACTTAGGTATAGCAGAAGTGCTAACAATGTTTGTGTCTCAGAGTTGCACAAAGTGTGCCACGTCTAAAATAACTTCTTCTGTATTAACACCCGCCTGTTTTCCTCATGATGGTTCCTGTATTTGTTGAACAGATAAACATGCTTTCCTTTCTTGTTTCTTTTTCTCCTCCCTGACCAGGAGGAAGAGGATGACAGCGCAGGCACAGAAATGAAGATCCTGAGAGGGCACTGTGGACCCGTGTATAGCACGAGGTTCCTTTCAGACAGTTCAGGACTCTTATCTTGTTCTGAGGACATGTCCATCAGATACTGGGACCTCGGAAGTTTTACAAACACTGTGTTGTACCAAGGACATGCCTATCCTGTCTGGGATTTGGATATTAGCCCCTGCAGCCTGTACTTTGCCAGTGGTTCCCACGATCGCACTGCAAGGCTCTGGTCATTTGATCGGACGTACCCGCTGCGAATATATGCAGGCCATTTGGCGGATGTAGACTGTGTGAAGTTCCACCCCAATTCCAACTACTTAGCGACGGGCTCCACAGACAAAACTGTGCGCTTGTGGAGCACTCAGCAAGGCAACTCGGTGCGTCTTTTCACCGGGCACCGTGGCCCCGTACTCGCTCTTGCGTTTTCTCCCAATGGTAAGTACCTGGCATCAGCAGGTGAAGACCAGCGGCTAAAGCTGTGGGACTTGGCATCAGGAACTCTTTACAAAGAACTGAGGGGCCACACGGACAACATAACCAGCCTTACTTTTAGCCCCGACAGTAGTTTAATTGCTTCAGCGTCGATGGACAATTCAGTCCGGGTCTGGGACATTCGGAACACTTACTGCAACGCCCCTGCAGATGGGTCTTCCAGTGAACTGGTTGGTGTATATACCGGACAAATGAATAATGTACTGAGCGTACAGTTTATGGCCTGTAATCTTCTTCTAGTGACTGGAATTGCACAAGAAAATCAGGAACTTTAATTTTTTTTTTTTTCTTAGGGAAGTGGGTGGGTGTATTGAACGCCAGAGTCCATTGCAAGCTGAGAGTACTGACTGTGAAACACTTTTCTTCCTCTGCCCCCTTGAAAGGCACGTTCATTCAGAGTGATGCAAATGCTTTAAAATGTCTTGCCCACAAAAAGGCCTGTGCTGTTGAACGGAGTAAGGAAAAAAGGAGGAGTGATGAAAATACATATACATTCTAATCTTGTACTTGTAGGGATGGGGAAAAGGGGAGTAAATCCAGTAGCTTGGGGAAACCAAAAGCCTGGTCCAGACAAGTGAAACTGCCAACCAGATAAGCTGCTGACCTGCACTTAAATATCCTGCGTTGATTGATGGGCACATCTTACCTACTGTTAACTGAGGCTTGAGTGTGTGGAGAACTACTGGCCCAGTGTTTTTTGTTTTGTTTTGCTTTTGTTTTCCTGTTATTGCAGAGGACCAGCATTTTAAGACCCTTCTATTAAAAGAACATTATGTATTTTCTACAGTGATAGTGGTCCTAAATATTACAGCTCCCTGTAGCACTTCTGGAATATTTTGGACTAGCTAAGTAGAAAATACCATCTTTCTTTTTAGTAAGGGGATGGAAATCTGACCTCAGTTGGGGCCCATCTCTGCATTGTCACTTGGGTTTGGTTCCTGGTACTAGCTGTGATATTTGTATTTATGTTCCATTTCTGAATCTTGGAATCTTTCTGAATCTGGTTGCACTGTGTTTTGAGGATGGGAGGACAGTGGGGGTAGAGCGGTGGCTTTAAGGGTAATAAACAACTTGCCTTGTCTGGAGGGAGGGCACTATAGAACTGAAGTGGCTAAGTTTGGACTCCTAATGGAAACGGGGCATGTCGGTCCACCACTGCACCTCACAGAAATATTTCCGTAAATGGAAGTTGGCAGTCTAGGGAGAGGGGAAGGGGGAGAGAGACAAACACAAAGTGACATGGGAAAAAATAGTATTACTAAATTATTGTGCGTACACAAAGGCAGCTCTGCCAGTGTTGGATTTTTCTCAAAATGTTGCAATATCAGTTTCATGAACGCTTTGTGAGATAAATCATCAGCATTTACAACAAGGATCTGCAAAAAAAGCACGTTCTAGTTTGTCATTTGGAGAGATTAAATATTTCTGCTTTCTGGAAAGAGTTATTTTGTATTTTGTTTTCTATTAAAAGCATTTAGTTTAAAAAAAAAAAAAAATGGTTTGGTCCCTTTCTGGGAAACTTGCTCTGGCTTGCAGGGGTAGGAGAGGGCAGGAGCATGCGTCTCCTGCACTGCTTGAGCCAGAGCTCGCTTGGCAGTGGGAGGCTGGATCTGGTGGTCTCGCTCACTTGGTGCATGCTGTTTTGATGTCCCCTACTTGCTTTCCACAGAGCTGACTTGGCAGGTCATGGAGTAGGGTATTGACACAGCTTTGTAGGTCAGCTGAAATGCACGTGGAGGATCTAGGTACCCCCTGAGGTTGACACTGTGCACCAGAAGGCCTCATTCTGTAGTGCCGCATGACCTTTACTTGGTGGTTTCATGTTCTAAAATGCCTCTTTCGAGCAGAGGCCCAGTCCTAATGTCTTCTAGACAGGCTGTCAATATTAAATAATAATTCCCTTCAGCTTCCCTCAGGGCTTCTGGACTTTCATGAGAGAATTCTCTTGAGAACATCCAAACAATCTTAAGAGTTTAGATGACAGCTCGCAATTGGTTTGGGGTTTTTTTTTGTCTACTTAGGTTGGTAAACAACCAAAACCTTTTATCAGAAAAGAGTTTGACCTTTCTGAAATTAGTAACGGTGTGTGCTGTGGCTTAGCTCTGCGAGCACCAGAAACCCTCCTGTATGCTCGGAGTTGAATGGCACTGCTAATCTGATGGCTGGATATCAGAAGTGTGAAGCAGCTCAACAATCCCAGACCAGGATCAGGTATTTTGAAAAAAACAGTACAAGAGGTGGTTGTATTGCTGATGCTTTGTGCTACGCAGGTCTCTAGAGAGACCTTCTCCTTCAGACCTACTGAGCTGATAACAGCTTAGCAGACTAAATGCACTGTATTCTTCAACCTGCAGTAATGTCTATGGTTGTTTTGAGTGGTTTTGCTCGATTATGCAGGTTCTAGCCCAAAGATTTCATTGTGAAATGGCTTCTCTTGTATCATAGCAAAGTATCGAAGTGCTTGGCTGAATGCCTGTGTGAATACCTAGAAAGGATATGGCTCACCAGTGTTCACTGGAACTCATTTTCTGTTTGTTGCCATATGCCCTGAACAGTGTTTAGATGTTGAACAGCTGGACTTTTGGTACTGAAGTAGAGCAAATGGCAACTGAAAGCCCGGGGGGGTGGGGGGGGGGGGCACGGAATAAAGGTGAGATGGGCAGGGAACAAAGTTTCCCTTTAACATCTTCTGCAGTGGAATTGGGCTGTTTATTAGTTGGGTTATTCTGAAGTATTTTGCATACAAAACTGACAGGAGTAAAGAGGCTTAGGAAGCAAATCCTATTATATGTACATAGGCCAAAAGATGTAAAAATTAGTTCTGAGGTGTTGCAAAAACAATATCATAACAATGCGCTTCAAACCTATAAATTTTATGTACTGTGTGGACAGTTTTTGGTGCTCATGAAATGTAAATGTTTGAAGGCAGGAAACCAGGAAATAATCTAGACTATAACAAATGTCTGCAGTTGATTGACAAGGCTGCATTTCAAGGCAGAACTGGGAGGAAACTATGAGTGGGAGGAAGGAATACCATTAAGTCTAGCAAAATTTGGACCATAATCTCAATTAACTGTGTAGTTCAGAAATAAGTCTGCATTTGCAGAGACCCCTTCCTTATTCTAAGTATATATCATAAAAAACACAAAAGCATGTAAGTTGGCATAGGTAAGCTCTCAAATATTAGTAAGTGTCATAGCAGGGACTGTTGCTCAGTCTGTGTGTAACGCAGTTCCCAGTCACGTAACCGGGTACTCCTTCCCCTGCAAAGCTCTACTCACTTCATGTGCCTCCTGGACGATGCACAGTGCACCAGGCACTGCATGGTATCAGCCAGGGGCTAATAGGAGATGCTTGGAGAAAGAGGGCATATAGATGGTGATCGTTCCATGGTTTACACACTCTTATCCTCTCAGTTACTGTTTGTTTTTTCAGGGTTTGGTTTTTTGGTTTTGGGGTTTTTTTTAAGTAGACCTCCAGAGCTGCAGGCTATGTATCTGCAATAGCCACTGATGGATTTAGTTTCCGTTAATTTTGTCTCATCCCTTTTATTAATAAGCTCTATATTTGTAGCTTCCACAGTTTGCTGCAGCAAGTTTTACACCCTGATTTTATGAGGGGGAAAAGTATTTCCTTGTTTTTGACATCTGTTACCTGATAATTTTGTTCTGTTCCCTAACCTCTTGAATTGATAAAGGCAATGAACAGCAAAACACCTTTTCAAAAGGTGTCAGGTAAATATAGACAAAGCTGAGGTACAATCCATGCTTAGTCACTGAATACTGATGAAAGGAAAGGGTATTTGCTCTAATAAACTGCTACACCCATTCACAGGTCTGTGTTAAAGTTGCGCTTCCCACTTTTAATACTGGCATCTCCTGAGCAGCGTGCTGCCACGCTGTTCAGTCTAAACGTCTTGACTTCCCCAACGGTGAAGTTCATCCTATTCCTCCCCGTTCTGGTTCCTTTGTGAAGAAGCGGTCTCTTACAAGTGACTTTCAAGTCTAAAAACATTTTACAGAAATGATATTTCCATTAACAGATCCTTCGG